>NC_135477.1:83003306-83317852 GCF_052094955.1 Ictidomys tridecemlineatus
CCTATAGCCATTAGAGTTCAAAGCTAAGTCAAACAGGTTTAGAGATGTAATGCCTCATGATAGACTTTCTTAATTTTTATAAGAACAAAGGATTCTGGGTTTTCTAAGCTCTTTGCTTTTCTGTTTTTCCCCTTGAGCATCCTGGTCTTTGTCTCTTTCATTGCTCACTGTCATTTCCTGGTAGGAGAAGCAATGACACTCAAGCTCACTTAGTTTTTTTGCAATGTTGGTAAAAGGTTTTGTGTGGTATGCAATAGAAGGTAGAGTCTGAAGATTACCTATTACTTATTTACTTTAAAATCCTACATTCCTGTTTCTTCAGATATGCCTTTATTTGAAAAAAGTTTAGGGTTAATGTTTCTAACTTGATGATATGTTCCTACCTGAATTTTTATTTTTGGGGCAGGGCTTTACACCTGCTAGACAAGTGCTCTACCACTGAGTTTCACTTCCAGCCCCCTGAACTTTCAGTGAAAATCTGTTTCCTGAGCTGACAATCCCAGGCCTCTTCATTCTAGTGTGGGGACTTCCAATTATCTTGAAGAGAGGGCAGAAAATCCTGTTTCATTTACATGAAAAATGATTGCCTCCAGGTCAGGAAGTAAAAAGGTTATACTCATTTCTAGGAGTATTTTCTTCCTCAAGGTCAACAGATATTCCTTGAGTCAAATAGAATTAGGAGAGTTCTGTTTACGTTTGGTAGAATGATGAAACCTGCTGAGAAGCCTTTTGGGCATTGGAAGGGGGAATTCTAGGTGGTAAGGATAGTAACAGTCTTAATTAACCATGACATCTTAGGAGAGTCTGTGATTCAGATTAATAAGGGCTCCCAGCTGACACATATAAATATCATCAATGTATCTTAGTTCTATATTAAGACTGGATATACCCTTAGCTAGTCACTGAGAGGAAAATGCTTGATCATCTGGGAAGGAGCTTCTATACCAAGACTATACCTATTAAGGACAGAAAGGGACTAATCCTTCTAGGAAGGTGAGCTTACTTGAAAGCAATCACTAACTATTGAGTACTTTCAAAATTATTCTCATTGTAATACCTGATTACATTTGTCAGTACAAAATACACTGTGGCCTCACAGACCAACCAGCCTAAAAAAATAATCTAGTTTCAACGTGTACTGCAGGGATGCAAAGGGAAAAAAAGTCTATATGCACTAAAGGTTATCAGTTTTTTGAAAGTAGATTGAATTTGGAAAAGGGAAGCAATTTTAGGTTTTTTTTTTTTTTGTTTTTTTGTTTTGAGTACTGGGGATCAAACTCAGAGGCACTCGAATACTGAGCCACATCCCCAGCCCTAACTTTTGTTTTATTTAGAGACAGGGTCTCACTGAGTTGCTTAGTGCTTTGCTTTTGAGGCTGGCTTTAAACCCGGGATCCTCCTGCCTCAGCCTCCAGAGCCACTGGATTACAGACATGGGCCACCATACCCAGCTCCTTTTATTTATTATTTAAATCTATAGTTTTTAGATGTTAATGGACCTTTTTTTATATTTATTTTTTAGGTGTAGATGGACACAACACAATGCCTTTATTTTTATGTGGTGCTGAGGATCGAACCGAACCAAGGTCCACCCGTGCTAGGTAAGTGCTCTACCACTGAGCCACAATCCCAGCCCGATGGACCTTTATTTTATTCATTTATTTATATGCATTGCTGAGAATCAAACCCAGTGCCTCACACATGCTAGGCAAGTGCTCTACCACTGAGCCACAACTCCAGCCCCCAGCTCCTTTTTACTTTATTTTGAGACAGTGTCTCACTAAACTGCCCAGGCTGGCCTCCAAATTAAAATCCTCTTGCCTCAGTCTCCTGAATAGTAGGATTAGAAGCATGTGCTACTTTGCCTTGCTCATCTTAGAACTTTAGTTAGTAAGTAGTTTAGTTAGTAACAAATACCACTAAGATTATGACTGAGACAGTCACAAACAGATTTTAGAAATTTCTAATAGTAACAATATATTTTTAAAGTAAAATTCCACCCTAGAATTACAGAACATTTGATGCTAAGGTTTCTGCAAAAAGTAAATGCAGATTCAAGCCAGTATTTCAGGTGGGAGAGTGAAGCTGATCAATGTGGCTTTAATGATTAGGCCCTTCAAAGATTGCAAATTAGATTAAGACCTCTTAGTTGGTATCTCTCCTGTCCATTACAAAGCATCCACAGAATTTATCTTACTGAACTGATTTTTTTCCCCTTGGGTAACTTTGGTTATTTTTGATTTTTACTTTTATTTTTAAATTTGGGACAATTTCTTAAGAATAATGTAAGCGATCAGGAACTTGTACCAGCAATTACTTTCTCAAACAACACATAGAGGAACATAAATACGTCACCTATTCCTTTCTCTGTCTGAAATAATGAACCAGAACTAACTTCCTGTTCACTTCTGTCTCCTGACATCCAGAGATGTTCCAGATCCCATTCTCAATAGCATCCCTTGGTGCTTTCAAAATACTTACATTGGAGGAATCATTTCTGTTCTCTAATTGAAACAAGTAAACTCATACAATTTAACTTCAATGTTTGATTCCACTTACTGGAGAAGGAAAGAATTATGAAAAGTGATTCTCTTTCTCAGGAATGAAAGACTCATCACATTACATTTCAGATTTCTTCCCTGAGTTAAAGAACCTATTACCCATTGCATTTTCTCTTCCCTATTTTCATTACTCTTCAAGGTCTTTCTGAATTTTCATTTCATAGTGGTCAATCTCATATTTAAGGAGTGTGACGCAACTTAGTTTCAGAAATAGTTTAAATGAAGCAACTGATAAACATGTATTTTCCAATTGGAAGTGAATTTCCATTCAGCCTGAAAATTACTAAATGTACAAACTAAAAACAAAACAAAACGAAAACCCCTACAGATTTCGGTGCAGAGAATACTAGTAAGAAATGAGTTTTTGTGAATAGCCAGGGATTTCAAAGTTTCTAGACCTGCCATTGTCGTATTCCATTCCAGTGTGAATCTGATTTTCCATTGTAAAGTTAATACTGAAATTTGCATATTTATCTTTTTGCACATTTCTAGTCAGCAATGCATATTCATCAGACTGCAGATGTTTAATGACATCAGGGAACCAAACCGATAATCCATAGTACCTGCAAAGATAAAGAAACATGAGTTTGTAAAGGTGCTGTCATGCCTGAGGCAGTAAGTTCCTCCCCAACATTTTCAGAGCAGTGATGGTTCCCAGTGAAGCACTTTCAGTTCTGACTGGCTCTCTATAGCATTTGAATGAATCAACACACAAGTCATTGGTGTGCTCCCTGCTCTTTTAAGAGTAATCTGCAAAAATCAGGTTAGGGAGATAGTTAGAGAGGTTAGCTGGGAAACCCCATGTAGGTAATCCCTAAACTCTTTCTTTGGGAAGTTATACAGAAAAAAATCCCATCCTATACCTGAAGTGGTATAGGTGGTGCTTTGGTTGGAATGTGTAACCCCCAAATTGAATCTTAAACCCCGATGTGATGGCGTTAAGAGTTGGGGCCTTTAAGAGATGACTAAGTTGTGAGGGCTCATGAATAAGATTAATAAAATGTAGATGTGCAGGGAGCAGCCTCCTTCCTTTTGCTCCTTCTATCTCTTCCACAATGTGAGATGCTTAGTTCATCCCCAAGGAAGATGCAGCAGCAAAGGGCCATCTTAGAAGCAGAGCCCAGGCACTGTCCAGACACCCAACTTCCTGGCACCTTGATCTTGGACTTTCTAGCCTCTAGAAATGTGAGAAATAAATTTCTATTACTTATCAATTACCCAGTCTGTGGTGTTTGGTCATAGCAGCACAAATGGACTAAGACATATGGCAACCTGGCCCCGATGTCATTTTTACCATTCCATGCTGCACTGAGAAACCCCATCTCTCTCCTGTAACCCAACATGCAGGAGAGTCTTTTCAGGATGACCTCTTTTGCTCATGGAGACTCTATTGATTCCTATATTATTGTGACACTGTTAGTCTTGGGTACAGTCCCATTTCCTAAGGTGGCTCAAGACTGTGGAAAGGGACATTAAGATCACTATCTGAAAAATCAGGTTATTTCTGCCACTTGGCCTCTAACAGTATTCTAACAGCTATATCATGCTTTTGTGCTGTTCAGACCAGTGGTCACTAACCACTAGGCAGCTGAAATGCAGCTACTTCAAACTAGATGTGCTATAAATACAAAATATCACAGGATTTTGAAGACATGAAAAAAGAATATAAAATCAGTAATTAATTCTTTTTATATTTATTATATGTCAAAAATGATACTACTTTGGACATAATAAGATGAATAAAATACAGTATTAAAATTAATTTTGCAAATTTCTTTTTATTTTTTTTGTATGTGTTTTTGTGTCTATCAGAAAATTTAAAAGGACATATGTGGTTTGTATTATATTTCTAGTAAACAGAGCTGCTCTAATGTAGTAGGTTTCAAATGAGATCCCTGGGCCAGTGCCCATGAACTTGGCCCCAACAAGGCCTGATGACTGAAAGACTCTGGATATGGAGTGTTATTGTTCTAATGAGCACTCAAACATGGGAACCACTATTCTAGTTTGTCCCCAGTGATGCTTAGCTGTACAGGAAATAAGTGGTTATGACCACAGCCTTTGCAGTCGGAATAGGTTTGAGTTCCAGCTTATCACTTGCCAACTTTGTGAACTTGTGCCAGTTAGCTAAACCCTCATTAACCCACCTACTATATGGTAATGGATAGTAGTACCCACCTTCCTTCCTGGGTGGTTGCTCAGATTAAATGGAATGCAAAGTACCTAACATACCAAGGGGGTTCAAAACATAGTATGAGCCATTTTTATCATCATTATTGCCATTAGGATTTCTGAAACATCTGTGCCATGTATCTATTATGAGACCATGTATCTATTATGTATCTATTTTTGTGACACTGCTAATCTTGGGTACAGTCCCATTTTCTAAGGTGGCTCACGACTAGAGAGAGGGACATTAAGATCACTATCTGATACATCTATTATGATGAGGTTGTGAGGCCAGTCACTGAATAAGGAATGACTCAGGGATACTGACTTCATTCCCACTGTTCTCTAGTTCATAAACATAGAACAAAAACTTAAAAGTGGCAACAATGAGGGAAGCTTGCTTCCCTGGAACATTCATCCGCATGTGGAACAGTTTCAGCTACTTTTTCACGTATTCAGCAAACATTTTCTGAATGTCCACTAAATGTTAACATTGTTGAATAATAGCAGTAAAGAAATGTGGTCATTACTGAGTAAGTTACCAAAATAAACACCAGATAATCTTCAGGTAGCCGTTCACCTTGAGAGAAGTACTTTCCTTTGGCTTATCTTTGTCTTCTCTGTACCTATGCTAGTGCTTAGTATACAGTAAGAACCTAATATATGCTAATTTTCAGCTATCCTTCCTTCCAACATTAATGGATTTTCTAGAAATTGTGTGAGAATTACTTTCCATATCCTAAAAACAAAAACAAAACAAACAAAAATACCCAAAGCCCTTAGCTTAAAAATGAGGAACTGGATGACACAGCTAATCATGTCACCCAGCAGAATGGGCTTCTATGACCCTGGTCTTCCTGCCATCCTCCTTTCCTTGTATTATACCTTACCCAGCACTTGGGAAAGAACTATCATCTTGGACCACTTGCTTGTTCTAATTTGTTGCTGTTAAGGGAGAATTTGCAGAGTAAATATTGGGTTCCACCAGGCATCAAAATCCTATTGGGCTGACAGTATAGGGTACCATCTAGTTGCTTTTTTCTTAACTGCAAACTAGGCAACAATCGAGTTACACATGCACATTTTAAAGTGGAGATGTCAACTATTAGCAAATAAAATCCCACAAATTCTTCCTCTCTTTTTTTTTCTTAGAACAAACATATGGCATTTTTTTATTCATTTGGCAACAATGATTTATTGAGCTTATATCATGTTCCAGAGATGTATGTCAGTGAACAAGGTAGTTTAAAAATCCTGACATTGTGGAGTTTCCAGAGGGGGAAGGCAGAGTCTTATTTCTCACACAGAATTTTGTGTAATAGAAGGTAGAAAGTGCTACAAGGAATAATAAAGCCAAAAAGATAATAGAGAATGTGGAGATGCTATGACTTAAAAAGAAAGAAAGAAAGAGAAAAAAGGGAAAGAAAAAAAAAAGGTACTTAGGGACAGCATCACCAAAAAGGAAAGACTTGGAGTGGGTGAAGAAACAAGGTGAGCAGCTGTCTGGTGGCACCATTCCAGGCAGAGGTGGTGCAAAGGCCTGAGATGGAGACAGTTTGCATATTCAAGGGAGAGCAGAGAGGCTGAGTGGCTGGGGCCAAGTGGAAGCATAGAGGACACTGGACAGTCACAGGGATGAGTCATCCAGGGCCTTATCAGACTTCCAAATGCTATTGGTTTTGTCAGCCCAGGTTTATGAGACAAGATAAATAAAATTTATTTTTTATTGGTTTTAAAAACCCATAATTTTCGGCAAATCTAAGCTGAAAATAAAAACATTTTTTTTTATCCTTAATAGATTAATAACATGGAACTGAAAGCAGTGTGGCTGGGAATTACGATATAGCATTTAATGATTTCACTCACCAAGAATTTAAATATCACTTACCCAAAGGACAGGGTGAACCAAACGATTGTAAGCTTTATTGTATTTTCCCTGACGGGATAGTTGAAACATCTCATAAAAGTCATCCAAATCTGTGAAGTATTAGAGAAACAGTTTTCTTATGCAATTAGTCAATCCCATTCCCTTGCCCCTTCCACTGAATTATAAGAAAGCTGAATTTTTGTTGGGCTGAATTCATTTCAACCTAAGGCCCAGAGGGAAACATATACTGGAATTTTCACTTCTCAGCTTCCTGAAGGCCAATGGACTGCAAGACAGCCTGTCTATGGCCATTCACCTTCCTACCCAAGGACAGGGCACAGTGGCTAGCTGCTGATCCCAAAGTGGTCAGATTGCTTAGTCCTCATCCAAGTTCAGATGTCCTAGACAAAAAGGAAGAATCCCAATGATGGGTTAGGTAGGGTCAGCCCCTCTTCTCACTATCCCCAATTGTAAGAGGTTGACATGCAGGTCAGTGCAGAACTGGGTACTTACTCCATACAGTTCTGTGCGGATCCGAACAAAACACCTTCTGTACCATGTTCCGGTATCACTCTCAATTTCAATCAACTCATCTATTTGTTTAGGGGTTTTGATTTTATTTACCTGTAGAAAGCAACAGAGCACAAAATGCTGAGTTCTCTTCTCTAAAGTTACTGAGTTTAGGCTGGCTCTCTCTCTCTCTCTCTCTCTCTCTCTCTCTCTCTCTATATATATATATATATATATATATATATAGTTTATTTGTTTTGTTTTGTTTTTGTTTTTGTTGTAGTTGGACACAATACCTTTATTTCATTTTTTTTATGTGGTGCTAATGATCGAATCTAGCGCCCTGCAAGTGCTAGGTGAGCACTCTACCACTGAGCCACAACCCCAGCCCTCACAATATATTTTTAAAGAAGTGAAACCTGACTCCTATAAAAAGTGATATTCAGTAATTACTCCATACAAATAGGAGACCACTGGTGTAAGTATACAGGTCCAAACAGCATCTAAGAGAACTGAACAAGAAATGAGTGGCAGGGGATGTTGTAGAGAAATGGAGGAAGAGGAAGTAGTAACAGAAAGATATGAAAACAAAATACCCTTCTCTGAATCATTACTATGAAGAAGACATTAGCAGATAAAACACTCAGATTAACTTATGCATTAAGAATTATTTTGAATTAAACTCATGAAAAGTATAATGCGCTAATAAACAAAATGTCTTATTTTTTTTTAAAAAAGAGTTATTTTTCTTGGGAGTTAGGGCTATAGCTCAGTGGCAAAGTGCTTGTCTAGCATGTGTGAGGCGTTGGGTTCCATCCTCAGCACAAGAGATAAATAAATAAAAATAAAGGTTCATCCACAACTAATATATATATAAAAGAATTATTTTTTAAAATATTTTTTTAGTTGTAGAGGAACACAATATTTTTATTTTTATTTACTATTATGTGGTGCTGAGGATCGAATCCAGTGCTTCACATGTGCAAGGCAAGTGCTCTACCACTGAGCTACAGTCCCAGCCCCATAAGAATTATTTTTATTGACCTTCTTTTATTGACCTTTATACTCCTTAAAACTTTCCCATCAAACTTGTGTTTGTAGAGTGTCACTAAGGCCCTTTCCTCCTTCTCCTGCAGCCTAACCAAGAAGTGGCTAGCCAGCAAATCCCACAGGTGGCCTCAATGCAAGTGACTGAGCATCAACACTAATTCTTCAGTTTCTCAAGGGAAATCAATGGCAGAAGTTCAACAAGAAAAGCTGCATCTGTGACTCCAGATAGTAACTTTTTGCTAAGAAAAGAGCTACAAAACAGGTGAGCAGCGTTTTCAGCACAGAGAATGAATCCTGAAAAGAGGAAAAAGGAAGAACAGCTCCTTTGTGGACCTGGCCCACCTTCCCCTGTTAATCCACACATAGGATTTTTGAACCATCTGAGAAGACATGGAAATGTATATCTTTTACCCTTTACTTTTTATTCTTGTTTGAGCAGGTTTTTCTGGGAAGCCTATTAACATTCCAGATAGCAATTCTATTGTATTGCCATCCTCAATATCCAGGTACTGAGGGTGGATTTTAACAGAGAGGATGTGGGAACCCTAAGCATCTTTCAAATTGTACCAGGCAGGCAGTAGTTTCTTTTTGGCTATGTGAACAAAGATGTCTATTTCTGGGTTAAATATAGAATTTCAAATATAATCAGTTCAAAATAATCCATGTAGGGATTATTCTGTGATACTCTAGTTTTTTTTTTTTTAATCACAGTTATTTATTTATTTATTTATTTTGTCAATACTGGGAATTGAACCCAGGGGTGCTTTTTCACTGAATTACATCTCCATCTCTTTTTGTTTTGAGACAGGGTCTTGTTAAATTGCTCAGGCTGGCCTTGAATTTTCCATCTTCTGTTTTAGTCTCCTAAGCAGCTGGGATTATAGGCTTATACCACTGAGTCTGATAAATAATGTTCCCATAATTCAACGTTTTATTTTTGAGAGGCTTCCACTTCTCCACTCATCAACATTTGATCATTCATCCATTCATTGACACCTACTGGAGCTGTAAACATGAAACATCATAACCTCCAAGCAATTACCACATGAGAGTGAAAGTGCTCATGTGGAGTTTTGTATAGAATGAGAAAAATACTGTTCAGAACATTCAATTTGATGAAAATCAGAAAGAGAAAATCAGAAAGCTTCATGGACTCTAGAATTTGTATTGAGGTAGACAGAGAAGTATAATATTTGCTAAGTGTATAAACTGGAGAAATAACATGTACAAACATTGGAGATGTGAGGGAAAACAGTGCAGTGGTTAACAACAGAGTTTGGCATTTTTGGCAAATAGTGCAAGGTCAGAGGACATTGAGTGATGAAGATTGAGCCAAATTGGAGGCAGTAAGAATTGGAAAGTAAGGAAAATTATGACTGGCAATTTAGGAGGTGAAATAAGAGGAAATGGTGATTTATTGGATATAACGGTGGTAAGTTCAGGTTTAGAGACATAGTGTTTGAAGGGCCATTGGATACAGAAGGATGTTCACAAAGCCCTTCAACATGCATGTCTGGAGCTTAGGAGATTTGTGCATTAGGAGACAGAGACACACGAAATAGCTGAGAACAATTAAGGAGAGTGTGTAGGGGGTTAACAGAGAAGTTAGCTGAAAATGAAGTCTCGGAAAATACCTAAGGTAAGGACAGATCAAGAAGAGCTTAAAGAGGAGACTTTGGGTAAAATACACACAACTTTGTTGTATTGTATATAGAACTAAAAAAAAAAGATAAATTTGTCATGGTAGAATCATGTAATGATTTTAGAAGTCATGTGTAAAAGACTTGGAGATTATCCATTCTTTTGGTGCATTTCCACATTATTCTTTTTCAACATTTATGTAATAACCAGGATGACCATAAGTAGGTTTGGTGACTCAAGCCTTCTTGAAGAAAAGGTAGGCAAGCAGGGCAATGAGAACCTAGAGACACTTTCTCAGAAGGTCTTTGATAAGGATTTATCCTTGTCTGAATGAGAAGGGTTAAATAACATGAAGTATCTAGATGACATCTCAAGTTTCCTCCAGCCTTATGAGTCTCTAATTTTAAAAACTGTTAATAATGTTAATGCTACTGGACATTAACTCAAAAGAAGGGCCTATTAAAAGGCCACCTGGCCTTGAATGGGGGATATCCATTACTGATCTTCATTTCTCCATCACATTGCATAGAAAATTTTGCAAATCAAGCTTCTGTGAGGTTGGTGGTATAGCTCAGTGGTAGTGTTTGCCTAGCATACAGAGGTCCTTGGTTGGATTCTCACCTCTGGAAATTAACATCTGATAATTTGGATAGAGGCCAGATTAAAGCACATCTTTACATTATAAAAAAATCCATTTCCTAAGTAGAAATGAACTGAATAAATAATAAGATACTTAATCAGGGACCATTTTACATGTTTTAACAACTGTAATGGATAGTATTAAAGCCACTGAAGTTCTTACGTAGGTTCCTTTTATGTTTTAGTGAACATCCTTTTAAACTTTTTTACAACAAAACATTTTTAGTCTACTTGTATGACTGTGTATATCAAAAGATTTAAAACGATCATTCTTTCCAAAAATTTTCATGTATTAATTTTTATTAATTTGGCTGGATTTCCATACAGTTTATTCTTTATAGGGAATAAAAACTAGAAGATGGAAGAACATTCCTGGCAGAGAGAACAGTTTGTGACATATTAGGTTGAATGGCAAACCTTAGGAACTGAAAGATGAGTGTATATAGAGAGAGGACCTGAAAAGTAGGAGGGTCTTGTCCTTGTTGTCAACATTGAGGATTTTTGTCTTTATCCTGAGAACAATGTGAAGTCAGTAGAATGTGAAATTGGGATACACATTATATATGTTTGTGTTCATGTGTGTACATGTATCATAAAATGAGACCTATTTAGAAATAAATTTCTTGATTCTTTCATCTTTTATGTTCTTATCAAGCCACAATAAGGTATAGCTACGTATTTGGATTATCTTTCTCTGGCTTCCCACAAGACTACCTTCCTTTATCAAATTCTGATTAGTTAGTGACCTAAGAAATTGCCATGTGTAAAATATTTGCCTTTATGTAAAGTTTTTGTTGTAGATAACATCTCTTACATTGCTCAGTATTCCTCATAACAAGATTATTATAAACTTTTCACAAATTAGAACTAAAGTAGACTTTTTTTTGAAAAACAAATGCATTGCTATTTACTTTATATCAAAAACTATGTAATCTACCAGAGGAGAGGGGAAAGAAATTGGAGGTATTAAGGAAGGAAATCGAATTAATTATGTTACTTGCATATATAAATATTTAATAACAACTTCCATTATAATGTACAATTATAATATGCTAATGAAAAAAAACAGAAAAAAACCCTTGTGCAATCTATTAAATCTGTCTTTTACCTCAGTTGTCAGGAAACCCTGATATTAGTTTCATGCTTATTTACACTGCTTTGATCCTCTAGTATAATTGTTTTCTCATTTTTACTGGATTAAAAAAAAAAACTCAGTAAATAACTTTAAAATTTTACTAAGTATCTTAATGTTTCTTAGGGCCTCAGCATTATGAAGGATAATTCCTGACATCTTGGAGAAAACACTACAAAGCTGCTATGAATGGTTATCTTTGGAGGGGTTGTATGTCATTGGGAAACATCCTGGAAGGTTAGTGACCAGAATTATTACTAGTGAGGGTATTTAATGCCACTGTGTTTCATATAATCTGATCTTTTTTTTCTTTCTGTGGTAATGGAGTGTCTCGTAACTTAAAATCTTTCTGCATTAGGATGTTCTGTGCTTCTTGGCTGAGCAGCAGGTGGAAATACATTTCAGCGGCAAGAGCAGTGGCCTGGCAGAGCAGAGGGGATGGCCCAACAGGCATTGATCTCCTCTGACAGCAAATCAAGCGGTATCTGTTGGTGATCCCTACAACCAAGGGCCTCCTGTCCTCTGGTACTGAGCCTGGGAGTCAGAATCTAAGTCTGAGATCAAAATGTGATCTTTCTACCTTAACCCATCTCTCAGGGTGGTGGTATTCTTTAAACAAACACAGAGCCGTGGAGTTATAGTTAGTCATAGATAGGGTTGACAACCTATAGACCAAACCAGCCCTCTGCCTATCTGAGTAAATAAACTTTTATTAGAACACAACCACACTCATTTATTTACACATCATCTGTAGCTGCTGTTATATTACTGTGGTGGAGTTGCATAGTTGTGATAGACACTAAATGGTTTGCAAAGTTTAAAATGTTTACAATCTGGGACTGGGGTTATAGCTCAGTGGTAGAGCACTTGCCTAGCATGTGTGAGGCACTGGGTTCGATTCTCAACACCACATATCAATAAATTACTTAAATAAAGGCCCATCAACAACTAAAAAAAATTAAAAAAATTAAATGTTTACAATCTGAATCATTGTAGCTATTAACTTCACAAATAATTGAAATTTAAACCATTCAAAAATAAAAAAAATGCTGAGCGAGTACTTGGCAGAGTTTGTTTATAATGCATGTAAAATTCTTTATATATGGTGTTATTTATTGACTTGATTTTTTTAAGTCTATGAAAATTTTCTAAGTCTCTGTTAAGTCTATGAAGAAGAACAGTTGCTATTGTTTCACTCTGATAAATAAAAAGATAGGGTACGCACGCACGCACACACACACACACACACACACACACCAAATATTTACAATCTGGTCTTTGACAGAAAATTTGTCCCGGACTCTGGTGTGGAAGATTCTCTGAGCAGACTCACCGTGAAGACCTTCTCGGGTTGACCCCGGGCTCTCATGTTGGTGTCATGAATCAACTTCAGAATCATCCAAGCTTCATCGTGTTTTCCAACCTAAGAAATGTACAGGCAGTGAGGCTCTAGGGGCAAAACACATAGACCTCCTGATTTTCCAATAGCCATCTTGTATTCCCAGACCACCTAGAGTGTAATTGTGCAAAGGCATGTAGATAAGTCCCACCGGCAGAAAGAGATTATCTGGATGTCATTGAATACACTAGCAGTTCAAACAATGTGCCTGTAACTCAGAATAGTCCATGTGGATGGCAAAATTTCATTTACAAAATAATAAGGCATGTTCTCTTCATTGAGTGAAACGTTGTTTAAGGAGGAACATAAATATTTCTGGCCATGAGGCAGCTTTTCCACACATTGGTTGTTTAAAACCTGTCTTCATGAAATCTAACCCTCCATGGTTCCATGTAGGAAGGAAAACTGTTATCTGCCCAAGAGGCCAACATACTTCCTAGGGTCAGCAAGGAACTCCTCCCAGTGTATGTGGGCTACTTGAGTATGTGTCATAAACATTACCTCCAACAAGAACCGGGGGCTTTCGGGCATGAAGGTGAGGGCTACCACAGAACAGACGCAGGGCAGCGCGCAGACGATGACGAATACACGCCAGCTGTGAAACTGGTAGGCTGAGCCCATGCTGAAGCTCCACCCTGGAAGAGCAGACGGGAAGAATGAGCAAGGCTTCCCCTAGGAGCCTGTCAGGAGAGTCCCCCTGGCATCTCCACCTTGGATCTTTCAGTCGAGTTTTACTGTCCTCAGAGGAACAAGCTGATCCGCCATGGTGACCAACTCAGTTTTAAGTATACCATGGGCCAGTGCTGAAATAAAGATGCTTGACCCCGAAGGGCTTCAGGTCTAAGTAGGGGGTGCATGTGGGCTTATATATAATCAAATCCCAAAGGCCAACATTAATTAGGGAAAAATGCTTCATCCAATAGGTCACTGTGCTGGGTATCTGGTGTTTGTTCTTTCAGATCACTCTCCACTATTTTCCACCCTGCTGTCTGCCATGAAATGGCTCTCTGTAGACAGCATCCATGGCTCCCAGTTAGGTTGGAGTAAAGGAAGCAGCCAAGGGAACATTGGGTCTGCTGAGCGTGGTACCCAGCTCCAAACAGAAATGGAAGATTTCTAAATGTAACAAAAATAGAATTTTTATCTTAATATAGAAAAAACAACCACAGTGGGATGCAAACAGAAATGCCTTTAAGAACAAAATGCCAACCTTTGAATGAATATTAAAATGGTTGAAAGGAAAATGCAAACATGATTCTAAATGCAAAGTAATGAGGCGTATCAAATCTAATTGAAAACACAGAGGAGATTTATAGAGGCAGAGATGAATTATGTGGAGTGAAATTCTAATTTATAGCAAGGCTTGGTGTTTCTAAGACTTTCTGTGAACATAAGTCAGGTAGTCTACATCCCAGTCCCAGGAGAGCTGTATAATTATTCACTGTTCACAAAAGCCAAGTGAGATTCTGAAGGTGACATAACTTCCTCAAGGCCACAGAGCTGAAGTCACATATTAGAATCTTCCCGGTCAGGATTTGAAACAGAATTATATATCAACACATGGCCTCATGTGTGTACCCACTCACTCACTGAATTTGTTGACAAGTGATGTAAGCCTCAGTGACATACTATATTAATCTTAGATTAATAAATTTCCCTGGGAATTTAATATATGGATATTATGGGGGTTGATAAATTAATTTTTAAATAAATATTATGGAAATATGATTGCTCTCGATGCTTTATGAAAAGTTTTACCTATCCAATGCAGAAGAAATTCTATGATGGAACAGGGGAAATATAACCGCTTATTTCAAATTTGATTTCAGAGCTTCATATAAATACCTTTTTTTTTTTTAAAAAAAAAGACATTCTAGGTTCTATTATTTTAAACATTGGAAGGAAAATGAAAGCTTTCAGCGATCTGTTAAATTTCAGGCTAGAGCACATTCCATAAAGTACAAGGAAGAGGATCAAAGACAAATGGAGGAAGGCTCTGGTACCATCGATCAAATATATTAGTTCAGAAAGTGAAGTTTGTAAAGGAGAAATTTACTACAGTGAGTAGAGTTGGATGCTTCTTGTAGATGGAATAATGCTTCCTCTCCCCAAAGACATTCTCATCCTAATCTTCAGAGTCTGTGAACATGTTACCCTGCATGAAAAGGGACGCAGCAAGAATTATTAAGTCAAGCATCTGGAGAGAAAGATTGTCCTGCAGTATGTGACTAGGCCAAGTGTAAATGCAAGTGTCCTTCAATGGACAAGAGGGAAGTAGGAGAATCTGAGTGAGAGAAGGACAAGAGTGGAGGGAAGCTGAGGTAGGACTGGGGAGATTTGAAGACGCCATGCTGCTTGCTTTGGAGATTGAGGCAGAGACCACAAGCCAAGGAATGTAGGTGACTGGTAGAAAAGGCCAAGACTCCTCTCCTAGCAAAACTCTGCCAGTGTACTTGAACTTCTGACCTCCAGAAGTGTAAGATAATAAATTTATAATGGTTGAGGCTGAAACATTTGTAGTGATTTATTGCAGCAGTAACAGGAAACTGATACACTCCTCTTTGTAATTACAGCTTGTGGTAGTTAGCTTTTTCACCACTGTGACCAAAAGACCTGACAAAAACAATGTAGAGGAGGAAAAGTTTATTTGGTGCTCATGGTTTCAAAGGTCTCAGTCCATAGATGGTTGTCTCTGTTGCTCTGTGCTCGAGATGAGGCAGAACATCAAGGTAGAGGGTGTGACAGAGGAAAGTAGCTCAGGATGTGGTGACAAGGAAGCAGAGAGAGGGCTCTCTTCACCAGGGACAAAATATATACCCCAAAGACATGCTCCCAGAGACCTATCTCCTCCAGCCCACCCTACCTGCAACCCAGTTAATCCATTCAAGTGGATTACCATGCTGATTGGATTAAGGGTCTCATAGCCCGATCATTTCACCCTCTAAATTTTCTGTGCTGTCTTACACAATACTTTTTGGAGACACTTCATACCTAAGCCAGACACAGTTCCCTCACTAGCTTGATGGGTGAAATTAAGTTGGAGAATTGTAGCTATTCTCTATGAAACTCCAGGCTCCCTGCTTTTGCATAGATTTCTCCAGATGCCCCTCCAAAGCCATCAGGCTCCTTCTCAACAGCTGGTTTTAGGAAGGTTGCTTTGGAACATGAAATCAGTGGATGAAGAGACTTACTACAAAGTGATTCCAGTTGGGAAGGTTTCAGTCTACCAAGGATATTGGATAACAATGTAAAATCAAAAGAGAGGGCTGGGGTTGTAGCTCAGTGGTAAAGTGCTTGCCTAGCATATGTAAGGAACTGGGTTCAATTCTCAACACTGCATATAAATAAATAAAATAAAGGTCCATTGATAACTAAAATAAATAAGTAAATTTAAAAATAAAAAAAAATAAGGGGCTGGGGTTGTGGCTTAGCGGTAGAGTGCTCGCCTAGCTTGTGCAAGGCCCTGGGTTCCATCCTCAGCATCACATACAAATAAATAAATAAAATAAAGATATTGTGTTCAACTACAACTAAATAATAAATAGCTGAAAGAAAAATAAATAAATAAAACCAGAAGAGAACTAACTGATCCAGAGGCCAGCTCTGTTCAGTTTAGAACAGCTGAAGATTAGCCTGTTCATTGCTGCTCAGGTCTGCCTCTATGTCATTAGCCATGAAGTCTGTCTTCTTATTCCTTGCATGGTGTACATGTATCCATGTGTGTATATATCCATACATGCACAATCACATGCATTTTGGTGACCTCTTTCTGTGTAAAGAATGTGTTGTCCACCCATTTCTCTTTTCATTTATTTGCAATATGCCTTTCTCCCATGCTCCAAAACTATTTTTAATCCTTTTGTCCATCCCTTTCCAAATATCCAGTCATCAATCTCATTCCTTATACTTGACCTCACTTCCTGATCCTTTGAGAAAAGAAACACAGAAAGAACTACATACATCTCATCTTCTCACTCCTCACTAGCCTGATTCGCCTTCTCCTGTCTCATCTCTATAGCAGATGACCTGTCCATGTGCCAATCTAAGGTCTGCTGGTTCATGTGGACTCTGAAGCCCATCTTTCTCTTCCTCACAGGGACAGAACTCTGGTAGTTACCTACCTCTCCTTTCCAGCCCTTACCAGCACGTTTTCTTACTTTACTTCAGGAGCTGTTCCTTCCACACATCCACGCCCAGCATCTAGTCACACCCCTTCCTTGGTCCCCACAGGCTTCTGTGGCTGCATTGCTTTCTCTTTCCTCGTCACAGCAAACACTTCTCAAAAGAATGATCGGTAGCAACTGTCTCCACTTTCTCACTCCAAACAGACTTCTGTCCTGAATTCCACACAAATGGGGCTGGTCAAGGTCACCAATTTTGCCAAATTTAGCAGTCACTTCTCTGTTTTTGTTACTCAAAACTTCCAAATCATTTCGTACAGCTATCTATTCCCTTGTTTTTGAAAAGTTTGTTTTCCTTAACTTCCTCATCAGTACTACTCTGTTTCCCACCTGACTGGCCCTCCTTAGCTGGTCCCCCAAAGTCTGCAAACCACAATATTGTCATTGACTCTCTCCTCTGTCTATAGGTGGGCTCATTTATCTCCAGACTTCATGTCTTTGCCTGTAAAATGTATCCTGTTCTCTTCCTGGAATGCCAGAACCACCTCTCTACCTGCCTATTTACCTCTTTACAGAGATAGATACCTACCAGGCATTTCAGATATACCATATGCAAAATGGAACTTTAGATTTTCTACCACACTACCAAGGAAAAACTATCATTTCTCTCTCAACTTTCCTAATCCAGCTCTGCCAGTCAGAAATTATTCATGCTAAAAACATTCAATATTTCATCCTTGATTTCCCATTTTCCCTTACTACCTGCTATGTTCAACCCATTGGCAAGTTCTGTCTCTAAAATTTATCTCAAAACCATCCATTTCTTCTTATCTCTATGGTACTACACAGGTTCTAGTTCACATGGACTGCTTCCTGATCTTCAGTGATAGCCTCTTAACTGGTCTCCCTGCCTCTCTTGGTCTGCCATAGTCCACTTTCCCTATAGTAGTCAGAGTTGTATTTTTAAATGTCAACAAGTACACTTTGCTCCGCTGTTTAAAGACTCCCCACACATATGAATTGCAACCTACGTGTCTTACCACAGCTCCAAGACCTGCATGGACTGATCCCTAGTTACATGTCTGAGCTCATCTTCTTCAGCTGATCCTTTTCCTCACTTGGTCCAGTTCCATTGATCAGCCTGCAGTTCTTGAAAATAGATCCTAATTCTAATCTTTGGGGCTAAGCCTTTTCCCCAGAAACCTAGCCATGCATTTAAAGTATGTTTATGTATTTTAGCCAGTCTTTCTGAGTTTTGAAGTAAGGTGTTTTTTTTTTGTTTGTTTATTTTGTTTTGTTTTTTGTCCTCAGCACATCTCACCTCAATTTAGATTATAGTCCCCTACAAGTCCTTAGTATTTTATATCTGTCCTATCTGGACTGCTCTGTCTAAATATTTGCATTGATGGCTGTCTCCTTCCACCTTCTAGGGATCAGTTTAAGGTCAGAGGGATCCACACATTAAATCCCACTTTCTGTCACTGGAGACCTGTTTTATTGTCTTGATAGCACTAAGCATTATCTAAAGCTGTCTTATTTGTTGATTAGTTTATATGTTTATTACTTGTCCTTTTCCTCCTCCAGGAAAGCAGAATCCCTGCTTTTCTGACTTACCAATATCTCCCTAGTGCCATTAGCAAGTCCAGATCCATAGGAAATGTTCTTTAAATGTTTATTTAATGAAAATACACACACACACAGTGTATATGTGGTTTCCTTTTAATTTTTTTTTCTAGATCCACACTAAATAGAAAAATATTTTGATTTGCTTTTTCAAATTGAATTGGTAACTCATATAGATACCATAAGATTTATTTATTATTTGCAGATATCTAGCTCTCTGCATTTGGCAAATGTGCAGCCATGTAACTACGACTATAATTGGAAAACAGAATAATTCTATCACCTTGAAACTTTCCTTTGTGTTGCACCTTTGGGGTCAACTGCTCCTCTGTTCTCTGTTCCTGTAGGTTTGTCCTTTCCAGAATGTTATATAAATGGAATCATTCTGAATTTCACTTTTTGAATATGCTTCTTACACTTAGCATTACATATCTGAGATTCATGTAAATTATTGCACATACCAGTGGCTTATTTTTCTGTGCTGTGTTATGCTCAGTTTTGTGAATATACCACAGTTAGTTTATCCACTCACCAGTGGAAGGATTGTTGGACTGTTTCCAGTTTGCAATGATTATAAACAAAGATAATGTAAATATATCATACAGGTTTTTGCATGCATCAAAATTTTCCTGTACTCTGTGTAAATATGTAGAAGTGGAATAACTGAGTCATAAGTTTCTGTTTAGCTTTATAAGAAGATATTTTTATTTACTATGGGTCCATTCCTTCATACTTTTATCGAGTAACTATATGTGTCAGCCATAATGCTGTGATATGGAGGCTAATAAAACTGATTCCTAGACCTCAAGGAGGTTAGAGCCCAGTGGATGAGGCAAATGTGCTAACAGACATGATAAACAATACAACCCATGCTAGACCAGGTTATAAAAAAAGTGCAGCAGGAATACAGAAGAGGCAGTGCTATCTATACATTTTAAGGGGTCTACTCTCAAGATTTCTGGTCACATTTCTGATTTGGGCTTATGAACAAAGAAAGAAAATTCTAAAATTTCTACTGTCAGAGATAGATAGAGAATCAAAATCTGTGCCTAATAAGTTCTTGAGATTGGCTAGGATTGACTGTCCCTTTCCTACAATGTTACAACTGCCTGACTTGGAGAGGGAGAACAAAGCCTAGGGAGCAGTGGCATGAGTCCTGACCAGGGAACTGGATGCCCCTCCTCTCTTATAACATCCATCACCAGGGGTCAAAGGCTAAACAGGAGATAATCACAGTGAGGGTCTTGAGAAATGACCCCACAGATGCTTTGTAAAACAAAAATACCATTCTGTGCATTAAAAACAAATAAAAGGATGAAGAAGTAAAACACTGACCACCATCATTTCTCATCTATGAATCCAAAGCATCCCCCCAGCTCCATTTCAAGATGAATTAAATCTAAATTTAAGAAATACCCAAAAGCTGGGTGTAGCACTGCATTCCTGTAATCTCAGGGGCTTGGGAGGCTGAGGCAGGAGGATCATGAGGTCAAACCCAGCCTCAGCAATTTAGCAAGGCTCTAAGCAACTTAGCAAGACCCTATTTCTAAATAAAATATAAAAAGGTCTGCAGATGTGGCTCGGTGGTTAAGCACTCCTGGGTTCAATCCCCAGTACCCAAAATAAAAAATCTACACAAAGCCTCTAACCACAAATGTCAGAAGTAGATTGAAGGACAGGAATGTGAAACCAGGCCGCATTTAACTGGGAAAGTGGGTTGTTGCTATCGAATACTCATCTGCACTTAGTAAAACGGATTCTCTTAAATGAATCATTTTCATTGGCACCATGCCTTCTTTGTCTTAAAAAAAAAATGATCCTGGCAAAGTTGATAGTTCTAATTGTCCTTTGGACTTTGTTAAAATACTCATTAAAATGTCATATTGTGGGATTTATCTACAGATAATGTAAATTCTATGTGAGGAAGGACCTCAATTAGGGTATTACAGAAAACTGTGACTGCGCAGCTCTAATCAGTGTGGCACTAATAAGAGTATTATGTGTCTTGCATAATAATCAAGGCCATTTGCCAGCCTCAAGCTAATGTGCTCTGTGATTGCAGAAACCAGCTGCCTCCCCGTTGTCTGTTTTCCAAAGTGCCAAGGCAAAAGTCTACAACACACACAGCATGCTGAGTTTTGCATTCTTTTCTAGGCTCTCTCCTGGAAGCCCAGTCTTGGAACCTCCTTTACTATTCTAAATTTGATTGTCAGTTATGAGATATTTTCAGTGAAACTGTCTTTGGCAAGAAAGCAGATTTTAGGTGCAAGACATAGATCCAGCATTCCAAAAGAAAAATCTTAAATATTGCATGAGAGATCAATTTTAATAACTAGGAAGTAAATCATCTATATATTTTGGTCTGTGGTCTTTACTCACAGGGCAAGCGGCCCACTGAATTTCTCTTTAAAAGTAGTTCAAAATCCATTTTCTTCAGTGAGAAAAACTTAAGAAGGGAACAATGATCAGATGAATTTCTGATTTTATTCCTAGAGAAATAAAAATTTATACCTTCAACATGCCTCTGGCTTAAAATATAAACACTATAAAATCAGCATGAAACGTTAATCCTTGGCCTGAAACTCAAGTTGTCATGCACCTAGTATCATCTGTGACTATAAGATTTAACCAATTGCAACTGGACAGTCCCCATTGTTGAAATTTTCATCTTCTTCTCAATTTGTAAAAATAGGTAAGTAAATAAATCAATAAAAGGTATGTGTGGGGACAACAGGGAAGTGGTTACATAAACCATGGTATAGTATTATTGATTTAACAGTGAACATGTCCAGGGTATATACTCTAGTGGAAGAAAAAAAGCTTTTTTCCAAACAGTATAAATTGTAGTGATTTCATTTTTATATACACATAAAACATACAATCTGCTGTAGAAAATAAGAGGGAAGAAAATGCACTAAATTACTTAAATGGTTACTCAGTGCTGGAGTAGGGGCTCATGGGGACTTTCACTTTTGACATGACTTCTTTAATTTTTTAGCTCTTGTGTTACCTTATACTCTGATTTACTCAAAAAAGGAATAAAATATTTTTCAGAGTTGTAATCTTTTAATTTTTCTGAGATTCAGGTGCTGATGAGAGAAGAAAACTGGAATTATGGGTCCACCACAATTCAACATTTGCATTTTTCTGAACTGATATTGTTGATTCTTACTGTGAAAAACCTAAACATTGACAATGCAGTGTACATTTATGGATGCCAAGGGGAAAGTGCTGGAGATAATCTTCATCTCTCTGGGTAGGAAAGAGAACAATATTCATAGACCTTTAATCATGACCTATGATCCCATTTCCTAATCTTGGATTCCTGGGGCAGAGGTCAGTTGCTCCTTGAGCTGCAGTGTGTGAACATTATTTCCAACAGAAATGCACAGGGCAATCACCATTAAAACAGTTGACAGGGATCTGCCTGCAGCACATAATAATGCCTGCAGGAAGTGAGGGCCAATTACATGTCCCAGGGAGACAGTCCAGGGGTGAAATTCCAACTGACTACAATAGTCATCTGTCTCTATGAGCATCCTTAAGCTATAAACCAAACTTTCCAATAGTTTCTTTATTTCTCTTCTCTTCTTCAGTGCTGGGGACTGAACCCAGGGCCTCATGCATGCTAGGCAAGCACTCTACCACGAAGCTAAAACCCTAGCTTCTGGCTTCCTTGTTTCTCTATTTTTGTTTCTTAGCTTTGGTCCTGTTTGGAATGCACAAAGTAAATGGCCCACGGCAGAGGGAAGTCACATCATACCTCTACTTCCTGAATTTGACTTGTGACCTTTAATAGTGCTTTCTAAGAAGCAGATTTCCTGTGACCTTTGAAATTCATAAAAATCATAAGCTTATTTTTCAAGGTTATTTATTCTGCCCCATGTATGCAAACAGAAATGAGGTGACCTTTCTATGAAGAGTTCCCAGAGCCAGCGTGGAACATTAATTCAAGCATGGCACTTCCCAAATTCCACTGAGAGAAATAAAAAGTCTGAGGACTTGAAAAACCCTACTAGCATAAAAATGTGTACATGTATTTTTGTGTTTTAAACAAAGGTCCCTTAGTATTTTCTTTTGCAGATATATAGCATTAATGTTGCAATAACATAGGGCAATCAAAGCTTTATCAAAGACTTTAATGCAATTTTTTTTTCTTTTTTCGTTTTGGTGGTCCAGGGGGATTGAACCAGGGCCTTGTGCATACTAGGCAAGCGCTCTACTACTGAGTTACATCCCCAACCCTTCAAAGTAAATTTATATTACGAGGACTTAGAAGACAGTCAAATCTTGATCATATATAGCTGAAGCTCATATCACAAATACATGTAAAGTCAACTCGTTAATAGATACATATTGTATATATTCATGTTGATTATAGCATATAATCCATGCATTAACTTTCTTCCTCTCTTTACTCAAATATTTATTTAAAATGAAAAATACACATTTATTTTCATATATAAACATTCAGATTATATTTATATATAAACTTAAAAGGCTTATATTCATGAATGAATAATAAATCAATTATGTTCACTTTGTAAACTTGTATAGTTTTAGGGGATTTACAGGCAAAAAAATTAAATACTGAGAATTCTTACATTAGGGAGAAAGATGAAATAATTGACTACAGCTCATTCCAAGACTGAAGTTCTCTCTGGTTCTAAGATCTTTTATAGTAGGGCATAGTGATGTATGCCTGTAATCCCAACAACTCAGGAGGCTGAGGCTGGAGAACTCAGATAAGTTTCAGATTAGCCTGGACAATTTAGTGAGACCCTGTACCAAGCTAAAATAAAAAGGGCTGTGGATGTCTCTCAGTGATCGAATGTTTGCCTAGCATGCACAAGAGCCTGAGTTTAATCCTCAATACAGAAAAAAAAAATGTCCTTTGTTTTGATCAGTTGAGGGCATAAGAAAGTCTTTTTTTACAGCTGGACGCAGTGGCGCATGCCTGTAATCCCAGCAGTTTGGAAGGCCGAGGCAGGAGTATTGTTCAAAGCCAGCCTCAGCAAAAGTGAGGCACTAAGCAACTCTGTGAGACCCTGTCTCTAAATAAAATACAAAACAGGACTGGGAATGTGGCTTACTGGTCAAGGGCCCCTGAGTTCAATCCCCAGTATCCCCACCCCCCAAAAAGTCTCTTACCCATATGGATCTATGGCAAAAAATAGAATATTTTCAAAATAAAAACCAAAACACCTTGTAAACTGCAGTTAGTTCTGACATAAGTGTCTAAAAGTTGGTAGAGGATTTGCAGCAAGATAATGGTGCTTATTGCATATATTAGCAACTTAGTCAATCACCTTTCAAAGTAGCTATCTTTAAAATAATCTTAACATACACACACACACACACACACACACACACACACACACACACACACACACACCCCTTCATGGATTCCATTCTCTTCCAGATCAGTTCTTTCTGCTTTTGGCACCTGGCTTCTACAAGGTTTTGCTCAATGTCAACAAAAGCTCCCTGTCCATTCCCAGAGAACTTTGTGATCCAGTAAAAACATTCTAGAGAAATTCATTCTTAGTTACAGATATTCCTGCTGGGGAGAGGAGTAAGACAAAGAGGGGGCTCTAACATTTCCAATGTTGGGATAAGAAGTCAGTCCCATTGCTGTTTGTTTCTGGTGCCCAAAGATCACACTCATAAACCTCTGTTAACCACTGCCCTCTCTGACCTGCTCTTTTTTTTGACATCTGACAAGTGAAACAGCTGCTTAGCTCATGACTCAGACTCAAAATGACCCTTAGAGTTTTGTCATTTATGTCAAAGAAATTCCATTCTAACCTGTGGGAAAGGTGTGTAACCCCAGTAATTCAGGAGCTCTAATTTCTGATTGTTGTGCCTCAGGCAAGGGAACATGCTCCCTCCCAGTACAGTAGATAGGACATATGACTCTGGAGGGGACTGGTCCTTTCACCTCCATAGCCAGGTCAAGCTACTTGTATCCAGTTTACCTCACCAACAAGATACCTTTCAGATCATCTCAAGTTCCTAAGGCATGTTACCAATAAATGCTTCCCAAACCATCCCAGTTCATGTAGTGATTCCCTCTAAGTCCTTGCAGGCCAGAAATGTGAGGGGTAGCCTCTAATCTTCTTCCTGATGCCTAGTCAATGATAAGCAATTATATTTTCTGATTTGTCTCAAACCTGATCCTTTCCCTCTATCTCTATGGTCATACCTTGCCTGAGCCACCTTAATAGTCTGATACACAGTTTGCATAGATCTATATAGCTGCGACCACTGCTGACATGTTAAAGTCCTGTTGTGGTTATTGCTCTGAGCCTTGAGCTCTGGATTATTCCATGATCAATAACCAAAGAAAGAACACCTGGCCCAAAAAGGGCCTCAGGGGTCTAGTACTTTGGCTTTTCTTTTTATGACTGGCCAATTCCCTTTTGTTAAATAATTTTAATACTTCTTCTGTTTAATAGAACTCCTAGCTTCTAGTGGGTATATTCTATTTTCCAAGTACCTCCAAGTTCACTCATTCACTAGCTTAAAACCTTTCAGTGATTCCTCCTGGATGGAGTCCAGATTGAGGATGGAGTTAAGATTCTTCCATGTGAACCATAAGGTTCTCCAAGACCTGGCTCCTGCCTCTCTCTCACAAGCCCCTTCTTCTACCTTTTGCCGTATTTCTTTCTTTCCTTTTTTTCTTTTTTTTTTTTTTAGGGCCTCACTAAGTTACTGAGGCTGGATTTAAACTTGCAATCCTCCTGCCCAGCCTCCCGAGTCACTGGGATTACAGGTGTGCACCACTGCACTGGCTGCTGTATTTCTTTGCCAACATACTTTCTGAAGTCCTAGTGGCTAGCAGAGCTCATCATTAAGGTTACTTCATGTGTAACATACCTGCACCTTTGCCAGTCCCCACCTCTACCAAGGTCAACTTGAAGAACTCCTAAGTGTCAGCCCTCTATTGGTCAGGTAAAGAAGAATGCTCTCTGTACATTCTTCCAGACTAAAAAGGTTCCCTTCCCTGACGGTGCTATCATGGTGTCCTGTGAGTTTCCACAGCCCTTACCAGGACACCTGGTGTAGAAAAAAGCCACATGAGAGAGAGACTGAGTATTTATCAGCAGGTGGTTCCTTGAGAGGAGGGGCCATGTCCTATTCATATTTAGTACAATACTTGGCAAAAAGTAATCATTCAAATAATGCTTCTTTAATCAATGAAGAACACACTCTCAGATACCTTTAAAACCAGAGAGATTGTCTTTGAAGGTGACTTTTCAAACATGCAGATTTTTTTTTTAAAAGCTGTTATCTCACAATTTCATTGTGATAAGAGCACATGCTTGCTTGGTTTTTGGAATATGTTGGAACTTGCTTCACAGAATAGTTTGTGGCTCACTTGTAAATATTTTGTGAGTGATCAAAAAGAATGTATACTCTGCAATTATTAGGTGCAGGGTACAGGGTCCACACATATCAAGCTTGTCAATCATGTTATTCAAATCTATATCCTTACTAATTTTTTCCCCCTGTTTGTTACTTTAAATTCCTTTTAGTTTGTTTTCTGTGAGAAGACTGGTTCCCACAACATGGCCCATCTTATAGAAATGGAACAGCATACCTATTATGAAATCGAGCCACATCTACATTTCTTTGCCCGCATATTTCCTCATGTAAAGGAAATGTTGAGTCCAGTGAGAGGCAGGAAGAAGCCATATTGAGCTGGGTGTGGTGTCATATGCCTTTAATCCTAGCAACCCAGGAGGCTGAGGCAGAAGGATCATAAATTCAAGGCCAGCCTCAGCAATTTAGCAAGATCCTGTCTCCAAAGAAAATATAAAAGGGGGAGGGATATAGATCAGTGGTAAGGTGCTCTGGGTTCAATCTCTAGTAGAATGAGAAGGAGAAACAGAAAGAGAAGGAGGAAAAAGGAGAATAAATAGAACTATAGAAAACTGGGATTATTTGAAATACCATTGAAGACACAAACTGGACAACTCGAACTTTTAAAAATTTTAGAGATAAAAAAAAAGAACCTTCCTGTTGAGTAACACAATAAAACCATAAAATGCTTTGTCTGTGCCCAACACAAATACACATCCCAGCTTAATGTGTCCCCACATTTTTATGCAGTAGTGCCATTTGTCATTACCTTGTTTCAAACACTTTTCCATGAACTTGCAGCCTTTTAGAAGTTGAAGATGATCAATAAAGGCTCATATCTAAAATAAACAATGAAAATGTGCAGCTTGCTCTCAGGTTTTGCCGGTGGCCAGAGGCTGGTAGCATTTTTTCCTTTGCTATTACTTCTCCTCACCTGAGTTGTGACCAGTTTTAATGTTTATATTGCACAGACAGGCAGGAAAAGGCTTCCTCTTAGAACAATGAATGTATTTTCTTGTGGCCAAACTTAATCCTTCCCCAAACACAAATTAGACTTCCTTTTGGAAAAATAAAAGTTAACCAGCTGATATCTATCTCCAAGGGGACACTTTTTGCAATGCATCTTTAAAGCATATTTTGTTCAGATTGTCTGAAGAGAAACCTCAGTAACCGAAGTCAATTACATTGTTGGCAGATATGTGATTCCCTTTTGCCCATCCCTGATTTATGCCCCTGCAGCTGACATTCAAATGGTATTTCTCCTCATCCCCCATCCCTTCCCCTTTGTTTCGGCATGAGATCTCTACCGAGTTAAATTTTGTCTCTGCTCTCTGGAAAGGCTGACTACTTGAGCCATTAATCTTGGTCTTGAAATAAGTTCCTGGCTGCGACTGACAGTGGAAATGATTGGTCCTGGTGCATCCTGGGGAATGGTCTTCTAGGGCCATGGCGCCAGAAAAATCAAACCCAGAGTGACTCAGTCTGGGATTAATGTAGCTGTTTTTCATTCAATATCACCTTCCCTGGCTGCTACTGATGAGAAATGATCTAATAACTCAGGGAGCCCAAAGTGACAAAGCACTGGAGTGCAGACAGAATGAAGCTCTGGCAGGGGTGGGGTGGCCGTAAAATCAGCTTTGGTTCAAAGGCCGTAAAATCAGCTTTGGTTCAAAAGCTCTTGTAGATCCCTTGTGGGCTCTCTTTCTCCTTGGGCCAGTACACCCACTCTGATTATGGTTTTGGTTGAGGACAGGAAGCCTTGAGTATCCA
This sequence comes from Ictidomys tridecemlineatus, assembly GCF_052094955.1. Lineage (NCBI taxonomy): Eukaryota > Metazoa > Chordata > Mammalia > Rodentia > Sciuridae > Ictidomys > Ictidomys tridecemlineatus. The sequence continues at coordinate 83,031,154 of NC_135477.1, forward strand.
CTGTAGCCTCCAAGAGGGACATAGACCAAGCAGATTCAAGGCATGCAGTGGATTCCCAGAATTTTTATAGTACACCTACTCTGTGCCAGGCACCTTACACACATTATCTTGTTGAACACATCTATAATTTTGCTGTCCACCCTGGTAGGATGGTCAGATAAAATCCAAGCTGTAGGTTGAATTTAATCTAATTTTAGAAAAATATATTTCATGAAATACTTGGAATACAATTATACTAAAAACGTATTTCTTTTTTGTCTGAAATTCAAATTTAACGAGGAATCTTATATTTTTATTTGTTAAATTTGGTAAATGTATTCCAGGAGACATCTGGAAATGTCTGGAGATATTTTTGATTGCTGACCTTGGGGAAGAAGGATTACTACTGGCATCTCGTGGGTAGAGGCCAGGGATTTTACCAAATACCTTACAATGCACAGGACAACCTTCCCCACAAGAATTATCCAGTCCCTAATGTCAGTAGTGCCCAGGTTGAGAAATGTGAACTAGTCACTGTGCCATCCAGGTCACAGGTGAGGTACTCTACTCCAAGTTAATAGAGATAAAGTCTGTTTGAATACTTTGTTTTCTTCTTCTTTTTAAATTTTATTGTGTTTTTTTTTAGTTATACATGGCAATAGAATCCATTTTGATATAATTATGTGAGCATGGAATATATCTTGTTCTAAATAGAACTCCAGTACCTCTCTTTCCCCTTCCCTTTCCTCTGTTGATCTTTTTTGGCCATTTATCCATAGTCACTTTCTAAAATTAATTTCTTATGGATATACATGATGGTGAGATTCACTGTGGTGTATTCATATATGTACACAGAAAGTTAGGTCAGATTCATTCCACTGTCTTTCCTTTTCCTATCCTCCCTTCACACCCCTTTGTCGAATCCACTAAACTTCCACCCCCGCCCCAACCCATGCCCTCCTGCTTATTGTAGCTTAGCTTCTACTTATCAGAGAAAACATTTGACTTTTGGGTTTTTGGTACTGGCTTACTTCACTTAGTGTAAGAGTCTCTAGATCCATCCAGCCAATGTCATAAAGTCATTCTTCTTTATGGCTGAGTAATACTCCATCATGTATATATACCATATATTCTTTATCCATTCATTAGTTGAAGGGCACCTAGGTTGGTGCCATAGCTTAGCTATTATGAATTGTGTTACTATACACATTGATGTGACTGGGTCACTGTAGTATGGTGATTTTAAATCTTTTGGATATATGCTGAGGAATGAGATACTTGGGTCAAATGGTGATTCCATTCCTAGTTTTTTTTTTTTTTTTTTGAGGAATCTTCATTCTGCTTTACAGAGTGGTTGCATCAATTTTGCATTCCCACACGAATGTAGAAGTGTACCCTTTTCCGCACATCCTCACCAACATATATTTTACTTGGAATAGTTGGTTTTCAAACAAAGGTGCAGACAGATCTTTAGCAGAACTTACATTTCATTCTTTTTTAAAATTATATATATATATTAGTTGTCAATGGACCTTTATTTTATTCATTTATTTACATGTGGTGCTGAGAATTGAACCCAGGACCTCACACTTACAAGGCAAGTGCTCTACCACTGAGCCCCAGCCCCAGTCCAACATTTCATTCTTGTGTGGATGTTTTTTTTTTATGTCAGTTTTTGCTATTGAATCATAAGTTTTTTTTATTGTTTTTCATTTACTTATTTTTGCTATAAAATTAATCTACAGGGGCTACCATTTTTCCTTCTATACACTTTTAAATGCCCCTCAAAGAACAAGTAATGGAGGCGCACAACAAAAACAGCAAAGAAGTGTTTTCTCCCTGTAGGGTTTGGTAGACAGTAACACCCTCCATCAAAGGATTTCTGGTAAGATCTGCAGCTTATAAATGGTCACTACCACTCACACAACCACCAAGGTAATGACCCTGTATTTCCTGGAACATTTGTAATCTCATTTCATATAAGCTGGGAGGTTTGTCCTTAAAATTTTCCAGTGCTCCTCAGGAATGGAGAGATCGTGTCCTTAGTAGAAGCCTCTGGCATCAACCACAAGTCCTACACGTTTTCTCAGATCAAGCAGTGGGCAGGCAGCGGGAGGGGCCTGCCCTGGCTTCCTCGGGACCTGTAATGGGAACTGTGGGAAACAGTTGTTGGTTTATGTCTCTCTTGGCTCCTGCCTCCTGGAGTCCACTCTGGGCTCCCATCTGTCCTCATGCCCTGTAATTCCTCCATCTCTTCAAGTTCACCGCCTCCTCTCAACATCCGTCCATGGTCTACAACTCACATCTTCCTGCCTGGGAATCTCCTCCCCACCCCCTGCTAGTTGATTATCCACAGTCTCCAGGAAAGGTGGCCAATAAAACCACCTCAACAATGAAATTTTCTGCCCTCCCTGCTCCCATCTTTTCCAGATTCTGCCCAGCAGTATTCCCCTTCTGGCTGCCTTCTGTAGACAGTGGCCTAGAGTACGAGGTGCTTGGCAACCATGGGCAAGCCTGTTCTTGACACTCACATTCACTGTCATTCCAGCTCAGGGATCCTCCCCTTGCACTGTGTGAACAACTGAATCACAAGGGGACTTTGTTGAAAAGGCATAACCCGGCTTCATACTAGAAATGTTTCATTAAAAGGACTGGACTGGGGTCCAGGGCACCCAGGGTGGGGGGACCTTAGGCAGAGGAAACAGCTTCCAACCCTACTCCTTCTGCACCTGCCTTTCTTTGCCTAGACTCAGGCTCTTTCCTCTGTCTGGAATGTCCCTTTTTCACCCCCTTCTCTGCCTAGAAGTTTCCCATGAATCCTTTAGGACCCACAGCAAATGTCACTTTTAGAGATATGTAACTTGTCTTTTGTGACAGCTCCTCTGACCTTAGGGGTCTGTGGAAAGGGAGAGAGAGAGAGCAAGGAGAACATGCTGAACCCTTTCATTGGGGAGAAGCCATTCAAATGAGGTAAGAGGTCAGGTTTCAGGGGGTTGAGACTAGCTTCTTGATGTCTGCTGTCAGCAGGTTGACTGACATCTAGGAAGACCGTGCTCATCTCATTGCTGAATGAGGATCAAAGGCTGAGCAAGAGAAGGGGGCACACAAAGGGAGTTTCCATGGAACATTCTATCCCAAACAGGGCCAAGGGGTAGGATTACAAAGGAATAGGTGAATGTAGCTCAATTCCCATGGGTGACGCCTACACCTGGAGCCACGCCTTGCTATCTGAGCTGGGTTAATGCCCAAGTTACTGCTAGACCTGGTACTATCATGCCAGACTGAAGGCAATAATTGGTCAGTGACTTGGGCATCGGAACTTGAAGGCGTCTGCATCCATGGCAGCTCTCAACAAATTGCCACCGTTTAATATCCTGTGTCTTGAAAGAAACACAAATTAAAGCCTCAATGAAATGCCATTCCATGCCTACCTAGTCTTAAACAGGGCAAGGAGCAAGTGGAACTCTTGTGCATGATGGGTGGAAGGACAAACAGCATGACTTTGGAGAACTGGAGGCTTTTATGTACACACTTCTACTCTGTGACTCAGCAATCCCCATCCTAGGTGTTTACTCAAGAGAAATGAAAGCATAGGCAGAGGTGAGGCTGCTCTAAAAACACTTGTGTAAGAATGTTCTAAAAGCAATCTTTAAAAAAAAATCAATGCCACACACACACACACACACACACACACACACACACAAACACATATACACACACCAAACCAACAAATAAACTCTGGAAACAACCAAAATGTCCACCTATGGGGTAATGGAGGAATAAATTGTGGTATATCTATATAATGGATGCTATGGGAAGCTATTTAGTGATAAAAAGAAAAGAACTACTGATATACACAACACGGATAAATTTTTAAAAACATGTCAAGTGAAAGAAGCCAGAAGATTCCATATTTTATTTAAATAAAATTTCTAAACAGGAAGAACTAATCTTTGGTGATAGAAATCAAAGCAGTTGTTGCATTCAGGGTGGGAAGAGATTGAAAATGGATGTGAGGGGACTTTTGGGGGAGATGAGAATGTTCTATATCTTGTTTTGCGTGATGGTTACATGATATACACAATTGTCAAAATCCATGAATTGTACACTAAAATCCCTGCATTTAAAAAAAATATTTAAGTGAAATAGCAGCAGCAAGACTGTATTCCTACAACTATATCATACTCTAGGCACAGGATTCAATACAAATACTAATCTGACTTGGAATTATTCAAAATCATATTGGTTTTGATCTGGCCCTATTTTAATTGGTTATAAGGTTTCATTTACTTCTGAACAGTCAACACTTTTTTTGCTGTTTATAGCCTATGTGACCAAAGGTCAAGCCCCTTCCACACCTCTCTGGCCATCACCAAGCTCTCTGCTGGACCAAGACAACTCCTGAAGATGAAGTTTCTACCCAGAAGCAAATGTGTGGCCATTTCTCCTTGCCAAAGGGTGACTTCTTGAGGCTGCTGCCTCCCTGACCACTTCACTGCCTAGAATTGTCTTGAGCAGTCCTCCAGCAGAATCAGATACAGAGGGCATCCCGGTTAACCAAAAACACACATACACACCACACATTACACAAAGCACACACATATTATATATATACTATACATATACATATCACATAACACCATATACACACTACACACAGTACACATACTACACGTACCACACACTGACATTATACACACAGTACACCTACATACCACAACACTACACATACATGCCATATATATTATATATACACATATATACACATGGATTATAGAGAATTTTTAGCTCCAATGGCAATAATCAATGTGAAGATTAATAAATAAGGCTATAGGTTAGTAAGATTAATAAATAAGCAGGAACAGTAAGAAATTTCTTTACTTAATTGGCTCCCAAAGTTTGGGGCACACTTGAATATCTGTGAGGGTTTCCAAAAATCACAAATATCTGGAGTTTGATAACATGCCTAAACAAACAAAAGAGGAATGTTTGGATATAGAAGTAGATTTTTTTTTAAGAAAGGAAAAGGAAAGGTTTTCTGATGGCTAGAGGTCATTTTCCTTCAGTGGAGGGCAGGTAAGTAAAAGTTCAAATACTATTGTAGAGACTCGGTCCTGTATGAGGAGGAACTTGTTTATCAAGCCTGTTTCATAAATTTTTTGGTCTTGCAAAAGCAAAGTGCAGATGTGAACTAGCCAGTGATTGTTAATTTTAGGAAGTTGTCTAAAAGAGAAGTATAATGACACTGTAAAAGGGGAGACAGATTTTGAAAGACTTGGGAGCAAATAAGATTCATGGAGAAAATGAATTTACTACAAACAACTTTACCTCAGAGTACAATCTGCAAAAAGTCAAACCCAAATTTGTTTTAAAAATACCTCAGAAGCACTAGGGTGGCCTGAGTCTTCAAAAGTAACAAAGGTAGGGAAAGCCTCTGGCGAGAAATTAAGATGGATGGACATGAACCACAAAGCTAAAATGTATCCTTTGCACTCCTTCTAGGGTGTTTTGAAGAATAGTGAACTGCGATGAACCCTAACCAACGCTTGAGGGCACCCTGCGCTCACAAGTTACATAGTAATGAGGTGCATTTTAAAAAGCTCTTTCCTTTTACTTGCAAGTCTAAGGGGAAGTTGAAAGCAGGTCAGACTCTGGGCCTATCTAAAGACAAAAAATCAGGGGAACATGCAACTTTTGTGATTTTTTTTTCCTTTCCTCTTTGATTCTCATCGACTGTGTCTATGTGCCAAATTATTTGCTGCACTCCAATTCCAGCTGCCAAGTTTCCCTTCCTGGAGACAGATACAAAGCCTGGGAAGAACAGGTCCTGCCCTCTAGCTCTGAGGCCAGGGACCCAGCCAGAGGTAGCTCAAGCACAAAACAGCCTTGGGGATCCTTGATCTTAAGAACCCAAACATCAAGCATGTGCTCTCAGAGTAAGGGCTGCAGATCAGAACTTTTTAAAGTGGGAATCTTTGTCCATCATCCCACAAAACCACTTTGAACATTCTCTGCACTCCTCCCATATATCAGAGTTTGAGGGACCAGGAAACCAAAACTTCCATGGGATACCTTCTAGGAAGACTAGTGAGAAGAAGGACTGTAGTGCTAGGAGAAGGAGTAGACATGCTAGGGCAGAGGAGGACAGGGCTCACCGGGGTGGAGAACTGGAGAACATGGGAAGATGTATCAAGACTTACCAGTTCTTCATCCAAATCAGTGATATCAGTATAATCAGAGTTCAGCAGAGTACATCATGAGTCATACTGCCTGAGAAAACAGGCTCAACAATGACTGTGCTAAGAACCAGTTTTAAGAGGTAAAGCTCTATGGTTTTGATAATTCCTGGCAGAAAAAAAGCTTCTTGTGTCTGGGGGAAAAAAAAAACACCTCTGGCTCTTTGGCTTATTAAGAATTAGTGAAACCCACCTAGATGCTCTTTCACCAGATGAATGGATAAAGAAAATGTGGGATATATACACAATGGAATATTACTCAGTCTTAAAGAATGAAATTATGGCATTTGCCAGTAAATGGATGGAGCTGGAAAATATCATGCTAAGAGAAATAAGCCAACCTCAAAAGACCAGAGGCCAAATGTTTTCTCTGATATAAGGATGCTACTTCACCATAAGGAGGGCTTGGTAAGAATGGAGGTACTTTGGATTAGGCAGAGGGAATGAAGGGAGAAGAGGGAGTGTGGGAGATAGGATAGTAGAATGAATGGGACATACCTATGAACACATGTGACCTGACTGGTGTAATTTTACATCATGTACAACCAGAAGAATGAGAAGTAATACTCCACATATGTATGATGTGTCAAAATGTCAGGTATAACTAATTAGAACAAATGAAAATAAAAAAGTTAGTGGAACTAGCCAATAACTTGATGGTTTTTAATCATACTGAGTGATTATTGGTATTATCACCCCCCCATATAGTATAGTATAATGGGAAAAACCACAAAGTCTTTAGTTAACAGAGAATTTCCTGACAGTGAGTGTGAAAAAGTGTATACAAAGTAAATCCATTTTGGGGTTGGGAGGAAGAGAGAGGGAGAGAGAGGACTGAGAGAAAGATTAAAATCAACCCTGTGTCACTCTTGTACCAGGAAAGGGTAGACTTGAATCATGTTACCTGTTTAGAATTCTTTTGATTATTTTCCTTTGTCCTCAAATAGTAGTGTTGTTGTACATGCATGTGTGACAGGTCCAAGAAATATAGAAAATAATTTAGAAGATGATAAACCCTAAGGCAGGATTTAGTGCCAGCTTAGCCAAAATAATGAAACTCTGTCTCAAAAAAAAATTTAAATATAAGAAGGTAAACACCCCAAGTTTTATTATCTAAAGAGAAACATAATTAAGATTTTGGATTTGGTATAATTCTAGTGTTTAATTAAGCCATGAGAAGATTTAGTGAGAGTCTTGGGGAAAAGGAGCAGCTTCATTTATTAATAATTGTGTGTATGTGTGTGTGAGTGTGTGTGTGTGTGTGTGTGTATGTGTGTGTCTGGGAATTGAACCCAGAGCCTCCTGCATGCTAGGCAGGTGCTCTACCACTGAGCTACATCTCCAGGTTCCCATTAAGATTTTTGAAATCTGCATCTTAGTTGATGTTACATGCAGTCTGCATGTTTCACATTGAGTGTTTGAGCATATCTGCATCAGACATTGCCTTACAGACCTGGAAATTTCCACAGAAAGCAGGCAGTTCATAAGAATTGAAAGAGCAAGATCAAGACAGCTACACAATCATAAAGCTAACCAGCAAGGACTGAGCACCGCCTGTTCACATCACGTCTCGCTGCTGGGGGGCTTCTTAGCACTGCTCCTGCCATGGCTTTCAAGACACAGAAGACGAAGGAGGGATGCATTAGTGCTGTTGTTCTGCCACGCTGACTGACTAGATTTTTTATTTATTTATTTATTTATTTATTTATTTATTTTTTATTGGTTGTTCAAATCATTACAAGGCTCTTGACATATCATATTTCAAACATTAGTTTCAAGTGAGTTATGAACTCCCATTTTTACCCCAAATACAGATTGCAGAATCACATCGGTTACACATACACATTTTTACATAATGCCATACTAGTAACTGTTGTATTCTGCTATCTTTCCTATCCTCTACTATCCCCCCTCCCCTCCATTTCTCTTTTTATCCCGTCTACTGTAATTCGTTTCTCTCCTTGTTTTTTTTTCCCCCTTTCCCCTCACAACCTCTTATATGTAGTTTTTTATAACAATGAGAGTCTCTTTCCATTTCCATGCAATTCCCCTTTTCTCTCCCTTTCCCTCCCACCTCGTGTCTCTGTTTAATGTTAATATTTTCTTCCTGCTCTTCCTCCCTACTCTATTCTTAGTTGCTCTCATTATATCAAAGAAGACATCTGGTATTTGTTTTTTAGGGATTGGCTAGCTTCACTAAGCATAATCTGTTCTAGTGCCATCCATTTCCCTGCGAATTCCATGATTTTGTCATTTTTTAATGCAGAATAATACTCCATGGTGTATAAATGCCACATTTTTTTAATCCATTCATCCATTGAAGGGCATCTGGGTTGGTTCCACAGTCTAGCTATTGTGAATTGTGCTGCTGTGAACATCGATGTGGCAGTATCCCTGTAGTACGCTCTTTTAAGGTCTTCAGGGAATACTCCGAGAAGGGCAATAGCTGGATCAAATGTTGGTTCCATTCCCAGCTTTCCCAGGAATCTCCATACTGCTTTCCAAATTGGACGAACCAATTTGCAGTCCCACCAGCAATGTACAAGAATACCCTTTTCCCCACATCCTCGCCAGCACTTGTTGTTGTTTGACTTCCTAATGGCTGCCAATCTTACTGGAGTGAGATGGTATCTTAGGGTGGTTTTGATTTGCATTTCTCTGACTGCTAGAGAAGGTGAGCATTTTTTCATGTACTTGTTGATTGATTGTATGTCCTCCTCTGAGAAGTGTCTGTTCAGGTCATTGGCCCATTTGTTGATTGGGTTATTTGTTGTCTTATTGTCTAATTTTTTGAGTTCTTTGTATACTCTGGATATTAGGGCTCTATCTGAAGTGTGAGGGGTAAATATTTGTTCCCATGATGTAGGCTCCCTATTTACTTCTCTTATTGTTTCTCTTGCTGTGAAAAAACTTTTTAGTTTAAGTAAGTCCCATTTGTTGATTCTTGCCATTAACTCTTGTGCTATGGGTGTCCTGTTAAGGAATTTGGAGCCCGACCCCACAATATGTAGATCAGAACCAACTTTTTCTTCTATCATATGCAGAGTCTCTGATTTGATATCCAGGTCCTTGATCCATTTTGAGTTAACTTTTGTGCATGGTGAGAGGAGGGGATTCAGTTTCATTTTGTTGCATATGGATTTCCAGTTTTCCCAGCACCATTTGTTGAAGATACTATCCTTCCTCTATTGCATGCTTTTAGCCCCTTTATCAAATATAAGATAGTTGTAACTTTGTGGATTAGTCTCTGTGTCCTCTATTCTATACCATTGGTCCACCCGCCTGTTCTGGTACCAGTACCATGCTGTTTTTGTTACTATTGCTCTGTAATATAGTTTGAAGTCTGGTATTGCTATACCACCTGATTCACACTTCCTGCTTAGAATTGCTTTTGCTATTCTGGGTCTTTTATTTTTCCATATGAATTTCATGATTGCTTTGTCTATTTCTACAAGCAATACCATTGGGATTTTGATTGGCATTGCATTAAACCTATAGAGAACTTTTGGTAATATCGCCATTTTGATGATGTTAGTTCTGCCTATCCATGAACAGGGTATATTTTTCCATCTCCTAAGATCTTCTTCTACTTCTCTTTTTAGAGTTCTGTAGTTTTCATTGTATAAATCTTTCACCTCTTTTGTTAGGTTGATTCCCAAGTATTTTATTTTTTTTGAGGATATCGTGAATGGAGTGTTTTCCCTTATTTCCATTTCAGAAGTTTTGTCGCTGATATACAGAAATGCCTTTGATTTGTGTGTGTTGATTTTATATCCTGCCACTTTGCTGAATTCATTTATTAGTTCTAGTAGTTTTTTTGTAGACCCTTTTGGGTCTTCTAGATATATAATCATGTCATCCGCAAATAGTGATAATTTAAGCTCTTCTTTTCCAATTTTTATGCCTTTAATTTCTTTCGTTTGTCTAATTGCTCTGGCCAGTGTTTCGAGTACTGTATTGAATAGAAGTGGTGATAGAGGACATCCCTGCCTTGTTCCAGATTTTAGAGGGAATGCCTTCAATTTTTCTCCATTCAGAATGATGCTAGCCTGGGGCTTAGCATAGATAGCTTTTACAATGTCAAGGTAAGTTCCTGTTATCCCTAGTTTTTCTAATGTTTTGAACATAAAGGGATGCTGTATTTTGTCGAATGCTTTTTCTGCGTCTATCGAGATGATCATATGGTTCTTATTTTTAAGTCTATTGATATGGTGAATAATATTTATTGATTTCCGTATATTGAACCATCCTTGCATCCCAGGGATGAATCCTACTTGATCATGGTGCACAATTTTTTTGATGTGCCTTTGTATCCGATTCGCCAGAATTTTATTGAGGATTTTTGCATCTAGGTTCATCAGAGATATTGGTCTGTAGTTTTCTTTCTTTGATGTGTCTTTGTCTGGTTTCGGAATCAATGTGATGTTGGCCTCATAGAATGAATTTGGAAGAGCTCCCTCTTTTTCTATTTCCTGGAATAACTTGAAAAGTATTGGTATTAATTCTTCTTTAAAGGTTTTGTAAAACTCCGCTGTATTCCCATCCGGTCCTGGGCTTTTCTTGGTTGGTAATCTTTTGATTGCTTCTTCAATTTCATCCATTGATATTGGTCTGTTCAAATTGTGTGTGTCCTCCTGACTCAGTCTGGGCAAATCGTATGTCTTAAGGAATTTATCGATGTCTTCACTATCCTCTATTTTATTGGAGTATAGGTTTTCAAAATAATTTCTAATTGTCTTCTGTATTTCTGTAGCATCTGTTGTGATATTGCCTTTTTCATCCCTTATGTTAGTAATTTGATTTCTCTCTCTTCTTCTCTTCATTAGCATGGCTAAGGGTCTGTCAATCTTGTTTATTTTTTCAAAGAACCAACTTTTAGTTTTGTTAATTTTTTCAATAGTTTCTTTTGTTTCAATTTCGTTGATTTCCGCTCTGATTTTAATTATTTCTTGCTTTCTGCTACATTTGCTATTGTTTTGCTCTTCCTTTTCTAGGGCTTTGAGATGAAGTGTGAGCTCATTTATTTGTTGGCTTTTCCTTTTTTTGAGGAATGACCTCCAGGCGATGAATTTCCCTCTTAAAACTGCTTTCATTGTGTCCCATAGATTCCGATAGGTTGTGTCTGTATTTTCATTTATCTCTAAGAATTTTTTGATTTCCTCCTTTATGTCTTCTGTAACCCTTTGATCGTTCAGTAACATATTGTTCATTTTCCATGTGATATTGAATTTTCCCTTCCTTCTTTTATCATTGATTTCCAGTTTCATTCCATTATGATCAGATAAAATGCATGGTATTATCTCCACCCCTTTATATTTACTGAGGGTTGCCCTATGGCATAATATATGGTCTATTTTTGAGAAGGATCCATGTGCTGCTGAGAAAAAAGTATATCCTCTTGATGATGGTTGATATATTCTATATATGTCAGTTAAGTCTAGGTTATTGATTGTGGTATTGAGTTCTATAGTTTCTTTATTCTACTTTTGTTTGGAGGATCTGTCCAATGGTGAGAGAGGTGTGTTGAAGTCGCCCATAATTATTGTGTTGTGGTCTATTTGATTCTTGAACTTGAGGAGAATTTGTTTTATGAACTTCACAGCACCATTATTAGGTGCATAAATATTGATAATTGTTATATCTTGTTGTTTAATGGTTCCTTTTAACAGAATATAATGTCCTTCCTTATCCCTTTGGATTAATTTAGTCTTGAAGTTGATTTTATTCGATATGAGGATGGCCACACCTGCTTGCTTGCGAGGACCGTGTGCGTGATATATTTTTTCCCAACCTTTCACCTTCAGCCTGTGTATGTCTTTTCCAGTCAGGTGAGTCTCCTGGAGGCAGCATATTGTTGGATTTGTTTTTTTAATCCATGTTACCAGCCTATGTCGCTTTATTGGAGTGTTTAAACCATTAATGTTTAGAGTTACTATTGATATATGGTTTGTTCTTCCAGCCATGTTTGATTATTTATCTCTTTTTTTTTTTTCAATTTAGTTTGTTTCTCCATGATTTGCTTTCCCCCCTCTGTCTGTCTTTACTGAGGTACTTCCCACTGTTGGCTTTGGTTATTGTTTTTCATTTCTTCCTCGTGGAGTGTTTTGCTCAAGATGCTTTGCAATGCTGGTTTTCTGGCTGCAAATTCTTTTAGTTTTTGTTTATCGTGAAAGATTTTTATTTCGTTGTCATACCTGAAGCTTAATTTTGCTGGATACAGGATTCTTGGTTGGCATCCATTGTCTTTCAGTGTTTGGAATACGTTGTTCCAGGATCTTCTTGCTTTCAGCGTCTGTGTTGAAAAATCCGTTGTTAACCTTATTGGTTTACCCCTGAATGTAATCTTTCTCTTGTAGCTTTTAATATTCTCTCTTTGTTCTGTATATTGGATATCTTCATAACAATGTGTCTTGGCGTTGGTCTACTGTGATTTTGTATGCTCGGTGTCCTGTATGCATCTACAATTTGTATATCTGTTTCCTTTTTTATTTCTGGAAAGTTTTCTGTAATTATTTCATTTAGTAAATTACTCATTCCCCTGGTTTCAATTTCTATCCCTTCCTCTATCCCAATGACTCTTAAATTTGGTTTTTTTATATTATCGCATATCTCTTGTATGTTTCTCTCATGATTTTTAACCATCCTATCTGAGTTGGCTAGACTCTTTTCAAGTTGATATATTTTGTCTTCATTATCAGACGTTCTGGCTTCTAGTTGCTCCACTCTATTAGTGATACTCTCATATGAGATTTTAATTTGGTTTATAATTTCCTTCATTTCTAAGATTACTGTTTGATTCTTTTTTATAGTCTCTATCTCCTGATATAGATGCTTAACTTCTTCTTTTATCATTTTATGTAATTCCTTCTCAATGTGTTCTTTCGCTGCTTGAATTTGCTGTCTTGTGTCCTCTTTAAGGTTCCATTCCATCTGTCTAAGGTGTTCCCTGAGTTCTTTATATGACCACTTTTCTGATGACTCTATGTCATTCTGAATATTTGGGCTGTCCTGTGTTGTTTGTACTCCTTTTCTTCCTTGCTTTTTCATACTGCTCATTTTGCTTTTTGTTCTGTTTGACTGTTGAGTTACTGTCTACTCCTATAAATTTATTTGATGCTTGGGAGGAAAGGTATTAGCAGGGAAGGGAAGAAATCACCAAAGAGAATGAGAGTAACCAGGTAGAATTCAAGGAAGGGGGAATAAGAGAATTGAAAAGAAATGGAAAGACAGAGGAAGAGAAGAAAGAGAGAAAAAATTGAAGATTTAAAAGAATTAAAAAAAATAACAATAGTAATAATAGAGATGAGGATTAAAATTAAAAAATAAAATAAAATAAAATAAAATGAATTTTAAAAACACTTTTTTTAAAAAAACAGCAACAACAACAACAACAACAAAAACCCAACCACAACATCCACAAAAAAAAAGAAAAAAAAATTAATAAATGCAGTCTTAGAGTCCGATTCACTATTCTTCCATTAGGTGAAGCTGTGCCCACCAGGCTAAGCTTCTCTTCTTAGTAGGTGGGAGCCTGTCACTGTGCAGCAGCTTTTCCTCCCGGACTGGGCAGGTCTGCTCACCGGTAATGCTCACCACAATACTGGCTACACGCCAGGTCTGCTGCTCCTGTGTGCCCTGTTTTCATGGCCACCTGGGCACGCTCTCCCTGTTTGCCATTCCCTGGAATCCTAAGTTTGTAGGGCTTGGAGTTGAGGACCCGCGGCGAATTTGCTTGCCCTCTGGTAGTCACGCCCCCGGAAACTGGTGCAAGAGACCTCAGATGTTACCTCTGGTGGGAGCCGTAGCTGGGAGTTCCGTGCGGTGGGTCCCGCGCCACTCCTGATTCCCCCGTGCGGGCAGGGCTGTTCGAAGTGCCCAGTGGTCGGGACTATTTGTCCGTTTGCCGTGTGGTTGGGGCCCTTTGCAGAGCCCAGTGGGCAGGAGTTGTTCACAGGAGAGGGGTGGGGGGGGGGGGTCGTGTGGTTTGCAGCTCCGAACCGGCTGGGGGTGGGATGGGTGGGTGGGGGTGTTGTTTGTAGCGTCAAACCGCCAGAGGCAGTTCACAGACTCAGGCCTGCGGGCCCAGTCGGGCCGCGGCCATTTGTATGTTCGCTGCAGTTCGCTGCAGTTCGGCAGCGGCCGGCTGGAATGTGTCCCTGATCCGCGTTGTTCCCGGCTGGGAGTGGGGTGGGGGTGTTGTTTGCAGCGCCAAACCGCCAGAGGCAGTTCCCAGACTCAGGCCTGCGGGGGGCCCAGTCCGCCGCGGCCGTTGGTACGTTTGCTGCAGTTCGCTGCAGTTCGGCCGCGGCCGGCGGGATTGTGTCCCTGTGGGATTGTGTCCCTGATCCGCGTTGCCTAGATTCACTCGCCTGAAACAAACTGACCCCTCCCACAGACTTACTAGTTATCGGCAGGTCTCCTTTCAATGGAATATTGTTAGAAGTTCCTCAGCAGGTCCCATGCAACTGTATTTATGCGTTTCTCTGATCCCGTTACTGCGGAGGTACAGAAAATGCTGCCTGCTCGCCGGCCGCCATGTTGGAACCCCTGACTAGATTTATAGATGCATTACCTCTCTACCTCCTGCCAAGTCTGATGAGGGAAGCAGTTCAGATTGTTAAAGATCAATGAGAATATTATGCAGCAGTTTTTAAGATAGGAAGAAAGTTGATTTTTTCTTTCCTTTTTTTTTTAAATACATAGGGATAATAGGGTCTAAATTAAATTATGCCTACAGGTAAAACTGAAAAAATTTTAATGTAGTGCAATTCAATAATTAAGAATCATTCATTTTATCATAATGAAATCCTCATAGTAGGAATAGTAAGATTTCTGGGGCATAGGAGTAGATAGATATGTTGGGAGAAAAGAATGGAACAGTCCTAGAAATGTCTACGTTGGGTTGTCCGTAGCACAGTCAGGGTCAGGGGATTCTAGGTGGAGTAGGATGGAACCAAACTTTATGCTCATTAAATCCCAAGGCTTTTTGAGAAACTGTTCCCTTCTCACACTTTTAAATTAACGTTTACATTTTTTATCATAGTTTGGAATCTATCTATTGCTAAGGGTTAAACTCCTGGCATACTCTAAGTCTTAAACAAAATCCTAACATTGTTCCTTAAAATGGACCCGAAGGAATCTAAATACCACAGCCATTTTGAACCTGTCATCAACCACTTGAAAACGACACCAACAAGCACTTGTTCAGAGGAACTTTTACGTGATTTCCTTTTGTTCTTGAACTTGAATTTCCATTCCACCTTCTCCACAGAATTCTAACCTAATGTAGTATATTTTTATGTATGAATCATGCTATTATGATTTTACTGATCAACTTTTGTCCCTCTCTGCATCAGACACACCTATCTGAATTTAAACTGTAAAGCCATGTATTGTGACTATGAGCTTTCTAAGTGATAAAAATTATGTCAATTGAGATATTATTATAATTATCATTATGTGATCGATCAATACAACAAAACGTTGTATAGTTTGTGAATATATTTGAACTAAAAATAAAGATTTTTTGACTATATATTTTTTTATAACATGAAGTGGAGAATTTTTTTTCCCAGTTGTTTGATGCACCTGTGAGTGAATATTACATATTGTTAGAATGAATCCGAGCTCATCATTGTTCTTATTCACATAGTAAGTAAAGTGACTGGAAGGAGTTTTTCTTCTAGCTACATCACTCAGTTCTGTGAACTCTTAATGACTGTGATCTATCATTGAAACTGTTAATGATGTACCAGCTTACTTGATTAAGAACCTCCTTTAATTTTGTTAATAACAAAGTATTAGAAACCACCTGAGGGCAAAAACATTTATTACTTGCTTACTAGAGCCACAAACGCTTTTACTTGTTGCACCAATATTTTGAATTGCCTCTCTGTTCAGAATCCAGAGGTTACTAGCCTGATGATAGTGAGAGGTACGCATCTTATTTGTGGAGTAAAACAAAGGTGAGTTCTTAGTTCAGTTTAAGGAAAGATTTCATATAGACATGAGCTTCTCTCTTAAAGCTATACTGCATATAAACTCCTGGACAGTGAGTTTGCATGTGTTAGGTTGAAGAGCAAGAGTCTCGAGTTAGCCTGATTAACAGTTCTACTTCTCCTACCTCACTGATCTTAAGTAAGGAACTTACTCTTTTCAAACCTCAGTTTTCTCATCTGTAAGGTGAGAATAATAACAATAACCTTTGGGGCTATCTGGAGGCTCAAAGGAGAAAATAGGAGGAAAATGCTCTGTAAACTAAAATTCTGTCAGTGTTATACATTGTTTTCAGGACTATTTTTTAGACTAATGATCCTAGTTGAACAATAAAATTACGATCAGATATGAAGAACACAATGATGCCTGTCACTAGAATAAAGAAGTCTTACTAATAAGTTTACAACACAGGTTTCCTGAATTTCTAGTGATAAAATAATGAGTGATATGTGTCCACTTCTAAAAATGAAACAGCAGTGTTTCTCAAAGTATAGACCCTCTATCAGCAGCACAAACATCACCTGGAAACTTAGAGATTCAAACTCTTCTGGTTCCATTCAGACCTACTGAATCAGAAACTCAGGGAGTGGGACCCAGCAACTTCTGTTTAACTAGCCCTGCAGCTGACTCTGCTGCTTGCCAAAGTTTGATACCCTTCTGCTCAGGAAGCTTTGTTTATATGTGGGGTTTCCCAGAATGGAGGCAGGCATGAGAACCCAAGAGAAAGCACTTTGAGTGAATTCATTCTCTATCAGCATGCTAGAGAGAGAAAGTGGCTTCTCTCTGTCCACAGGTGGTGCATTTGCTGGCGGTAACTGCAGAGGGACAGGGTCCACTCAGGGAAGGACACAGGGTCCACTCAGCAGTTATCAGAAAGTAACTGAAGAGCTCTTATCAGACACAGGATGCACTTCTTGTGGGCAAAAGTAAGACACCCTTTTGTCTTCTCTTTTATAAAGAGAAACAGAGTCAAAAAGAAAGAAAACCATCCACTAAGATGTCCAGGGAGATTGAATAGTGCTTATCTGACTACGAAGAACTGGATTTTGTTCTCAATGATCTAGTTTTCTGCTTCTGGGCTGTTTCTGTGCAGCCAATGTTGCTCCTCTATCTTTCACTCCAGACTCCTAACACTGACCCAGAAGTTAACTCCATGCCAGACCTGTCTCAGGCAACACTAATTAAATGCACCTGGTAAGGTGTCCAAGGCAGGATCACAAGCTTGAGGGGTGACCTGCCTAGGCAAGTTAGCAAGACCCTGTATTGGAGGGGGGTAACAAGGCAGAATAGGAGGGCCTCAGTATTATGGGGGTGAACTCCATTCCATAATGGCTCAGATAGGAAGAATGTAGCTGTTTTTCCAAATGGATGCAGAGCTCCTCTTTCCCAGTATAACCTATTTAGTGCTTCTAGAAAACAAGTGAGAAGAGGTGGTTCAGAAATACTGGTTACTAATGGGATTTGGATGCTGTTTCCATTGGATGCTTGTTTAGTACAAATTAAATTATCATAGCCAGGGGAAAAAGACAGCAACAATAAGCCACAGCACACACAAAGAAGAGAGGCAAGCTTTCAGCCAGGGTATCTCTGACAGGTTGACCTTAATATAGTATTTAAAAAACAGTCTTTTTTTTTTTTTTGCTGAAAATATATGTAAGAAATAAAAATTAAGTTAGCTAATAGCACTTATAGGTATTTTATTTAATCTAATAGTTGTGTTTGGACTTTCTTGACCAGGTTTGAAGAAACATAGACTTTGTAAAACAAACAAACAAACAAACAAACAAACAAAAAACCAGTCAAACTAATAACTAGTGGTAGTGAGGCAAAGATTGGGAATTTGTTGATTTTTTTTCCCTTCAAACAGGGGTGGGTACACAAGGAAGAATTAAAGTCATCATCAACCATTGGATTTTCACACCTGAATTCTATGTTTTAGAGGAAATGACTTTGAAAGAAAGCTGAGAGATCTTTCTGTACAACAAATATTCAGAATAAAATGTTCCAATTGTGAAGCAAATGTCAAAGTAACCCACTGAGGGTTAATATTAAACCAATACCATTGAAAAATCTCATTACCAGGACTGTGGTACAAAATTGTGCTGCTATATGGTTGACTGAGTCGTCTCTGACTCTGGAGATTTATATACCCCATGGCTCTGCAGAATCTTCCATTGGGCCCAGCTCATTGCTGCTACAGACACAGCAGAAAAACACGGCCATGTGCATCAGCAGCTCACCTACCTGTCAGCACATACATTAAGGCAGAGCAAGCAGGGATAGGCTCGCACTCTCTTACCACACCAAAAAGCAATCTGTACAAATAGACACCTTTGTAACTGGATGGACGTGTTTTTAGTATATTTTTGTTAAGGCTAGTAATTATAAAATTAGTCATCTTCCTAACCAAATACAAGCAGATGTCAGCATTAACATGATTATTCAAAGGTCTCAAATCTTATTAAATGCTACCCCAATTGACTTTAAATTATAATGTTACAATATTTCACAAAGCTAATGTTGAATATTTAATGGGTTTTGGGATTGCATCATGCATTTTTCCAATTAATTTCAATGGTCTTTTAAAAAAAAAACTTAGTGAACATTTTGCATCTGGCCTAAAACCTTTCTCATGTCTATGAATGCATTAAAAATAACATCGGTCTCCAGAGTAAACAGAATCTACTACAGGAGCATCCAACCTAATATTTTTATAAATGCAGAACAGCCATTAATTACTTGTGATCTGTTTTGAATCATAATATTATAGAAACAGTCTTGCAGTGCTCTTGCATGTGTACTTTCCTATGTGTTCCTCAGAGAGAGACTAAGTCTCTTCTCCTAACCCTTTAAAGTTGACCTAGAATTTTACCTTTCTTCCAGATTTAGTAATGACATAACTATTAAAAAAAAAAAAAACTTAACACACTATAATCCCATCCACATGGGAGGTCAAGGCAGAAGCATCACAAGTTCCAGGCTAGCTTGGGCAATTTAGGGAGAACTTGTCTCAAAATAAAATAAAATAAAATAAAAGGGCTGGGATGTAGCTCAATGGTAGCATTCTCGCATGAGGCTCTGGGTTCAATACCCAGTAAAACAAAACCAGAAATTGATAGCTATTTTCTCTGAGTGGCCCCGTTCCAGCCATAGCATGACTACACTCCTCTTAATACCTGCACTTTTCTCTAAGAATAGGAACTTCTGACTAATTCTTTTTCACTCAGTAATTCAACAGATTATTTACTGTGCATCTACTATGTACAGATACTAGACTGGAACAATGGCTGCTGTTATGGGTTTCGGTATGTCTCCTTCCAATCTATATGGTTACATTCTAGTACCTGTAACTGTATTTAAAGACAGGACCTTTACATAGGTAAAGTTAAAATGGGCTCTTTAGGATGAGTCCTCATCCAATAGCACTGGTGTCCTTGTAAGAAGAGGAGATTAGGACACACAAAACACAGTGAGAGGAACAGCCATCAGAACACAAGAAGAGGGCAGTCATCTTGCTAGCCAAGAAGAAAGGCCTCAGAAGAAAACAAACCCACCAACCCCTTGATCTTAGATTTCCAGCTTCCATAATTGTGAGAAAATAAAACTCTGTTGTTGAAGCCACCCAGTCTGTGGTAGGTGTTAGGGCAGCCCTAGCAAACCAACAGCTGCCTTAGGGACAGTTAAGCTATTCCTTGACATGGCTGTGAATGATAATTTGATCAAAAGAATATGGAAGCCAAAGTACACAACAATGAGTTCTTCCCTTAAGGTTATTTCCAGCTGGGAGAACATTGTGCTAAGTGAAATAAGCCAGATTCAGAAAATCAAGTTTTCTCTCATATGTGGAAGCTAGAGAGAAAAGAGAGAAAGAAGGGGATCTCATGCAAATAGAAAAGAGACTAGTAGAGCAGAGGATGGGGATTAGGAAGAAGAGGAGAGGAGAGAAAGGGAAACAACTGTGGAATGAGGTTGACCAAGTTCTGCTATGTGCAGTCACCATGAAGCCTGCTATTATGTATAATTACAATTCACCAATAAAATTTTAGGAAAAAAAAAGAATATTTCCAGTTTGCAGCATTTTAAAGGTGAATAGGACATGTGTGTAACCTGACCACCAGTAGCCCTGAACTAAGAAGAACTTTCCTGGTTTGGGACAATTAATTTTCTCCCTTCAATATGGTCTCACTTCTCTTTTTATAGGTACCTAATAATCACCGTCATCTAATACCTCACCAGGTGGGAGCAACTGGCTAAGACCTGTCTTGAATTTCATGCTTTATTATCTACTTACTTTTATCCTCATGCATATAGTCTTTTAATTGCAAATTTAATCTTGGAAGCTAATGATAGTGACATTGTGAGGACTTTGAATAGTTTAACTTTTCAGTTTTAACACAAAAAGAAACATTACTTTTGGCCCACAACTTTTAAAATTCTGGCTTAAAATCAAAATTCAAATATACAGACTACTTAGATTTTCTTCTTCTTCTTTTTTTTTTTAAAGAGAGAGTGAGAGAGAATTTTTTGATATTTATTTTTTAGTTTTCGGCAGACACAACATCTTTGTTTGTATCTGGTACTGAGGATCGAACCTGGGTCTCACGCATGCCAGGTGAGCGCACTACTGCTTGAGCCACATCCCCAACCCTAAATTTTCAATTGATAGAATCAACCCAGTTTCCCAATGTTATGTCCTTCCCTTGGACAAATTTTATATCATTTTCTGTCAGTGTGTGACAATTTTAAGAAGGTATACAGTCATCCCTTGCAGTAATAACTCACCATCTGAAATGAGCACACAGATAAAAAAAAAAATCACCTCAGGAGAAAATGAACTGTACTTTGTGAATGTAATTTTTTTTTCTATTTCTTGTTTATACTTCACAGCACCTACTTGTATCCCTAGTCTTGGAAATGGAAGGGGTGGTTTTAAGTAAGCAACAATTATAGATTAATCAGGAGTGGACAGGAAGCATACAAATAATTGCAACATATGTCCATGGGAAAACATTATTAAATTACAAATACTCACCTGAACATTTTTTAGGATTGCATCCATTGCACACAGCAGAACCTAAGGTACAGTCATTCTAGTTTAGGTATTTTCTCTCCTTGTTATTGTTAGCTCAGATCACCAAT
This sequence comes from Ictidomys tridecemlineatus, assembly GCF_052094955.1. Classification (NCBI taxonomy): domain Eukaryota; kingdom Metazoa; phylum Chordata; class Mammalia; order Rodentia; family Sciuridae; genus Ictidomys; species Ictidomys tridecemlineatus. The sequence continues at coordinate 83,052,504 of NC_135477.1, forward strand.
GTGCTCTGATTATAAGTTAATCCCTCAAGGGGATCAGCACCGTTGCCCTTGGTCTTACCCAGGGGAAAACTGAGACATACTGGGGATAAACAACTCAGAATTTCTGATTTTTAATCTCTGTTTCTTCAATTTTCATTCTGCAAACATCATCAATGCACATCACAGAAAATATGTCACATGCAATCATTTTTTCAATAGAGAGATACAAAGGAAAAGTTAAGGATGACTATTAGCTCCCTTTGAACCTCCATGCTGTTCATTCATGGGTCGTATTTCTGTGGGTTTTTACTAATTCATGGCCCAATTTTTTTATAACCACAGAGCTGGCCCAGGTAGGAATTGACATATGATGAAAAATACAAGCATACATGCATGCTCATGTTGTGTCGGGGGGCGGTGTTGGGGTTGGGTAGTGTCAGACTGGGGACACAAGTGTCTATGGGAAGTGGGACAGCTCCACTACATCTTGCTTTGGTGGGTATTCAAAGTACCCCCTTCCTCCTCCTTCTATTCTGATTCTCCAAGAAGAGTCTTTCATTTGGGGTCTGAGTGTGTGTTGCTGCTTAGAATTCATGGCACATGCCCCCAGAAGATGCCTATTTATGTGGTCACAAATAGCAAGTTGAACAGATTCTCCTGAAAGTACTTAATGGGGCAGTTATTTTGATGTTCTGTACTACTGAAAAAATGCATTTGTGCTTTTCAAAGTGAGGTTTACAACAACAAAGACACTGTATCGGGCAGGGAGAGCCCGATTTACCTAACTCAGATGTCAAATTAACAATTATTCAAAACTAGTACTTACATATTACAAATAGTTATTTTTTTTTTCTATTCAGAAAAATACTAGGAAATTTTGACTGTATCCTGGTTGCTTAGTACCAATAATTGTAGCAAGGTAACCGCAGGCCTACAGGTATCTACTGTTACAGAAGTGAAGGAATACACAGGAAAATCACATGGGGTCTTAAGAACATAAATAAAAGGAATTGCCTTTGTTTTCCTGGCTATTCTCCCAAGCCAGGCATCTTCATGATGTAGACCTGGAGTTAGGAACTAGATGTTTTATGTTGGTGATGGGTATAGTATCAACAAAGTTTAAAGATAAATATTTATCCATGAGAATTCCACAACCACAATTTATTCATGCTGGAAAAATATTTTATGTTCTGTGTGTAATTGTTTTTTACACACACACACACACACACACACACACACACACACATACACACACACACACACATCCCTATCTTTTGCCTCGATGGATAGAACTAGAGTCCTGGTTTTAGTTTTTACTGCAGTATTTTAGTGGTTCATTTAGTAAATTGTCTTCTTTGATTAATCACACCTGTCTTTCTGGTTCCAATAATTCCATCCTTTAAATATCTTTAGATCAAATGGCCATAAATCACATACTGCCCCAAGCCAGCTATGAATAGCTCACAATTTCAATTAGCATACAGACTTAACAGCTGTCATTAGTGGGAACTGCAGTAACTGGAGGAATCATAGTTGACCAAACATTAAAAACCAGTTATGGCCTCAGAATCTCATCTAATCAAAACATTTAATACACCTAAAACTCTTTAACCACAATGCCAATGAATTCATGAGCTTATGGGGAAAAAGAAAACCATTAAGTTTAGGTTTGTGTGAGTGTTTCAGTAGACTCACATAAAAGTAGCTTCCTGGTTACTAATCTGAGAGTTTTTTCTTAGCTTTCATTTTGTTGGATTCTTAGGAGCATGTGACCCAGTGACTTTTGCACAAACCAAGCTTCTCTCCTAGCCTCTGTTATTACACCATCCTGGTTCCCCTCCATACCCTGGCTTCTCCATTCTACAACTTAATCCTCCTTCCTTTTCCTCCAAGTTTGGTTGTTTCATTCATTCATTCATTCATTCATTCCACAAACATTTATTGAGGGCTTAGCATTAGAAAATCAATAATGGCAACTTCTTAGTATTTATAAACTAATGGAAAATCCAAATACAGATATATAAAGAATAATTAGAATGTAGCATGACAAATTAAAGATGGAAGATGTACAGGGTGCTTGGGAGATTATACTTGTTGGTAGCTAACCCAATTCTGGGGCACAAGGCAGGGAATCTCCAGGTCTGTGAAAGCTGACGTATAAGTCCTAAGGAATGAAATCAATTCCTACCAGGATGAGGATGTGTGCAAATGGCTCTGTTCTTTATATTATCTCTTCATGAGTGTGTTTATTTAACCATGTTCAAGTGCCTTACCTGTCCTGCTAGACATGGACTATCCAATAAGAGCAGTCATTAGCTACATGTGGCTACTGAGCCCTTGAAATATGGCTAGTGTGACTAAGGAACTAAATTATTTTACCAAAGAAGTGAAGTTTTATTTTAATGAATTTAAAATTTCAAATTAATACAATTAAGCTACTTAAAACTGTTGAGAATGTTTCAAACAACTTGGGTATGAAAATGCATTTTCAACTTTAAATTTTATGAAATCTAGAGTTTCAATTTCATTCCATTGAAAACTTGCATCTGAATTGAGATGAACTGTAATATAAGCTACATTCCAAATCTGAAGACTTCGTACCAAAAGAAGAATGTCAAATACATCATTTTGTATACTGAGTATATGTTAAGATGATCATATTTTGTGGCTTAAACAAAATACATTATTAGAATTAGTTGTACATTTTTTATTTTTTAATGTGGTTTCTAGAAATTTTAAAATTATATTGTGACTCGCTTTCTACTTCTATTGAACAGTGCTGGACTAGATTGTAACTCTTTGAAAGTAGGAACTGGCTCTTACTTATCTTTTGCTTTGTCATTGTGTTTTGTGAGTGACACATGTTCCATAAATATTGTTGATATGTAAGTTTCCAATCTACAAATACTTCAATTGATATTGATTATACAAATATTTTGGGAGGAGCCTACCATGCTAAACCATATTTTAGGTTCAGGGGCACACTGCTAAATGAGACAAAGTTCATGCTTTTGTGGAATTTCATTCTAACTGTAGACTCCATGATAAATGAGCATTTTAAACAAAGGGAACTGTATTTCTGAAGGATCCTTCTGGTTCCCTTGTTGAGAAAAGACTGTAGTGAACAAAAGTGGACCAGAGAGATGAGTGAGGAGGCTTTGGCATTAGTCAACAGCACCCAGGTGTGTACACCGCAGGAGAAGAAGTTAAGATAAGTTTGCTAGATGACAGTGGAGCCATGCCTTCAGACATTCCGAGGCAAAATTATTTTCAGCCCAAAATTCACACTACAAATCCAATATATAATTTGAAGAAGACACCAATGGCTATTCAAGTACCCAAACTAACAAGCAATCAAGCAAGCAAACAAGCTTCTGTTGAACTTTTGTAAGGAAATTACCAGGCGATTGTCCTCCACCAAGAGGAGGGCATAAGTTAAAAGGTCTCAGGGGTCCCAAAAACAGGGAATCAACTCAGGAGAGCCGTGGAGGAAGTGCCAGCATTGCAGGTATACAGCAAAACTAAGAAGTAGAGAGACCAAGAATTCTGGGAGAAATGTCTCTGGTTAAAAATAAATAAATAAATAAAATTGTGGACAAATAGCATGGCTCTGAACTTTGGCCTGAAAATAATTTTGTCTCAGAATTTGCATATGGGTCACCTGATACATTTAATCATGTCAAAAAACTACATTGAGAAGTTGTAGATATGGGAAGAATTTGTGAAACACACATAGAAAACTAGGCAAATGAAAACACAAAATAATTATTAACTCCAAGAAAGGCAAAAATTATCTTAAAGTAATCATATTCAAAATACTATTTAGCTCAGTAGGAGTCAGAATAATATAAATTCTGATTACATTTGACATTCCTCACTCCACATTGTGCTGTCACTGTATTGTGAGGATAAAGTGAAGGAGAATTTGGGGGTGGGGGTATAAAAGCATGAATTGTCAATTTCTATACTTGCCAACAGATAATGTGTAATAGACATTTGGAAGGGAAACCATATCTATATAATACAGATAAATGAGACAACACAGAGAAAACTCTAAGAGTTGAAAGTAGTCTTGAGAAGGAATTGAGGGTGGGGAAAGAAGACAGAGGACTGCTTTTTTTCATTATTATCTCTGAGTGATATTTGACTTTTAGGACCATGGACATTTGTTACTGTGATTTTAAAAATAAACTAAAAATAGATAAAATGTATCCTAAAGCTCTGAGACAACTTTTATGTTCTTTCCCTTGTACCATGGAGCCAGTTTTGTTTGGTAATTAAGGAAGTGAATTGGAAGTCTTCGGGCATGCTGCTAAAATGGTGTGTAGAGCATCTGCTACCAAAAAAAGTCATTGCATTTAATCCTGGAGAATAAATAACTCAGCAGAGGCAAGGGCTTTGTTATTCTGTAAGAAAGCATGGGGCCCTCCACTGAACTCTGCAGCATGCAATTTCTAGATTAAGATCATTGGGTTTCCTAAAATATACAAATTCTTCAATTTCACATAGGATTGTTAGAGGGGGAAGACAGCTCATATCACCTGTTGTGTCTTCTCCATTTTAATCGGCCAAGAAGTGAAAAGAATTGTGCTCAGCTGCAGGGTACAATAATAAAATATACTGAAAGAAAATACAGTGGATTTGTAAAATTATAAATTTCCCTCTGGATATGAAAATGGGTCAACAAACATTTTATGATTTTTTAATCTTAAGTAATATTTGCACTAAGCAAAATACCATGTGAAATGGATAGCCTGAGGTTTTCAATATAAGCATCCATGGTACATCCAAGGACAAGGTTCTATGTTTGGAGTTTCAGTTACACTGTAACCATTGCTCATATTATAATACTATTTGCATTTAAATTTTCATAGTGATTTGATTTTTATTATTTTTCTTTGTAATTCTAATGCTCTTTATTAATATATTTAACATTACATTACAAAAGTCTCAATTTTAGAATGTTTTCTCTCAGTGCTGTGATACAGAAAGCTTTACCAACTAGCACATATCATGTCTTAGAAAAATTTATAACAGGAAAGAAAATCTAATGAAGCTTTGGTTATCTTCTTATCAAGACATTTGTAACACCTCTGCATTCTTTTTAATATGTATTCTTTGTAGTTGTAGATGGACACCATACCTTTTTTTATTTATCTTTATGTGGTGCTGAGGATCGAACCCAGGGCCTCACACATGCTAGGTGAGTGCTCTACCAGTGGGCCACAACCCCAGCCTGACACCTCTGTGTTTTACTACCTATATTCATTTATTACTTGACTATGTCTGTAAGATATTATTAAATATCTCATCTTCATTATCTTAATTTTTTTTAACCACTTTTCTCCATGGATAAATCTTTTATTCTCTTTTCTTCTTTCTTTCCTTCTTTCTAAGATACTTTGTAAAAATATATCAATTCAATCAAATCCTGAAAGGCCAAATTAGAAATTAGGGGCAAGAATTTGAGTGTTGGTTGGCTTTAAATGCAAAATGAAACATGAATTTTTACATTGTCTACAACTATGTTAGTTCTTCCCTCTAAACTGATCAAACACCCCTGCCTTAGGAAACGCAGTAAGTAATTCTGATGAAGTCTGGTCAGCAGGTGAAGCTGCTCCAGCTTTTATCTCTTGATTACACTCACTGCAGGATGAGCAGTGTGAAATCACTCACCCATATCACCTTTCATTATAACCCAGGTAAGCACAGGCCACCCTTTTGATTGGCTATAATACACTGCATAAAGGAAGCTTCAATTTTCCACTAAAGTGTGCACCAGAGGGAGAAGGGAACACAAATGAGCAAATCAATAACCTTTTCCCCAAAATGAAACTATGATTTATAATGCTCTTACAGTCTGCCAGGATGCTTATTTTTTTTTTAGGATGGTGGCCGTAATGCTGTGGGCAACCAATGGAAACAGAACCCTGAAATCAGGTTGTTATTTGCTGCTCGAATCTCTACTCCATTGAGGAGGCAGAACAATATATCAGAATAAAACCTCACCTCTTTGAATCTCTTCAATTTGGAAATCACAGTACCAGAGAAACAAAGCACTTGATTCTTATTGAGTTAAAAGCTCAAAAAAACCCCTTTCCTTCTGAGAATTTGGCAGATATTTTGTACATACACGCTGCAGGCAAACCTTGAATGTATTGTGCTGGGTTTGAAACATGGGCATTTTATTTGGAATTGTTTTTTTTTTAATTTGAATCATAATTTCCTTCAGAAACATGCAGAGACTGGTGTAATACTGACTGTATAGCCTGGTGTGAATTTTTGCTGCATAAAATTAATTTTGTTGGAGTAAAAAGGCTAAAAGTTAAATTGCTGAGGGTAGGCAGTCCTAGGGACATATCATAGGTGCTTCTAAATTACTGGTCCTATAGAATTTAAGTATTCATTGAATAACATGTTACAGTCATAAATCAAACAGATATGCCCATATACATCCTAGCTTGTAACAATTCATGACACTTTAAAGAAATAAAGCATTTGTTTAAAATAATTATACATACAGAAGCCTGCCTAAAAAAGCTTATCCTTCTACTTTGGGAATTAATACAGTTTAATTGCTGTGACATAAGAAATATTTCAGTAGCAAACCTTCCAAGACAAGAAATAAAATCAATTATGAGCTGCAGCAGGCTTAGCACATTAATACCCTTTTTTCCAATTCACAAATAATTGTATATACATGTATTATATAATTAAATATTTATGGTGCACAATATTATGTATATGTGTATGTTGTTGTTGTTGTTAGTGCTGGGAATCGAATCCAGGGTCTTGCACATGTGAGCCTTACCATGAAGCTATGCTCCCATCACAAAACATAATATTTTGATATAGAGGTTGTTTACTCTGTGGAATGACTAAATCAAACAAATTGGCAAACCAATCTCTTTCCATAGTTATCAAAAATTACAAAATTTCTCTCAGTAGAAATAAGACTTAGTGATCTATTTCACAGAATGATGACTATAACATCTATGTCTTAGAGGACTGGATAAGAAACAGGTGAACTGATGCGGGTGTTGGGAACCTTGGAAATGATGATAGATACTGTGTTTACAGGTGCTAATTAACTCTGTAGATTCCCGCATTAGGCAGAGAAATTTCATTCAGAGGGCTCCTAATCCATTCCTCTGCCTTTAAAAATTACTTACCAGTATATATTATATTATATTAGAGTTAAGGGGTGGAAAACATTTTCTAGTCAGCAGACCTCAGGTACCCAGGCTTGGAGAATCCAAGGTTCCCAAGGTGTAAGAAAAGCCTTCTGATTCTTAGTCTGAGTCTCATTATGCTATTTTATTCTTTACATATCTTATCTCAGACAATGTAGTGTAAATTAATAATTAAAATGAACTCCAATGAAACCCTTGATGTTTTATTTTCTTTTTACACCTTACATGCAGAGGGCTAAATTAATTACCCTCTATTACCATATTATTAGATATTGTACAAATAATGTGCATCATTACTTACCCTTTTTATCAACATTCCCCACTCTCATTTCCTTTCATTTCCCCACCCCCCAGAGCTGATGCATCCTCATTGTTAGTTTGAATTTGAATAAATCCTTATAATATATATTGGCAACATGATCTCCTCATTTATATAATGGCAGTTATATATTGCCATTCATTTATATAATGGCAACATGATCTACTCCGTATTCTTTTCACTCAGTGCTGTTTTTTAGACATATCATATTGCCATGATTGTTTCTATTTGATGCCAAGTAATTCTAGCACCTTTGACATAACCATTCCCCTAGTGAAGAACAGATAGATGGCTCCAATTATCCCCTTTCACAGACAACATTGCTGTGAACATTTTTATACATGGCCTCTTATGGATATACACATACATTCCTCTGGGTATATTGTAGGGATGGAGTATGTGTGGTTAGCATTTATATATTTACAAATTTTGACAAGTATCATTGGATTTTTCTCCAGAATGATAGAATACTCCTCCATGTACTTTTCTCTTAGCATGACTTTAAGGACACTGTCCACATACATGCTCTCTCTCACCTCTGCTGGACACCATCTTGCCCTCTCTATATTGAGGAAAAGAATAACCCATTAGCTTTGGAACTTGGAGACTTGGAACTAACAAAGAAGGAACTTAAGTGCAGGCCATTGTGAAGGTAGTAAAGAGTTTTAAAGGAGTGACAGTTAGTTGATATGAATTCTAGTAACTAATCCCACTAAAAGACTTGCATCTCAAGTCCAAATGGAAATAAGAGGGCCAAGAGTCTGGGCTGACTGACTGGGAGAAGCTTTTGGTCCTCGTTACTTCACTACTCATTTCTAATTGTCCAACATGGAAGTAAGAAAGTAACTCAAAAGCTGGACAAACCCCATTTGTCCAGAAGAGATCCTAGGTTCTGAAATAACAAATGGGACTTCAAAGCTAGAGGGGGTTAGAAAGAGCTTTGAATGACCATATTGCCTTCTTTTACCAGGGTGGGGGTCCTCAGACTGGCAGACATAGGAGTGGAGGTGGGAGGGTGGGTGTTAGTAGGATTTCCACTTTTAGTCATAGTTTATATGAATGCTGGTCTAGAAATTTCCCTGCCATCCTGGCTAGGCCATTTGAAGGATCCATCCTGAGACAGGAAGAAAAGGACATTATCCTAAACTTACAGTCTTTAATGGAAAGCCGGGCATGGAACTGCAATGGGTACAAGTGACTTCTTGGGCACTGGCCCAATAAATGGTAAGTAAACTATGAAGCCACCAAGAATGTGATGTCTAGGGACATACATGCTGCATGGTTCTGGATTCTGCAGTTTATTAGATGGGTGACCTTGGGCTCCTTCTCCCAGTCTCTGTTTTCCTTCCTCCAAAATGAAGATAATGGTACCTATTTCATGACACCGTTGTAAAAATTAAAGAACTAACATACCTTCATTTTTTAGAACAGTGTATATAGTACATATTAAATGCTCAGTAAATGTTAGTAAACAAAATTGATAACAGATCTTTCTGTTAAGAAGTAAGTATGGGGTGTTTCTCCCCAACTATGACCCCTCTCAGTTCCTCTCATTCCCCTTAAGAGAGTGACCTCAGTCTCAAACTTAAAAACATGAGGTTCTAGAGGACAGACTCATGATTTTCTTACTTTAACTGTCCATCTGGATTTTTCCATCTTCTCCATGTTCCTGCCAAGTGCTCTTAGAACACATCAGGCAACCCTTCCTTCCTGCTTTTTGGTTTTAAAGAGCCTCTCTGCTGTGAGTCACAGACATACTCTCTGGTTACCTCAGCCCCTGCTTCCGCCCTGTCACTTTTCAGCTACTCATCTCAGTGCCATTCCAAGGACAGCCATGCTGAGAGGCTTTTCCTTGATAAACACCCAAATGGATCTAATCTAGTCTCAAAAGCATGGAAATTCCCCCTGATATTGCAAGACCTAATGAATGCCTGACACTTTAAATAGACCAATGTTCTGGGTCCCTTGAGAAGCTTGCAAAGGCTGTAGACACAATGCTTTAGAATGCAAACATGAGTCACAGGTTAGAAAAAAAAAGAGGAGAGAGAGAGAGAGAGAGAGAGAGAGAGAGAGAGAGAGAGAGAGAGAGAGAGAGAGAGAGAGAGAGAAAATAAATCCAGAAGCTTGAACAGCATTTTTAATGACAATACTCTAGCAGCAGCTTAGCAATGACAAACCCCTGGCTGCAGGAGAGCTACTTGTGGTTCTACTAGTCTGTGTAACAGCTCCTGCAGAGATCTTTGCTATGTGAGATGTGAAATGCAATGGAGTGGAATGAGCTGCCCTTCTTTGCACTCCATCAGCCACAACTGCTAGCAGGGTGGGAACTCATTCCTAAAAATGTTGATTCACAAAGGAAAAATTAATTTTTCAGTACATGCATATTTAATAAAATGAATGAACTGAGAGTAACTGACTTTGACCGGATGTGTGGAGGGCTCTGACATCACTGAGAGGGGCATTCACTGAGCAGGGTACTGATTATGGGGGTCTGTGACTCAATTCAACAAAACTCCTCACTGTGGGCTAGCTCAGGTGAGGCATTGTGTTCTGTGGCATGGAGGTTATAAAGATGACTAAGACTGAATCTCTGCCTCAGAGTCCAGAAATTGCTTAGAGTTCTAAAGAAACCAATATTTATTTTTTATTGATGGTATGAAGAAAATCCTATGAGGCAGTGATGTATGTCAGGCAGAAGAAGTGAGTGGGAGGATGCTCCAGCAAGCTCTGGGTTAATGGCTCCTCCTATGTATTTCCACCAGTATCTCCTTTAAATCAGAAAGGGGGAAACAACTCTTCCCACAGCCTTTTTTTTCCTTTTCTTTCTTTCCTCTTGTGGTCTCCCACCCTCTGTCCATGACAAGATGGACAGAGGGTGGGGTTCTGAGACAACCTTGAGCACAAACCTTACATAGCAAGAGGGAAAATGGTCCTGAGAGGAGCTGCCTGCCACTTATTTCCAGCTGTGGTCTTCTGCCTGGCCAGCTCTGCACAGAACAGACTGTCATGTTATGAGTTTTATTGCATCATGAGATGAGGGTTCTGAAAATCTTCACAAGGCACCAGTGGTAATTCTCATGTAAGGTGTCATTATGTGCCACCTTCACTTATTTACGTCACTGGCTTGAACACTAAAATCTTTTAGTTGGCCATCTTGTTCTTAAACTGTTAAGGCAAATAAAGTCAGGAATCCTCTGATTCCTCATAATTCAGTGTCCCTTACTACCCTGCTCCTCCTCCCAACCTTCACCTAACCCATCAAACCATATGAACTCTCCTCTAACTACAAACACACTTGTATGGTAAAGGACACAGAAGAATTCAAGGTGGACCCAGCTAACTTCCCAAGGACTTAAGGAATAGGGGCTTTAAACCTATAGGCTGCATTAGGGAATATGAACAGTAAGGATTTGACTCATTGCTGTGATCCCAGACCAGATGTTTCCACTACTACCTTACGTTAGAAGCACTCAAGGCTTCTGGTACAAGGCAGGCACAGAAGGGTTGCCTGATCAATTTTTGACAGTCACAAAGTGCCACATTATACTCTCATAAAGTAATCTAAATGAAGGATCAATTCCAAAATTCTAGAATCTACTTCTTCACTAGATAATTTAGACAGAGAAAATACAGAGGTTCCATGGCTCCCAACTAATTTCCTAATCCTTGCTAGTCATCTTGTTAAGATGTGCTACTAATCATTGGAAAGACAAGGTAAGGAATATATTAGTGACTAAAAGAGCCCATTTCTTCTTCTACTTACTAGATCACACAAACATTTTATTGTTTGATTGAGATCAATAGCAACCACCCTCACTCTGCTCTGACTCACTTTTTCTTTTGCCATACCTGGCCCAGACTTTAAGACTGACCTCTATCACCTTCCCACCACACACTTCTCAGGCTCACTGTTTTCCAACCTCTTTGCAAATATCTTATCCAAGCCCCAACCTCTTCCTGTGTGTTTTATACACTCTATAACATGATGGGCTGCACAGCTAAAGAGCTTCTTCAGGGTTGAGCATGGAATGAGGAATAAGGGGACAATACAGTTCAATCTGTCTTCAAGTGGAAATGTGCTCCAACGTTACATAAAAGACCAGGTACTTCCAAACTTCACTTCCAAGCATCCTGTTATAGGATGGATGCTTATTTCATTGCATATTTGATTCTTCTTCCATCATGCTTTCAACTTCAAAATCTGTCTTATTTAACTATCTATTCTTATAAGGCTCTATTCTAGGTAGTTAATCACGCATCTCAGGGAACTAGTCACACAAGTATCCTCCATATGGTCCATTTATATTGAAAGGCACATTTGCTAAGCTTCCATACTCTGGATCTCCTTGGATTGTTCTCAGGTGCTCTAAAAGCATCATGGGGCAATGGTAAGCTTAATTTTTCACACATACACATACACACACACACACACACACACACAGAGAGAGAGAGAGAGAGAGAGAGAGACAGACAGACAGACAGACAGACAGACAGACAGACAGATAGACAGACAATACAATCACCTAACCCATAAGAAAATAAGGAGTTGTTGGGCCACTTAGTACCAATGTCCTTGCTGGTTGGTTATGTAAAAAAACAAATTTTGGCTGAGACTTTATAAATGAAAGAATATTATGAAAAGCAGATGAGTAACTCAACAACCTTTAACCTTAACAAGCTGGGCAAAACAAGGGAGTATGCCTTCTGGGCACCCCACTATGCATATGGAAGAAAAAAAGATATTTAGTTTCTCCAATGTGCTCCCTAAGACATGAAGAAAGAATTCTGTACCTTTCCACAAAACTGTGTCTCTCTTAAGCTTTAAGCCAGTTCAGTATTATTCATGGACATTTAAGAAATGATAATGACATTCAAACAAGAGTCATTTTAGAAAGTGATGACTATTTTTGTATCCCTCCAAGTGAAAGTTGTTTTAAAAGTGCTGGTAGTTAGTAATCAAAACTTGGTAATGATGTTAATGGTAAGCCTTGGGAAAAGGGTCTAATTAGGTCAGCAAGGGTATTTTCAAAACAGATTTTTTCAAAGAACCCTTCTCCCTGACACACACATGCATTTTGTGTACTTCAAAATATAAAAATTTGCAGTTAAAGGAGCTAGGAAGTGCTCATGGGTCTATAAAAATAAGGATGACTTTATTTTAGAGCAAAAAAAAATCAGAATAGGTTTATAGTAGATATATAACAATAAAAACTCTAGAAAAAAATCTAACAACCCTCAATGTCTTTAACAAGTGCAGTGATTTCTGGTACCTGGAGTGCTTTTTGTTGGCTAGTATCACAAAGTGTGGTGTTAGAAAGTGAACTTCATCTTCCAAAATGCATAGATTGAATCCCTGATCTTTAATGTGACTATGTGTAGATAGGATTTGGGGAAATAATTAAGGTTAAATGAGGTCATAAGGGTAGGGCCCTAATCCCACAAAACGGTGTCCTTACAAGATGAGAAGGAAAGAGACAGGTCTCCCCCTCTGTCTGCCATGTGAGGACACAGCAAGAGGGCCTCTGTCTATAAATCAGGAAGAGAGCACTTGCCAGAAACCTTCTCAGGCAGCACCTCGATCTTCTCCTAGAACTATGAGAAAAAAGATGTGTTGTTTAAGCCACTGGGTCTGTTTTGGTATTTTTGTTGTTGTTGTTTTTAAATGGGAGCTTGAGCAGACTAATACAGGTGGGGCATGTCAGTTAAGAGCCAGAAGCTGCCAGAGTTTGATTTCTCTTCCTAATAAAGAGAGCAAGGTCCTAAAAGGAGAGGAGCCAGTGAAGTGGCATGCTATGTGTGAAGCTAAGGGAGAAGTCCTCATGGGGCTTTTGAAACACGAAGGCCAAGTGAGGATTTACTATGTTGTGGACTATAATGTGTATGATGTAAAATCCCTTCTTATAAAATATTCAGTATGGTAATTTTACTTTAACAAAGAATTTGATATGTGATTGGTTTTTCTTCAGGCGAACAATGGAGATTTAGATCTCAAAAGGCTTGGCATGGGGTTGTGACAGATAAGGGGACAGTGGCCATCTGCATGCCATGGAAACAAAGTGGTTCCAGATAACCCTCTGTGTCACTCTTTGGGGAAGTTTCTTAGTTTTGTCATGTCTGGAGCACACTGTGAAGAAATGAGGATCAGAAAACTGTCTAATGTCTAATCTTCCATTATCTGTGGCACTTTGGGAAATGACAGCTTTTCTATGCAACAGGTTCTCCATTAAAAATAAAAGGGTAAAAACACAACATTTCTATTGCCTTTTATCACAAGATTATTAGAATAAATATGTAAAAATACCCTTTAAAATGATATTACTCATTTGTTTTCTACTTTTTATTTTGAAAAACTTAAAGTTTCACAGAAAGTTGCAAAGATATAGAGGTTACATGTACCCTTTACCTCAAAGGTTAATCTTACATAATTACAGTATAATATCAGAAGCAGTAGACTGAAATTAATGCTGTGTATGTCCAGTCATCCCTCAGTTATCTGCAGGGTGTTAATTCCAAGAAATTCCTTGGATACTGAAACCTACACATGCTCAAGTCCCTTTATAAAAGGGTATATATTTGCACATAACCTAAACAATCTTCCCAAGTACTTTAAATAATCTCCATATTATTTATAATACCTAATACAATGTAAATTCTTTCTAAGTAGTTATCATACTATATTTCTTAGGGAATATTGATAAAATATAAATACAAGTATAAGTATAATCTTTTTTTTCCAAATATTTTTAATCTGTGGTTGGTTGACTCCACAGGTATGTAACCCATGGATACCAAGGGGTGTATATAGTCCTACATCATTTTTTCACATTTGTGGATTCATGTACCACCTTAAAAATCAAGACACTGAAGGGTGGGGATGTGGCTCAAGCAGTAATGCACTCGCCCTGGCGTGTGCGGGGCGCTGGGTTCGATCTTCAGCACCACATAAAAATAAAAAATAAAGTTGTTGTGTCCACCAAAAACTGAAAAATAAATATTAAAAAATTCTCTCTCTCTCTTTAAAAAAAAAGACACTGAACTATGCCACCAACACAGATCTCCCTGTACACTCACACCCACTTCCCTCCCCTGACCACCTTGTTCCTAATTTTTTTCTCATCTCTATGTTTATTGTTTCTAGAATGTTATATAAATAAGCCTTTTGAGATTAGATTTGTTATTCTGCAAAATACCCTTGAGGTCTGTATGAGTTATTGTATCAATAGTTTCCCCGCCCCCCCTTGGTGAGGAACATTCTATTGTACTATAGGACATTTTGGTTGTGTTTTTGGTTATTACAGATAAATGTGTTACAAACAATCATGTACAAGGTTCTGAGTGGACATAGTTTTCATTTCTCTGGGAGAAATGCCAGGAGTGCAGTTGCTGGTTGAATTAGATGTAAGTTTAGTTTTTAAAGAATCCATCAACATATTTTCTAGAGTGGCTGTATTATTTTATATTCCCACCAGCAATGCATGAAAGGTACAGTTTCTCTGCATCCTCACCAGCATTTGGGATAGCCTTTAATTTTAAATCTAATTTTATACTATAAAATGTATGTATTATTTGTTCTCAAGATAAGCATCCCCAAATCAACAGCTCTTAGAATTTCCAGCTTGTACACTCAAAACCAACTTTCCTGGCTTTGTTCACTATAAATATTCTCTACTGGAGAACAAGTTCTCCGAGATTCTTTTGGGATTAAGTCTGCTGGTCAGGCTAGGATTCACATTTTCTTTTAACACTTAAATCAACTGTGATCTGAGGACCAGGAAAGTCTGATCCATTTTGAGATGCTGCAGAGGATTCACATTGACTGGGGATCTTGAGGACTTTGTTTCTACATTCTTTGAAACTGGCTAATAAAGGCTACATCGTCTTCAAATATGAGCTGATTCTCCTCTCAAACACATTTGTGTATGCTAAGCAACTTATCTGGATGAGGGTGCTGGGGTAACTCATGTATAATGTCATGCTTTGATAGTTATAATTTACTAACAGCAGGTGGTATCCCTAAGGATTGCATCTGGCAAAGAAAACAACTCTCTCTTTGTGACTTATGAGGAAAAGTCAAACCAATATAAAAGCTTCTTGGTGAAATGGAAACCAAAATTGTATAATTTGGGCTATTTTTTCTTAAACTGCAAGTGTTTCCTTTGGGTCTAGGTATAGAAATTTTGAGTTTGCTGATGTTTCATGATAGCCATCTAAGGAAGGATTCCCTTGGTTCCTGCTGTTTTCTAAGCTTTTCAACCATTCTGTGAGGTGCCCAGTAATAGCTTTCCAGTAATTCCTGTTCTGGTTAAGCTTGCCAGAGTTGCTTTCTGTTAGTTGCATACCCAAATCAGTGAATATAAAAGGGCCACACTTAAATATTAGATTATAAAATTTAGGAACATTTGTAAAAGATTTTTTTTCAGAGGAAGAATAAAATGATGAAGTGACGATAACTACTTATCTCCCAATATCCATTCTACTCTGATTCATATTCTCCCAGCTGGTTGGAATGGAAGACTTTTATATATTTCTAAGACTCCCTTGCAGGTAGGAATGTTTAACTGTTGAAGTTCTAAATGAGATTTAAATTGATTTGTATGAAACTTGCAAGAAGTTATTGAAAGAAGCACAGGATAATCCTTGTATATCTTTCCTACTTTGTGCTGCTCAGAATGTGGACCTACTAGTCGGAATGTACTAAGAATGGAACAATGGGAATAAAAGGAATTGGAGACCTTGGCAATGACTGTTGAGCCATTATACCAGCCCTGGACTGCTTCCAGCCAGACTTTCAAAATGTGATATAAAATAAACTTGGATCTTGTTTAGGCTTCACTTTTAGTCAATATTTTTAGCTAATTATAATTTTTTAAAAAAATATATTTTATTTATTTAATGTGGTGTTGAGGATCAAACCCATACTAGGCAAGTGCTGTACCACTGAGCTACAGCCCAGTTGTAATTTTAACTGAAGTGAAGAAATAGAATGCAGTAGCCTGGAACCAAGGTCTAATGACTCCTATGATTCAAGAGAAAGCATCCATTGATTTCCAGCTTGTACACTCACATGTACTTGAACATTATGGTAGGGACTAGCCCAGTAATAGGTTAATACTTAACCTGTTAATACATTTTGGTAACTGTATTTTGCAATGTCTAATTTTATTTATAACCTTATTTTTTTCACTTGCTTTTAAAAACATTATTCTGAAAAGAGGTTTGTAGAGTTCATCTGAGTGTCCAAAGGAGAACAAGGTCACAAACCTCTGCAGTGTTACCTAGCAGTGTTAGCAGCATAGGAGAATACAGTTCTTCATATTAACAAAAAAGCAGGAAATTGTCATATTTAAAAGCGCATTTTCCCATTTTAAGCTCTTATGCACAAAATAATATGGCTGGGACATAGAAGAATCCCAACATATGGCTAACTGCCTTTCCATTTCCAGGGTGCTTAACTGGAAATTTAAGACCTCAGATCCATGATCTCAATTGATTTCATTCACAATAGAAGAGGCAACTCCCCTCAATTCACAAGCCTCAAAAGCCAGAGTGAGAATGTAGAAAAGTGTTTCCTAGAACTGTGCAGAGCTCTCCATTCCTAAGAAAGTTAAACAGATAGCAATTTGGGTCTTCAGGATACAATCTGTACCCTCACTGATAGACACGTCTTCCTCATAGGCTTTTTATTGAATAGGGATTGAACAAAGAGGTGATATACTTAGGATGAGGAGAGAGACCAGAGGGCTGAGGTAAAAGAGCTGGCTTCTGCCTGATTTTCAGCCTGCAAGAAAGACTTCTTGAACACTTACTTCTGGTTACCATGAATGGTAACCATTAGACACAGCCTCTAAAGGAAATGGCCACACACTTAAACCAGGATAGTGCCTTTTTGAGCTCTTGTGTCCTTCATAACCCCTTACAGACTCAGTCATTGTTTTTGCATGGGGAGAGTGACCAACAGAATAAAGGACATTGGAGGTCAAGGGTCATTTTGTTGAGATAAAACATATGGTTGAGCCTAAAAATGAACAAATTACCAAATCATACTGGTGTACATTCATGTACAAAATTGATTCCCCTCGAAATGTCTTACTTTAACCCTTGACCACAAATCTCCAAGTCTGTGACAGTAAAATACAGCAAAGCTAAGTGGGCTGGGTTCAGGGCCCATTGGTTCCTGTACCTTTCTCCGTTTTATCCATCTTCACAACTTTAAGTTACAAGCAAACAGTAGAGAAAGATGTTTGGGTACAGGTGAGTAAATTTCTTAAAATTTCTTTCCTTTCTTACCCCAATTTCAGAACTGTACATGAAAACCCAAGACATGTGATGAATGTTTGTGCCAGCCACACGCAAAGGAACCACATTATTAAGTAGTCCTTTAATGCAGGAAATCTACTGGGTATTACTATTAGCATTATACCTGTTTTACAGAAGAGGAAACTGAGGTTCAGAGAGTCTAGGTAACCATCCTAAAGGTGACAAGCTAGGCATGACAGAGCTGGCTCAGAACCAGGACTTGTCCTATATCTAAGCCTGTACCGTTAACCACTCCACTGACAACCTGTCTCCAGGATCTTTGCACTTTGCTGCTGCAACAGAGCTGGGCTCTGCTGCTGCCCAAGTAACCCACAGGGCCAGCTGCAGGCAGGTTAGAGTTGTCAGGCTCTTGTTCTTTCTACCCAAGCAGGGTGGCAACGTGGCCATGAAAGTAGTTTTTTTTGTGTGTATTATGTGCCTGTTGAATATGAATTCATCCAACCAACAAATGAGGGGAGGGTTCTGCTTCATAGGTTCCAAGTAACCGAGGTTTTACAGCATTATTTTTAACCTCTTCCTTTTAGTCCTCTGCCTCCTCTATCCTCTCATCTTGTAAGCAAGGAATAGGCCTTAGCTTACTCCCTCTTCTGTAATTTCTTTTTTTTTTCTTTTCACATTTTGTTTATCAGTCTTCTGTTCCTTTTTTTCCTGTAATTTCTGAACTTACTCTGGGCTGCTCTGACAGTCTGAGTATCTGAACCTGGTAGCAATAATAGTTGCCACTTTTGAGCACTAATTATGCCCTGGGTGTTTACCATGGTTATTACACTAACTCATCACCACAATGCTGATGAGGGCAGTGGACAGGGAGACTGAAAATCCTGGCAGAGCTCATATGAGCAGTGGGTGGAGACTCAGAATTCTTTTTTCCTTAGGTACAGAGCCTTTTTTTTTTCTTTTAAAAAATATTTATTTTAACAGAGCCTTTCTTTCTAAACAAAAGATTCCTTCCTCAACCAGAGAGCTATCCCACCCCTCCTGTTCTTATCATTCAGATGGAAAATGTATTAGCTTCATGCATCACGTAGTCAAAGGAATGACTTTGGTAATTCCTGTAACCTTGGGAATGTGGGTATTTTTAAACCCTACATTTCACTGTGGTTAGAGTAGGGGAGATTGCCTTCATGGACGTTCCCAGTGTGATCCCATAATGTCTGCAGTGAAGACTGAGCCAGAAAGAAGCCATGAGGTTGTCTGAGGTGCCAAGTGGAGCCCAGTGTGCTGCAGGCTTTAAGAATGTGAAGAGCCGCAGTCTCTGTGCTGAAAAAATCCTCCCCATTAGTAACTGAGCGTCCTTATACTCACTGGGATTCACGCAGCAGGGGAGAACACCCCCTCTGATCCACACACGAATTTAAAGGAGAACATGATGATAGAGAGCTTAATGGAGCAGATAGTGCCGCATTACCGCAGCATCAGCAACTTCAAGGATGGAGCCTAAGTGGAAGCTTCAGCCAAGAGGGAGGAGGTGATTCAGCTCTGGTTCTCATTTGCCCTGAAGGCAATGGGGCTTCCAGTAAATATGATGCATTCTGATTACAGGGAGCGTGGGAGAGAGAGGAAGGGAAGGAGGACCGAAAGAGAACCTTTACACCTGAGCTTCTGTTTTTGACAGTATTATTTGTTTTTATCTGCATTCAAAGAGATGTCATCTTACCACAATTAGAATGACTATTACCAAAAAGATAAAAAAGAAATACTGGTGATAGTGAGAAGGGAATCTTTGCAGTCTGTTGGGAATGAAAACTGGAATAGCTACTATGGAGAATGGTATGGAAGTTCATCAAGAAACTGAAAAACAGATCTACCATATGATCCAGCCATCCTACTACTGGGTACACAGCCAAAGGAAAGAAATCAGCATACCAAAGAGGTACCTGCACGGCCATGTTTATTGCTGCACTATTCAAAATAGCTAAGAGAGGGAATCAACCTAGATACCCACGAATGGATGAAAGGATAAGAAAAATGTGGTATATATACACAGGAAAACTCTGAGCCATAAAAAGAGTGATATCCTATCATTTGCAGCAAAAGTGATAGAACTGGAGGACATTATGTTAATGAAATAAGCCAGACACAGAAAGACAAATGCTGCATGTACACTCTCATAGTTAGGGTTAAAACAAAACAAAACAAAAAAAGGAATGACCTGAAGTAGAATAATTATTATTTCAGGTTGAGAAGAGTGGGAGATATAGGTAGGTTGCATAATGGGTACCAAAACACAGTTAAAAGAAATAAGGTCTAGTGTTCCACAGCATGGGAGGTAACTATAGTTCATAATAATCCATTACATATTTTATGAATATATAAAAAGATAACTAGAAGAGTTCAACATTTCAAAGACAAAGTAATGATAAGGAGGTAAAAAATCGCCCTGATTTGGTATATATATACACACACACATATGCACACACACACACACATACATATATACATATATATACATATATACACACATATACATATATATACATATATACACACATATATATATACATATATACACACATATACATATATACATATATACACACACATACATATATACATATATACACACACATATATATATACATATATACACACATATACATATATATACATATATACACACATATATATACATATATACACACACATACATATATACATATATACACACACATACATATATACATATATACACACATATACATATATACATATATACACACACATACATATATACATATATACACACATATACATATATACACACATATACATATATACATACACATACATATATACATACACATACATATATACATATATACACACACATACATATATACATATATACACACACATATATATATACATATATACACACATATACATATATACACACATACATATATACATATATACACACACATATATATATACATATATACACACATATACATATATATACATATATACACACATATATATATACATATATACACACATATACATATATATACATATATACACCCACATATATATATACATATATACACACATATACATATATATACATATATACATATATATATATTTTCAATATATATATATATATATATATATATATATATATATATATATATATATTTTTTTTTTTTTTTTTTCACAAAACTAGGTCCCAGTAGGCCAGGCTGATTCTACTGTCCATCAGAAACTCCTGGCCACAGCCCACATCTTAACTCATCACCTATGAAGCAATCAAAAAAGCCTTCCTGGGATGGTGTCTAATTTCACAAGAATCCTTCCTTTCAGAATCCCAAGTGACCAACTCAAGGTCTACTTTGCATCAGAAGCTTTTCTGGAGCCAGAATTCAAGTCTCAGGATCAGGCTTTGCACAGTGATTACTCTGTCACACTGCCTGAAGGTGACATCTGGGGTCAAAAAAGAGAACCTCCTGCCCATCAGTCTCCTGACAAAACATGTCATTTGTCTTTTAGGTACCTTTGCAATGTGGATGTCAGTTATTGATTTCTTCCCTCCAGGGCAAATCTTGATGCTGGGGTCAGCATCTGGCTGTAAGACACTTCATTTTGTTCTCACATTCCTCAATACATGGCTGTGCAGCAGGTGATAATGGGCACTCAGAGTTGCTCAAGGAAAGGATGGAGGGGCAGGGGCTGACCTTCTCCTGTTGTTTCTATAGGGTACAGCATCGATTACCCAGTGTATAATTTCAGAGAGAAAATTTAAGGCTTCCCCCCGCCCCAAGGCTATAGAGGAATTGGATAGACTTTTAAATATTTGTTATCTTTAAACACTGTGAAAAGATGTGCCATTGAAAAGGAGAACTATCTAGACATAAAGTTACTTTTTAACTGGGATTTTAAACTTAATGAACAGGAAAGTATTTCAGCTTGGATGAAACCAACAATGCTGAAACTCAGGTCAGGCTCACTCTTCCTTATTGTCATTCATAGCCCTCCCCATACACAGTGACATCTCAGTGGCCCAACATTAAAACAGATTCTGAGATCCTTCACTGGAAGAGACAGCAAACTGAAGAGTCTCAAATCTGACTATATATTGGAACTACCTGGGGACTTTAAAAACTATCAATGCACCTCAACATTACTAAGGTCATGCTGACAAGCCCTCAGCCAACATACTCAATACTAAAAAATAAAAGATTTTCCTCAAAGATAAGGAGTAAGACAAAAATACCCATACTTACCATTGCTGATCAGCATAGTACTAGAAATCCTAGCCAGAGCAAGTAGCAAAAATAAATAAATAAGAAATAAAAAAATAAAATTATCTCTGCTTGCAGGTGATAGGACTTTATATATAGAAAATACTAAAGAGTTCCTCCAAAACCGTGAGAAGTAATAAATGAATTCAATAAAGTTATAAGACACAAAATCAGTAAACAAAAATAACGTGAGTCCAGGATCTTCTAGCTTTCAGGGTCTGGGTTGAAAAATCTGCACATAATCTAATGCAATCCCAATCAAAATCCCAATGACATTCCTCATAGAAATAGAAAAAGCAGTCATAAAAATTTATCTGGAAAAGTAAGAGACCCAGAATAGCTAAAGCAATCCTTAGCAAGAAGAATGAAGCAGGTAGTATTACTATACCAGACTTTAAACTATACTACAGAGAAATAGTAACAAAACAGTATAGTATTGGCACCAAAACAGACTGTTAGACCAATGGTACAGAATACAATATACAGAGACTAACCCACATAATTACAGTTATCTTCTATTAGACAAAGGCACCAAAAACATACTTTGGAGAAAAGATAGCCTCTTCAACAAATGATGCTGGGAAAACTGGAAATCCATATGCAACAAAATGAAATCACCATGCACAAAACTCAATTCTAAGTGGATCAAGAACCTAAGAATTAAACCATCCACACTGTGCCTATTAGAAGAAAAAGTAGGCCCAAAGCTCCATCATGTTGGATTAGGCCCCAACTTCCTTAATAAGACTCCTATAGTGCAAGAATTAAGAATAAGAATCAATAAATGGAATGGATTCAAACTAAAAAGCTTCTTCTTAGCAAAAGAAACAATCAGTGAGGTGAATAGAGAGCCTACATTTTGGGAGCAATTTTTTTACCACATGCACATCAGATAGAGCACTAATTTTTAGGTTATATAAAGAACCCAAAAATCTTAACACCAAAAAAACTAATAACCTAATCAATAAATGGGCCAAGGAACCAAACAGACATTTCTCAGAAGATGTTATACAATCAAGCAACAAATACATTAAAAAATGTTCAACAACTCTAGCAATTAGAGAAATGTAAATCAAAACCACTCTTAAGATTTTATCTCACTCCAGTCAGAATGACAGCTATTATGCATACAAACAACAATAAGTATTGGCGAAGATGTGGGAAAAAAGGTTCACTCCTACATTGCTGGTGGGACTGAAAATTGGTGCAGCCAATATGGAAAGCAGTATGGAGCTTCCTCCAAAAATTGGGAATAGAACCACCATTTGACCCAGCTATCCCTCTTCTCAGTCTATACCTAAAGGACTTAAAAACAGCATACTACAGGGACACAGCCACATCAATGTTTATAGCAGCATAATTCACAATAGCTAAACTGTGGAACCAACCTAGATGCCCTCAGTAGATGAATGGAAAAAGAAAATGTGGTATGTATACATGATGAAATATTATTCAGCAATAAAAGAAAATAAAATCATGGAATTTGCAGGTAAATGGATGGAGTTAGAGAAGATAATGCTAAGAGAAGTTAACCAATCCCCAAAAAACAATGCCAAATGTTTTCTCTGATATAAGAATGCTGATTTATAATAGGGTTGTTGGGAGGGGCGGAGCATGGGAGGATTAGATGAACTCTAGATAGGGCAAAGGGGTGGGAGAGAAGGTAGGAGGCATGGGGGTAGAAAAGACAGTGGAATGAAATAGAAATTATTACCCTAAGTACATGTATGAAGACACAAATGGTGTGACTATACTTTGTATACAACCAGAGACATGAGAAATTGTGCTCTATGTGTGTAATAAGAAATGTAATGTATTCTGCTGTCATATATAACAAATTAGAAAAATAAATAATAATAATAATAATAATAATAATATGGATCTCAGACATTAATAATGAATTATCTAAACAAGGAACTAAGAAAACAATTTTATTTACAATAGCATCCCCAAATAGGTTAAATTTAACCAAGAAGGAGAAAAATCTTGTTTTAGTGAGCTTTTTCACTGCTGTGACTGAAAGACCTGACAAGAATAATTATAGAGGAGGAAAAGTTTGTTTGGGGCTCACAGTTTCAGAGGTCTCAGTCCATAGACTGCCAGCTCCATTCCTCAGGACTTGAGATGAGGCAGAACATCATGACAGAAGAGTGTGGCAGAGGGAAGCACATAATGATCAAGAAGCACTTACCAGATACAAAATATATACCCCAAAGGCACACCCCCAATGCCACCTCCTCCAGCCACACCCTACCTGCCATCAATTACCATTTGGTCAATGCCCTTCAAGGGATTAATTCTTTGACTGGTTTAAGGCTTTCATAATCCAATCATTTCACCTCCGAATGTTCTCGCATTTTCTCACACACGAGCTTTTGGTGGACACCTCACATCCAAACTATAACAGATCTGAACACTGAAAACTAAAAGATACTAACAAAAGAAACAGAATAAGGGAAAAATAAAGGGAAAGATACCTTATGTTCATGGGTTAGAAAAATTAATATTGTCAAAATGTTGATGTTACCCAAAGTGATCAACAGATTTAGTGCAATATCTATCAAAATTCAGTGTCTTTTCTTAGAATTAGAAAAAGCAATCCTTAAAATTTTATGAAATTTAAATATAAATCCAGTATCTCCTATGAAAATTTAGCTTCTGAATAAAGATGAATCTGCCCTCCTAGCCACTCTGAAGAAAAAGAAAAAAAAAACACCCTTAAAACCATATGAAACTACAAAAGATCCTGAATAGGTAAAGCAATCTTAAGCAAGAGCAAAGTTGGAGGCCTCACAATTTTTGATTTTAAATTATATTACAAAGCTATAGCTACTGAAACAGAATGGTACTAACAGAAACATTTAGATACCCCAATGGAATCTAATAGAGAGCCTGGAAACAAATCCATGCATATATGATCAACAATCTTCAAGAAGGCACCAGAAATATACAATGGGAGAAAGGAGAGTTTCTTCAAAAAATGGTTGGGAAAACTTGATATTCATTTGCAAAAGAATGCACTCAGAACTTTCTCTTGCACCATAAATGAAAATCAACTAAAAATGGATTAAAGACTTAAATGTAAGACTTTAAACTGTAGAACTTTGAAACTCTAGAATATTATTTAGCTTTAAAAAAGAAGGAAATCGGGCTGGGTTATAGCTAGCAGTGGAGCACTTGCCTTATGTTTGTGAGGCACTGGATTTAATCCTCAGCATCACATAAAAATAAATAAATAAAGGCATTGTGTCCATCTACAACTAAATAAATATTTTAAAGAAAGAATGAGATTCTACCATGAAGATAACATGGATAAAATTGGAGGACGTTATGATAAGTGAAATAAGCCAGATACAGAATGGTAAAAATTGCATGATCTCATATGTGGAATCTAAAAAATAAAAGCCAAAATAATAGAAGCAGAGAGTAGAAGAGTAGTTTTCAGGAAATAGGGAGATAGTAGTCAAAGAGTATAAGGAATATAAAATCACAAGATGTTAAATTCTGAAGATATAATATACAACATAGCAACTATAGTTAATAATAATAATGCATCATGTACTTGAAATTTACTATAAGAGTAGATCTTAAGTGCTCTCACCACACATACACATAAAGACAATCACTGGAGATGATGGGTATGTAAATTAGTTTGATTGCATCATCATTCCACAAGGTATACATTCATAAAAAAATCAAGTTGTACACACTAAATAATTCTTATTTGTTAATCATATTTTAAACTAGAAAAAATAAAAATCGAAATGCTCATTACTGGGTTCCTGGCCCAGATAATCTGATTTAATTGATCTGGGAAAGGATTCAAACTTGGGTAATTTCAAGGGAGTGCAGAAATGGAAAAATTACTAAAAGAAATTAAATTAAATGAAAAAGCTTAACACCCACGTAGCAACAGGCACAAATCTTAAGAACCCAGCTTTATGACTTTTTGTATGTGAATGCCCCTGAAAAACCCATCCACAGAGCATCATGATCACTCATATACCTCAATGCAGGAGTTTTAAAATTCAACCTTAAAAACCCAAACAAAACTCTTCAACTTGCAAGAGCATAACAATGATCTCAGCAAGGGCATTTTAAAAGATCTCCCCTGTTGATTCTAATTTGCAGCCAGGATTGATTGAAATAATTTGTTGTTGGTACTACATTTCTGGCCACAGAAAACCTTCAATAAAATAGGACCATAAGATTTTAATATCTTAAGGTATTTTCAGCATAAAATTAAAGTCGGCTTCAGACATTTAATTTTGTTGTGCTGTGATTGTTTCTGTAACTTTTCATGCATTGTTTATGGTTCACAACCTTCCCTTGTTCTAGTTACATGTGGATCAGCTAGCCCTTTCTGATACAAACAAGAGATATCTATGTGTGTTATGGAAAAATAAAGGTGGGGACTATTATTCTTTGTGGGTCAATCACTGACTGATGGTTGGCAAAGCAAGAGAATCCATAGTCCAAGGGCAGGCTATGTGAAAGAAAGGCAGAGTCAGAGGAACTGGATCCCTAGCGAGGAAAAAATTAGAAATAAAAACAATCATGTCCAGTCTTCATGGGCATGTGCAGACCACAGAAGCCAATACAGGTTAGAAGCTTAGGAAGGCAAGCCGGTAAAATTCTGACCTATATGGTGGAAAGGGAGGACCAGGGGCCAAGAAGCAGTACTGTCATAACAAAGAGGATAAGGCTGATCTAGAGGTGGCTAAGAAGTAATCGGAGAGAGAGAGAAAAAGATAAAGTAATGCATTGCCTTGTGAAGTTGCCAGGTTGCACCCTGCATGAGCACCTGGTAGAGATGGTGAGTGAGGCTGCAATTAAGTCCTCCTGGGAGGGTGGATGGGCACCTTATTTTCATTTGCACAAAGGCATTCTAAGGACGGTCTAGCAGCATTTCTGGTGAGTTCTTCTGCTGAAGCTCTGCACTTTCCTTTTGTCTCCTTAAATAAAGTTCAATGAAACAATCCCAAAGTGTCTTTTCTATTTGAACCAGCGAACTGAGTGGGGTATGAATTAAATGTTGTCCTACAGAGGAAGGTCCTGAGGCTTGATGAAGTCTTCAGGCCCCAGATGAAGGAGGAAAGACCTTTAATCCCTCAGATGGTGGTAGGTCCCAGCTATGTGAGGACATCTTTGGACTAGAAGCAACCAGAATCCACACAGAAGAGACCTATCACCTGAGCTAATTTAAATGTTCAGCAAATGAAAGTTCTTTATGGGTCAAGTAACCAACTCCTATGTCTTATTTTTGTTGTTAAATACGATTTCAGTTTTCATATGACTTTTTAGGTTTATCAAAAGAAAGAGAGCAACAACATGAATTTGGGATTCAGTATGGTAAAACAAATTATAGTGCTTCTGATTACCAAAGTCTATGTCTGATATAGACAATGAATCAAATTCTCTGAGGTTGTCCTTTAACAGAGCTATGCTTTATAATGAAAAATTGCTCTGTTCTAAAACAAAAGCAGAAAAATAGAAAATGAGGAAAGTGAGTTATTGAGATCTAATTTTTGAGATTGATTAGATTTTAGAGCTAGCTAAATGTGTTTTTTTTTTCTTTTTTCCCAGCACTGGAGGATTGAATCCAGGGCCTCATGCATGCTAGGCATACTGAGCTTCACAACCAGCTCCCAAAGAGTGAGTCTTGAGGCCATATGTGGTTTTAATTTATACAGTATTCCTATTCCTATTTTGCAAACTTTGGCCTGTTTCTTTGTGTATGTGTATGGTTACAAATGTGACCAAAACATCTCCTCTTTTCCTTATGTATTGAATCTGATTCCTGCATTCTGTTCACTTATCCCTGCATTTCACCATCTGTGGGCAAAGCAACTTGAAGATCCTAGATTCTGAGCAGGAGAGCATTGCTCAGACACATGGAACTTTTAAATACTCTGGGATGGCAGGATAGTAAGTGCTTAGGAGAAACTAAAGAGAGGCTCTTAGAAGCGCAGACAGGTCAATTCTGCAAATCAAGGGTCCTCAAGATAGAACTCTGGTGTTTCCAACCCAGTTCTGAGCTGCCTGGAGGTGGAGGAGATGAGGCTGGTAGGAATACAGGCACCTGTGTGTGTGTGTGTGAATTGTAGATAGTCACAAGAACAGCTATAAGTCATGTTGCCTTAAATGCTGGTGATGATCTGTGCACCCTCTCACCTCTGTCTAGGAGATACCAGGATTGATAGCACATATGTTATGTAAACAAGTAAGTGTTGGCTTTAAAATATGTTATGTAAACAAATAAGCAGGCTTTAAAAATATTAGAATGTCCTGTATATGTATAATATGTCAAAATATCCTCTACTATGATGTATATCTAAAAAGAACAAATTTTTTAAAAGCCAGCAGAATGCTATATGGTATACTATGATAATGTGTTTTTTAATAAGAAATATATATATTTTGATCTTCATCCCCATTTCATGACACAGAACTCCTAAACCCTTGAAATGTTCTGGGTAACAAGGTGTTTTTGTTCTAATGAGGCTGCTTTTGGTTTGTTGGGCGGGGTCTGCTCACAGAAAGACTAAGCCTCAGCCTCACCCTCCAACCTCTGACAAAGGGAGAGAGGCTGGAAATCCAGTTAATAATTGACCAAGCCCATGTGACTTTTAGAGAATCCTCTAAGTATCCCTGAACTATGGGGTTTGGAGGACTTCCAGGTTGATGAATGCACAGAAGTGTCAGGAGGTAGTGAGCCTGGAGAAGGCACAGGGACTCTTCTCTTTTCCCTGTGTATTTTCATCTGACTGCTCATCTGTTTCCTTTGTAATATCCTCGATAATAAACTGAGAAATACAAATTGTTTTCCAGAGATCTGTGAGCCATTCTAGCAACTGATTGATCCTGAAGAGGGAGACAGTGGGAACACCCAATTTACATTTGGTCAGTCAGAAGTTCCAGAGGCCTCTGGGACCTGCAACTGGCATCTGAAGTGAGGGGCAATCTCACGGGCCTGAGTCCTGAGCTTGTGGGATCTGACTCTAAAGCCAGGTAAATAGTGTCAGAACTGAGTTAAATTGAAGGCCAGCCAGCTATAGGAGAACTGGTTGCTGGGAAAAAATGCCCATGCATTTGGGTGGCCAGAATTATTGTGAGAGCAGAGCAGAGGAAAATATATTATTTTCTATTATATCCATATACCCAAAGAACCACTTGACACAGTCTTACTTTACTCCAATCTTTGCACAGAAAAAAAAAAAAACCCACTCGTAGACACTATGAAAGGGAGAACCATGATGATGATGATAGTGTTGGGCATCAAGACCTCAAAATAGACAGGAAAAGATGGGGATGGAATTGGAAGCAAAACCAGGTGGCCCCTTGGCTGGTGCAAGGCCAGCCTCTTACCGTAGTGTGGGATGATGGCCCAGGCCATGGCAGAGGCGTAGATGCCACCGATCATCCAGAACATACAGAGCCAGCTCAGATGCTCACCACGCTTCTCCCGGGCCAGCACTTCAGCAAAGTAGGAGAACACAGTGGGAATGGCTCCTCCAATCCTGTGGGAAGTCCAGAAAATACATGAAATTGGGGCCTGCCCAGCTAACAGGAGATGTGAAGGGCAAAGCCAAAGCAAACACTAACAACACATACTCTCTCCCAACACCAGAATATCAAGTAATATAGATTTTCTGTCATTTTGTAATTTTAATATTATAGTCTTCATGTTTACTAGCAGTTTATTATTCCTCCAAAACCCTGAACCTGTAATTAGGCTATATGGCCAGCAGGTGGCGCGGTTCCCCCCTCATTTTGTTTAGAGGTTCGCTTGAGATTCTGATGGGCTTTCTGCTCAGCGTCAAATGTTCTACATGATATTTACAAAAAGTTACAATAATTTGGCATAATCTAGTGAATATTCTAATTAACTCATTTCAAAAAGAGACACTGTGACATGTCTATTCATGAGATGGAAACTCTGGAAACAGCTACAAACACATCTTTGGGGCTTTGGGCAATATGTACACACTACCATCCAAAAGTAGCTGCCCCTGCAGCCCAGTCAGCCTGATGTGTTGACAAACAGGGAGCCAATAAGGTCCCTCACTGGCTCTAGTCCCAACCGTGAATACTACTGCTGAATGAGCATACTTCAAATAGACACTGGTAAAATCAAATAGACATGATCAAGCACACTTGAACGGGATGGGGTACAATACTTCCTCACAGCAGGGGTAATTAAAAGAGCTGCTGACTGAGTTGGAGAGATGACATGGTCACTGAATGATCTCTACTCGGGTGAAGTGTTCTCAAAGAACAAAATTTTATTCATTCTAGGGAGATGAAATCTAGGGCCATAGATTTCATTATAATTTGAAATGGGTCTTAATGCCCAATTTTAGGAAGTAGGCTTCAGAAAGTAAGGTAGCATGGATAAAACGATTCATTTTTTAAATTTAATTTTTTTTCATTGGTGCACATTAATTAAACAGAATAGTTTGGTTTCACTGTAGCATATTCATACATGTATGTAACATAATTTGATCAATTTCACTCCAATACCTACCTTTCATTCCTCTGGTCCCTTTCTTTAACCTAATGATTTCCATGTGACTTTCATTATGTAATTTTTTTTCCCTCTAGATTCCACATTTGAGAGAAAACATCAGATACTTGTCTTTATACTATATGAATTCTTAAATATGTATTCTAATAAAGATATGTAGCAACATAAACAGATTATGGAGCCAACTGGTGATGGCTCAGTTAAAGAGTATGTACTGCTTTATTTATCTTCACATTTCTGTCAGGTAAATTGCTATTGACATTTCAAATAAATTTGAGTCTAGGAGTACAACATGTGTTTATCCATTTAACAATAACTGATTTTCTTAGAGCCTTTGATATGATTAAGAAATATTGGAAGTGACTTCAGCAAATGCAATTTAGGAAAAGGCCATTTTTGCAGCAAACTGGGTGTAACCTGATGAACCACAAGAATTATAATGTTCTGCATTAACTGGTAGATCAAAACATGGCACCATTTCATGTATTTTCCCTGCTCAAAGTGATGCCATATTTATCCCATTGCTGGTTGAAAGCAGACCATTTAGGCCAGCATTACTGAATCTATGGGTTGTGAAATTAATTTAGCACCTATAAACAGCATCTTAAAAAATCAGGGGTTATAGCTCAGCTGTAGAGCACTTGCCTCACACATGTGAGGCACTGGGTTCAATCCTCAGCACCACATAAAAACAAATAAATAAAGATATTGTGTCCATCTTAAAAGAAAACTTTTAAAAAATCAGAAATGAAGATATTTGAGTGCAATCCAAATTATAAGGATAAAGCATAAGTGTAGGTCATGAAACTTTTTGTACCATTAACATACTTGTTGTATACAGTGTGTGTATGTATAATGTATATTGGGTCACTGAGTATTTCTAAGTGAGAGTTACTATTCAAAAATTTAAGAGATGACTTAAAATTTAAGATGGCTTAAAAGCATCTGTACTTGTTTCTCTGGGCCATTAAGGCAGTGGTTCTAGATAAAATATCTGGGGTTATGACTCCAACATCTTCAAATGCAGCACTTGGTGATTTAGCGACAGCACACAAAGTCAACCAAACCCTCAAACAAGAAATAAATGCATGTAGTAGGTAGTCAAAACTAGTTTGCCCTGTATCACACTTTGGTAGACTCACATGGTTCTCATGCACAACTTCTCAAGGAGCTCATGCCATGAAGAAATAGGCTGAGTTTAAACATTCAGTGTTTGAATATATTTTAAGTGGTGTCATTATAACACACAGTTTTAGTGGGGAATAAAATGCCCATGCCACAAACCATTTATTGCTATACCTATTTTCACTTAATGTGAAGAATCCATTTATTTCTCTGTACATAAAGTCCTAGTTCTTTTCAAGACATAAGAATAGTTCCAGTTTTTACTGACTTTTCACATCCTAATTAATGTTTTGTCAGGAGTCTGGGCATTCTGTATATAATAGCTATAACTCGCACTTCTTGGAGGCACAATTGCACATCAAGATATGCCAGGTGCCTCTGAACTGAGATAGATGTACTTCAGTGTGGCTAAAATTTCAAGTGGAAGAATGTATACTTGCCTGTTAGTTTTCAACCAATTATTGTTGCAGAAGTGAATACCAACTATTCTGGGCTTGTAAGCAATCCAACTGGTTTTGATTCAATGCCTCTTTTTTAAGGTGTTGCTGTTTGCATGGACAGCAAGGAGCTCTAATGCCAAGGGATAAATGAGCCTGAGGAATTAGTGAAGGATCCTACTTAAATACTTTGAAAAATTCTTTATATTCAGAGATCTACAAAACAATCCAAACATCTACATTTCTTATTGTAGACTATCCTCTATTTTTGGGAAAACATGACTCTTCATCTTCCTGTGACATCCTTTAAGCTGAGAAAAAAAACATTCCATTGTGCTATAATGTTAACTGTTATTGGTATTTCGTATATCATTAGGATCTTGAAGGTGGGGAACATGTAGTCTTTATCTTTGAATTACTATCATCTGGCCCAGTGGACATGCAACAAGTGTTTGTTAAAAAGAACTAAATTCCAGACTCTGCATTTTGGGAGTTGGTACACCAAATCTTCTAGAATATTCTGTTCTGAGGACTTAAACATCTCAAAGGATGGAAACCTACACTTCATTTCCTGGGTCAATCAGACCACAAAGGAATTTGAGGGTACGGGGATGGAAATTCCAATAGTGATGTAACTCCCAAGAAGTTCCTCAGTTACTCTGTGCCTTACTTGCTATGGTCACCCCTGGGTACCCAGCTGCCTTGGTGGCCCTTATCATTGAGAGAGTTCATTTGAGATGGTCAGAGGACACTGGGAAACAAAAAAATCCTGTTGGGTATTCCAGGGGCTTATGAAATATCTGTGTGTCTTCCAAATGAATGTAGCTGATATAATTATCAGCTATAAAAATATTTAGACAAGAGATAAGGCAGGTGTTCTGTCTTGTAAGAAAATTTGTTTCCTACAATAAGTATTAAGGGCAAGAATATCTGCCACAACCCAATATCCAAAGCTCATAAATTTTAAAAATCTTCCTATTGTTATTCTACATCTGGGGTTAATACATATTATGATAATTATTATTGTTGTTAATGTTGCTTATTTCATTAAAATACAATTTCTGAGAATACAAATATTAAAGATTAAAAATATTTAAATGGAAGTTCTTTAACTCCTATGTATCAGTAGTTCATAAAGAGGACTTATTGTGTTTCCCTCTGCCCAACATCTACAGATATTTGACAATGGATGGGGACATTTTTAGTTGCCACAGCTCAGAGGGTGCTACTGGTATCAAGTAGGTAGAGGCCAGGGACCAAACTAAATATTCTATAATGAACAGGATAACTCTTAGCACATAGAAAGAATTACCTAGCCCCAAATAATATAGTGCCAAGGTTAAGAAACTCTTGTGATGAGTGGGGATTTAATGTGGAAAGTACAATTGCTTTCATATTTTAAAAGTCCATATGACATAAAGTGGTTGCCTTTTGCTTTACCTGATGAATAACACACCCATAAATTCAGTTAACAAGGAAAGTTTATAATAATAGTAACAACTGTTAAAATCTGCTCAAGTTCTTGTTATTTCAAGTTCATTTTTGATGGAATGTTTACACCAATAAAGCAATCAAATCAGAGTGGTTTATAAAAAATTTTTCTCAGTATCAAATATTGTTTTATTAGTTGTTAAATTTAATTATCCTTGGTGATAGGAGGCACAGAAGGAATAATCATTGAAATCCACATTCTATACGGCAGAAGATTATTCAGATTCAGAATAATTGAATTTACACAAATGAAATAGAATTTTGATATTCAGCATTTTGGAGTTGGGGTAGTAAATAATTTTAATAAAAGTAATCTTAACCTTAGTAAATAATAATTATTTTTGGTTTTGGAAATTAATTATAGAATGTTAAGAAATTTAAAAAATTGCATTAAATTGGGACTAAATAGGGACTTCCCCCCTCACACACACACACAAGCACACATATACACAACTTACTAGGTCTGCATGTGACTTGATACTATGTGCTTGGTAAATATCATGAAACAAATTTATTTATTTATTTATTTATTTTTTTAAAGAGTGAGAGAGGAGAGAGAGTGAGAGAGAGAGAGAATTTTTTTTTTAATATTTATTTTTTAGTTCTCGGTGGACACAACATCTTTGTTGGTTTGTGGTGCTGAGGATCGAACCCGGGCGGCACGCATGCCAGGCGAGCGCGCTACCGCTTGAGCCACATCCCCAGCCCCGAAACAAATTTATTTATCCTCCTCAATAGTCTAAAAGTTTTGAGTGGGATATTATGTATGGTAAAGAATGCATTGGCTTTGCAAATAAAATTTCTTGGGTGCTGGGAAATGTGAGATATATAAGTGAAATCAGTCTAACAGAGCAGGTGATAGAGGATGCCAAATATTACTGTCGACACAAACCTCACTGAGAAACTGGGAAGCTGGTTTTCCTAATCCCTGCAAATTTCATATTACTCCAGTTCAGATGGCAACTCAGTTGTGGGTAATGTTTGTCCCCATACCTCATACCAATTTATGGTGGCTGCTACGGTTTGGGTAAGTCTCCCCCAAGGCTCATGTGTTAAAGGCTTATTTTCCCTCCCTGTGGAACAATTGGAAAGAGATGGAACCTTCAAAAGATAGAGCCTGGTGGGAGGTACTACAGTTATCAGAGCATACCCTTGAAGGGGATATGGGGATCCTGGTCCCTTCCTGTCACTCTCTTTTTCTTCTGGGCTGCCATGAGGTAGGCAGCTTGCTCCACCATGTGTTCCTGGTGACGCTACCTCACCACAGGCCTCAAACCTATGGGCCTATTGAACATGGACTGGAACCTCCAAAACTGTGAACCAAAATAAACTATTCCTCTTTTAAAGTTGGTTATCTCAAGTATTTTGTTATAGTAATGGAAAGCTAGCTGACAAAGAGAGGTTTAAGATTCTGCAGGGAAAGGGGAGATTATAGATTAAAAAAAGAATAGCTGTGCTTAAAATTGTTTGAAGTATGATATAATTTTAGGGGCAAGATTATAGACTATCTAATGACTTCTTGTTCTGAGGAAGAATTCTACTAATTCTGTTCTGCTTTAATTTTCCATCAAGCATATAACAAAGAAAAATTTCATTCTGGCTTATTTTAACATGTTATTATCAAACATCTTTTTACCTCCATCTTCCATTTTCCATTTCCATTGAGAAGCAAGGCATTATTTAAAAACATAATTTAGGAGGAAGTTAGATAATCATTGTAAAGTCACATATTCTATACAGATAATAAGCAGAGGACAAAGTCCACCCAGAGTCCATTCTGGATGCTTTTATGAAGACATGTATTTATGGGCTTATAAAAAAGTCTATGCCAGGAATCACCCTTACAAATACCTTACATGAAAAATGTCCTTTTAATCCTTACTCAGAATCAATAAAAAGATGGGAAGACTTTGAACTGCCAGGCCAATTACAAAGCAATTCTAAACCAATTCATATGTTTTAAATCACTCACAAAAATAAGAAATCAAAGAAGTAGCCCCAAAGATGAACCTTTCAGTATCTTCTATTTATTTGGAACTTCATAGCATATCCCAGACCACAGGAAGGGTATCCAAGGCTTGGATGAAAGAGCAGGCTTAACAGTATCTGAATAGGCCAGGCTGGCACAGAAAATAAGATTGCTATGTTAACAAGAAGGCACATATTTGTAAAAAGTAATCAATATAGAAATAATTAGGAGAAGCACATTAACTGGTAGTAACTAAACCCAAAATAGAATGGAGGATGGAAATCTCCTTTGCCCAATAGCAGTGCTAAAGGACACATGATTTAGGTAGCTTTAGTCTTCCAATCTCCAAAGCCATAAGTAAAAATATTAATATTCTTTGACATAGGGAGTTGTTTTCTTCCTATGTCAAATTCATATGAACCAATTCATATGTTTTAAATCACTCACAAAAATAAGAAATCAAAGCAGTAGTCCCCAAGATGAACCTTTCAGTATCTTTTATTTATTTGGAACTTCATAGCACATCATAGCACATAGAAACTATGAAGAGAATAATTGGCAGAAAACTTGGTTATTGAAAATATAGTAATCTGCCATCATAATTTGAGCACAACTAGAACATTTCTAAGAAAACATAGCAATTCAACAACCCAAGCCCTTGTCTGCATTCAGCTTGGTCCCCTAAGCCCCCAAACCTGTGGACATCTGCACCTGCAGCCACAGACCGGGCATCACCAGGAGAAATGGTGTAATGATAGCTCAGGATTCTAATGTTGTCTTGGACAACAAAACAAACAAAAATCAATGGATCTAGCTGTTGGGAGAGCTGGAAGAATGCATCACCACAGGATCTACCTGGTACCATGAATGAAGATGCTGTGGTGATCTAGAAGAAATGGTGATCATGCAGATGTATGCAGCCACTTGCTGCACACATCTATACATACATCATCCACTTCCCCACTATCCCTCTGCTTACCCATCCATGCATCACCCCTCCACCTACCCCACCACCAGGTTCAACTCTGCACCAAGTATATTACCAGTTACTCTCTACAACTTGAGTTTGAGATTATTTTTGGATTAAAGATAATCTAGTACAACTGTTGCCCCATTTTCCATATTGGAAATTGAAAAATGTCTTTCCATTCCAATTTTATGAGGTCAGAAGTCTTCCTGGACTCATCTTTTCAAACATTTGGGAGCACCCATCAGGTATGGGGCATGTGGCTATATGGAATCAGACATTTCTGGCTAAGTCTGAGATCTTCAGAGTTTGGGAGTTATAAGTTTGGATTCTGGACCCAGACTGCTTGAGTATGAAACCACTACATCGTTTACTGTGTGACTTCAGTTAGTTACTTAACCTTTCTGTGCCTCAACTTCCTCATCTATAATATATAGATCAAATATTATGAATAGTATCTTCAGAGGGTCACTGTGAGGTTGATACTAGTCAATACATGTAAAGTGCTGACTCCAGCACCTCTCATAGGGTAGGCACTATAGAGGTATTTGATAAAACATATTTTAAAAGTCTTGAAATTTTTAAAATGAATCTGCATTTTTTCCAATATGGTAAAGAAGTAAAACATATCTTAAGAGGAAGATTGGTTTTGAAAAAAAAAACCTTATAGTTCAGAATCAAACTAAAAAATCAGAAGAGTTGGGAATGGTTGACCATTGGAACTATCTGTGCCTCACTTTTCTAATTAAAAAAAGGCATAGTATTTTTGAATGCTTAATAATTAAAAACAATAGTGGGACTAAATGAGATGCTACTACAAAACATCCTGAAGAATTCCAGTTAATGGTGACCATTTCTGCAAAGCTAAGGTAGTGTTATTATACATAATATATAGTTAATGAATGGATATTGCAAATAGCTATGAAGGATGCATTTGTTAGGCTCAATTTATAGAGATACAATGACTATTCTTTGTCTTAAGATGCACAGACACACTGAAATTTCATTTTAATTCTTGTTGCTGTTGTATTTTTCTCCTGACCTTCATGCTTAGCAATGCCAGACCCTCCGTGAGAAGTTTCCAACTCTGACAATGCCTGGCATCCAACACATTATCATTCCCATAATTAACAGTGACTGGAAACAAATAATTTAATTCTGGGGCAAATGAAAATGAATCAGTGGTGCCAACTCCATTTCCCATCTTTCTAATTTTCTGTTACAAAAGAGGGGGAGGGACGTGTCTGTTCCTTGGTGTGAGATTTGTTTAGGAAAATAAAAGACAGATGAGTAATTTTTGATGGCCTATCCTTCATTCCTGTAAAACATTGTTGTCCCCAGCAAGAAAATCTTTCTTTGTACTGAATAAATATTTAGACTCACACAGAATATGGCAGCTGGGCATATTTATGTTTCTAAGAAGATATACTCATGACATGACTTGGAGAATTAGGAGGAAAGCACATTTAGAGACAATGAAATAATAAACTCAGGTAGATCTATCTGAAACAATAACTTCCAGTCCCCTTCAGTACTGAAGGAACATGATATAGTGCTGCTAACAATGCTACAGAAGAGAGCAACTGCATGTGACATTTGCATCAAAACTGGCAGAAAGACATTCAAGCCTTGGAGTCAGAATGTACCATTTACTTAATTGTAGAGTTCTGAGTTAAAAGAACTTAAATGCAACTTAACTCCTAGCTGAGTCATTTCTGGTTCTAAA
This sequence comes from Ictidomys tridecemlineatus, assembly GCF_052094955.1. Taxonomy (NCBI): domain Eukaryota; kingdom Metazoa; phylum Chordata; class Mammalia; order Rodentia; family Sciuridae; genus Ictidomys; species Ictidomys tridecemlineatus. Next base: position 83,090,798 of record NC_135477.1, read on the forward strand.
TCTGCAAAATGAAGGGTCTGGGCTAGAACTTCTCTTCATGTTCTAAAATTTATAGGTCATGGAGCTGGTGGGTAGGAGCTCTACCAAGCTCTACCTGCTAAATGGATCTATTTAAATGATGCATTCCAGATCTGTGGAATTAAGCACAGGATGGAGTCAATGACTCAGTGGCTCACTGTGAGAAAGATCTAAGCTAAAACCCCATTGACCACTGATTTCCAAAAGCTCCTACTCTGTCTGGTGGACCACAGTAACATTTTGGATCTCTTGGAATTAGTGCTAGTTCAGAGTCTATGTCCAGCAAGTCATGAGAAGCCTGTCCCCCCCCCCCCCCCAAGTTCAGTCTTCCTGGTGAAAGCTGGGAGAAATATCAACACATTTTTGGCAGGGTAGTGGCACTGTTTCTCATGGGAACCTGGTCTGTATCTCGTTCAAGAGGTTCTGGGTCTATGAAGTGGCTGTAGTCTAGAAGTTTATTTAGGGGACATGACTTTCTGTTTTTATGACTCAGTTTAAGTTTTTGTTAACTAGACATGGAAATTTTCTGCTTATACAGGTCAAGTAAGAATTTAATTAATAGGCTTCCTATTTTACTTCTAGGAGCACTAGATGAACTAGCCCTGGTCTGCAGGGTCAGATTTTTCTGTCTTGCCTCTGCAAGTAACATGCCCATCCTTCCTCAGTAACTAAGCAGTTCACCTGCCTTTCATATCTGTGAGGTTTGGGTCTGTGGATTGAACTATCCATGGATCCAAAATATTCAGAAAAAAACCCCTGCATCTATAGGGATATGTACAGACTTTTTTTTTTTTTGGTCATTATTTCCTAAACAACACACTATAACTATATATATGGCACTTACATTGTATTAGGTATTACAAATAATATAAAGATGACAAAGTATACTGGAGAATGTGCACAGGTTACATGCATTATACACTGATGTCTTGAACATTATCCAAGAGGTCTAGGAATCAATGCTCCACTGATCCTGAGGGCCAGTATAGAAAAAGACTATTGTCCAAATCCAAGCCCTTTGGAATTTACATGCTGGTAGAGGAGAGAAAGATAAAAGTAAAAACTAAGTATCTTCAAGAAGACAAAACGGAGTTACAGTGAGAGCCACTGTGAGTTGCTGTCAGGTAAACACCTCCCCCAGGTGGGTAGGGTGAAGGCTCTGCGAGAACAACCTTCGAAATGGGAAAGGGGCTAGTACTGTGCTCCTGTGAAAGACATGTGGCTTAGAGGGTCTGAGCGCCAGAGGCCCACAACAGAAACTTTCCTGACCTTGTAAACCTTAATTCCCTGGTCATCTCAATTTTTAAATAATTTTTAAATTGAGTTTTCCTCAATTTAAAAATTGGATCAGAGGTGGATGAAAGGAGATGCTTAGCCATACAGCTATAACATGAGTATTTATTTAAGGTCTTCAGCATGACAATCTTAATGCTCTGGCTCGTTTTAATAAAGAATGTTTAAATAAAAAGGAAATATATCAACACTTCTGCTGTTTAGGTAGCTGAGTTCATAATTAATAGAATGAATGATTTAAACATTACATGCCTTTGAAAACAGGAAGCACTTCTGGGTGGAATTTGGTTTCTCATTCATAATGTTGTCATTTTTTTTTCTCCTTTTGGGAACCTCCCAAGCCCCTTGAAACCTCTCTTCAAGTGTAACGATTGGAGGGTGGAGACTGGGAGGGCTAACTGGGTGGCTTCCTTCTATAACTAACCACGCAGCTTGAGGAGAGGATTCAGCTAGGAAATAGGATTCTTCTAGGAAAGGCCTGGCATGGCTTCAGGAGGTAGAGCAGGAGCTAAAATGAGGTTTGAATTAAATTGGATGGGACTAGAGAAAAGAGATTGCCCAGAGTCTCATTTGGATGAGACTTCACAGCTATTCAAGAACAGGGTACCCAGATAAACTGAAGTTGAAAAGTACCCTGGGCCAGTGGAGGCAGTACTCTACAAACTCAGATGAGGGGGAAAGATATCGTGATTGACAACTTGCCAACAGATTCAGGGAAACCTGGATAGCTGGGGGAGTATTATTCTGAGTATTCATCGGGTATTTCCAGAGAAGATTGGCCTGTGAGTCTGTGGATAGAGTGGGGAAGATCTACCCTTGATCTGGGCAGTTACCATGCACTAGTCAGGGGACCTGAGCATAACAAAAAACAGTAGAGGAAAAGGAGAATTTTTTTTCCTCTCTCTCTCTCTTCTTGAGCTGGGACATCTTTTTTCTCTGGTTTTTGAATTCTGGAATTGGTATCAGTATCCCCATCTTCCTAGGTACTCAGACCTTGGACCTTGGACCTTGGACTGGGAATTAAACAATTGGCTTCCCTGGTTCTGAGGCTTTTGGACTTGGACAGAGCCATGCTAATAACACCCAGAGGTCTCCAACCTCTAGACAACCTGCTGTGGAATTTCTCTGCTTCTACAATCTCATGAACCAATTCCCTTAATAAATTCCCCATTATCTAGCTAGCTAGCCTATTGGATCTGTCTCTCCAGAGAGCCCTGACTAATACAGATATCTTTCTTCTTTTCTTTTAGTTTAATTTCTTAAGTCCCCTCAGCTGCGGGGTTACATAAAACTCAGGATGTTTTGATTCCTCTACTAAGATAACTAAACTCACATCATGTTCCCCTCAGCCCTGTCCCTGGCCTAGGAAACTGTCACCTGTCCTGGTGAGCAGGAGGCTTGATTTTATTTGCCATACTTTCTCACAAATCTTTTGTTCATGATTGATCATTTCACTTAACTTTATGGGTCAGATTTGAATTCAAAGCCAGGAAGAGGCCCCTTTCTGCATCCTTCCTGTTGTCACTCTGAGGCAATGAGCACAGGACAGCTTAGCTGAGTGAATGAGAGAACAAGTTCAGAGGGAATAGGAAATGCCAAAAATCATGGGTGAATTCTAAAACATTATCTCACATTTTCTTCTCTACCATTACTTTTATTTAGTACATTATCTCATTTGATCCTTATACTCCACGGTAGGAATGTAAGGTTCTGTTATCTCCCTTTCACAAAAGAAAAAAGAGAGTGTGGGAGTCACCAGGAAGAGCCTAAATGATGTGAATTTCTTGATTCCAGTTCTATGCCAACTTCATGGAGTTGCTACAGTGCTATCACCTCTCAGATCACAATTTATAGAGACCACCTGTGTTAGCAATACATTGTGCTTTTCAGGATAATTTTTTGTTAGAGGTTAGCAGCCCTGACCTGCTGACTGGAGAATAATTTGTTCATGATAGGGATAAGGCTGGTATCGTGAATAAGCCCACAGTTTCCTCTTCCTTCCAGAATTAGTTTATGGACAGTCGATTGGTTTGCAGTATTTTGCAGTTATCATAATGGCCCTTTGTCTCTATAGTCAATTGGGTTGGCCATGTTACAACACAGATTGACAATTAAAATTGTCATAACCATTTTACCCTTCAGGTACTTTGAGTTTGTGGATATCAAAATTTCCCAGAGAATACATGAACCAAAATACCACCCCATATCAGCAGTGTATGTAGCCAATCTCACACAGACTGACACCAAAGATTCCTTCTGCTGAGGTCAAGTCCCTTTTGCCCATCATCACAAAGAAAATAATTGATTCTGATCTTTTTTTTTTCCAAGAAAAAATATACTTTCCTTAATTCTGTAACCATCTTAATTTGGTGTAATGCAGTGTTGTCCCTTTAAGGAATGCTCCTGAAAATTGTGCAAGTAAGTCAAATATTTGTTATGTACCTGTCATGTGAGGAGCTATAGGAAATACTGCTATATGTAATTAAGAAAGACATCCTGGTATACCCTTATCTTATTTCACAAGATTGTGTTCTGCTGCATAGGTTGTGATATTGTATCATCAACAACTGCAACCAATAACGTCTCAGATTCATAGCCCAGTCTGTCTCCTTCTCTTCATCTAAAAATTTAAATGAAGAGAAAGAAGTCTATCAATGAAAAGAATGTCTCTAAATTCTTAGTTATGAATCAGAAATTTTATCTCTAAATTTTTCCTTAATAAACCAGAATTTCTCACACTCTCCTAATCAAGCTATTGAGTTTTCCCAAACCTGTGGATTCACATAGTGTAGTAATAAGTGCTTTCTTTGAAGAAAATGGCTCCATCATTGGCTCTCCCATGTCACTGCATTTGGCTAGGTAGCACAACTTCTGTTAATCCTATAGGAGTCAGGAACTTACCTAAAGTGCCTCTTCCACCTCAAGAAGCAGGCTTCCTACTGAGTCAGACACCCAGATAATGCATATCAATAAAAGTACAGTCATATGTGACACTCTAGTCCTGAATTTAAGATCATCCCTAAATAGTTTGGACCTTTAATTAGCTCTTAGTTGGCAGAAGGATTTCTTGCTTAAATTAAATTTTCAGAAGAAACATACATATATGAACATGCTCTGTTATGGAAATAACTTTCCATTTAAACAGTATCAATTTCCTGGAGGTTTGATATGTAAGTGTCAGCTGTGAGAACATAGGTATATTTCACTTATCCCTCAAGATTGACCTGTGAGTCTGTGGACAGACAGAGATAATTATATCTCTAAAACTCAGCAGTGTAGCTCCTCAGGCTGACACAAACACAGAGAAGGAGAATTGGTAAGAAATAATCAATTGGTAATGAGGTCTTCTAGGTTAAAGGATGTATACAATTATGAAATAAACACATTACTATAAAATATGAAGGAGAAAACCTTACCCGAATCCAGAAAGTAAGCGACAGAAGAGAAAGAAGCCATAACCTTGGACAAATGAAGAAAGGAAGGCAAAGAATCCGTTGACAGACATGCAAATCAGAAGAGACTGTTTCCTTCCCACTTTGTCTGCCAGTCCTCCCCAGAAGAACGCCCCCACCATCATCCCGAGGTACACTATGCTGCCTGCAACACACAGAAAACAAAGAGACACATCAGAAATCCGGAGTAAATGACACAGGGGACAGCAAATGAACAAGGAACAAAATACATTCCGGCGTTTTGCATAGAGACACACTCTTAACAAATACATCCTTTAGGATTCAGTTCAGTTCTGAGTTGCATGAGCTATGAAAGGTACCTTGGGCTGCCATGACCAATTGCAAGGGCTGATGGGAAGTTATTTCCTCTACCATCTCATGCCAATACTACAAGATGGCTGCATCCTATCCCAGTCTTGAGAGGGTGGTTATACAGTAGGCAGACATGAGAAGTATCCACTCAAAGTAATCCTAGAGTTTGACTCATGGTCAAGTCACCTTTGGTCTGAATGCCCAGTGCATCACCATGACAAGGCCAAGGTAAGAGACCAAGGCAAGGGCCCCAGGTCAAACAGGACCCCATACATTGCCTCAAATCTCTGCCTGTAGTAGATGATCTGTGCCACAGCAGACCCTTTCCCCCCATAGGGGATCCCATGGTTTTTTTCTCTCTAGTCCTTCTTGAAAGCCCAGGCCTTTCCCTGGGAGTTAAGGAAAGTGGGCTTAGAGTTTACAAGAGTTAATCTTAAAATGATCTTCAGAGAAGACTCTTGGAGTGAGGAGCTTAAAGAAAGGAGAAAGAACTGTTAGTATGTTGGGAAAATGAATCTTATCATTGTTGGCTTCAATCCCTAAGGGAAAAAAAATGGAAAAAACAGGAGTTAAATAGACATCTCTCTTGCTGTTGCTGTGAGTAGTAGACTCCAGATTCTAGACCAGACTTTGGGAATCTTTCAAATTCATTTTATTATTCTAAAATGCCAATTCCCACAAGCCCAATCTAGAATGTTAGGTATAGTAAATGTTAGTTCAAAAGGATTTCTAAAACCATATAAAATGTCTAAGAAAAATAACATAATAAGTGAAAATTTATGATATCTGGATGTGGCATTAAAAAAGCTGCTGCTTCATCTTTCAACCACTTTTGTTTTTCCTTCCTTTACCCAACCACCATTTTCTAAGGCATATTTGAGATTCTCTGTGGCATCAAAGTAAGAAGGTGAAAAAAAAAAGCATTATTTTATGTGTTGCTTTAGGTTAATTTGGGAAACATCCTATTTAAACATTCATTCCCAAATTAGTTTGCTAACCAGAGTTAACGAATCAATATGAGACTCAGAAGGAAAACACTTGGCAAGGTCTTGAGACTCTTGCATCAATGAGGATGCTTCCTTGCAGATAGCTGAGTATACCAAGCTATAGTGAATGGTGAATGTTGGGAGCAATTGTAAAATCAGACAAAATGTAAGTTGTTTTTAATTAGATTAGAGTACTGCAAAGAGGTGGGTGGTCAAACTTTGCCAGAGTGTGGATGACATATTTTTCTCTGAACCACAGGACTGACTATACACAGATGATCCTTCTCAATAGAGACCACTCATCTCATATCATGAGATCCAGTGCATGTCCAGACAATGGTTAAAGAATGGATCAGCACAGTGCAAGGGAATTGCAAAAGCAGACAGACTCATTCAGGAAAATGCATATGCAGCACATCTCTTATTTATAGCATAAGAGGCTCAAGTTTGCGGCTCACGGTTCTCAGAAGGATAAGTGGTTGCTAAGCTTCTCCATAATAACGTCTATGTCTTTAAAAATGCCTGTAAGTCAGAAAGTAAACTTCCATAAATAAGGAGTGGCTTGTGGATGCTGCAATTTATTTTATTTTATTTTTTAAAGAGAGAGTGATAGACGAGGGAGAGAGAGAGAGAGAGAGAGAGAGGGAATTTTTTTTTTAATTTATTTTTTAGTTCTCGGCGGACACAACACCTTTGTTGGTATGTGGTGCTGAGGATCGAACCCGGGCCGCACACATGCCAGGCGAGCGCGCTACCGCTTGAGCCACATCCCAAGCCCCTGGATGCTGCAATTTAAAGACCTGGAAATCTTTCTTATATGTCCAGGCATAAGAACAAAGTCTTTCCACCCTTTAAAGCCTACAGCCTCCCTCCTTCATGATAGCACACTAACCCAAGACCTTCTGTGGCTCACCATAGTTATTGTGATACCATTGTTTTACACCAGTTATCACAGGAAAAGGGGTTTCACAGAAGTTAAGCTACAGAAGCAGTGACATCACTAGCTTACCTTGCTTTGACCTATTGTGTGCTCAGCATCAAAATCATTTCTAATGATCCTCTGGATCTCAGAAGTGTCCATGGTGATATCTCCTTTTTTGTCTCTAATTTTGTTGATTTGTTTTCTCTTTATTTCTTCTGATTAGTTTCACTAAGGGTTTATCAATCTTATTTATCTTTTCAAAGAACCAGCTCTTTGTTGCACTAAACTTCACAATGTTTTTTATTCTCAATTTTACTAATTTTGGCTCTGATCTTAATTGTTTCCTGTCTTCTACTGATTTTGGTATAAATTAGTCCTTCTTTTTCTAGGTCCTTGACGTTTTCATTAGATAACTTATTTGGGATTTTTTTTTTTTTTTTATCTGTAAGCGTTCAGTTTTATAAACTTTCCTCTTGGTAATGCCTTCATGCTGTCCCAGAGAATTTGATATGTTGTGTCTTTGTTCTCACTTATTTCTTTTTTTTTAAATTAGTAATAGCAAGCATTTATTTAATGTTTACTCCAGACACTAGTTGTTTTGAAAATATTTGCTCACTTAATACAAGACCTAAGCAAGACAGATTGTTATTCCTCTTTTTTTAAATTTTTTTATTAGTTGCTCAAAACATTACAATGATCTTGACATATCATACATTTGATTCAAACAGGATGTGAATTCTTATTTTTCCACATGTACAGATTGCAGGATCACATTGGTTTTACAGCCACGTTTATACATACAACCATACTAGTGTCTATTGTATTCTGCTACCCTTCCTATCCCGCCTCCCCTCCCCTCCCCTCCCATCACCTCTCTCTACCTACTCTACTGTGACACTTTTCTCTGTCTTTTTTTCTTCCCCCTCACACCATCTTACATGTAATTTTGCATAATAATGAGGGTTTCCTTCCATCTTCCATTCCCCTTCTCTCTCCCATTCCCATGCACCTCTTGTCCCTATTTAATGGTAATCTTCTTCTCATGCTCTTCCTCCCTGCTCTTTTTTGAGTCGCCCCCCCATATCAAAGAAGACATTTGGCATTTGCTCCTTAGGGATTGGCTAGCTTCACTCAGCATAATCTGCTCTAATGCCATCCGTTTCCCTGCAAAATGTCATGATTTTGTTATTTTTTAGTGCTTAGTAATATTCCATTGTGTATAAATGCTACATTTTTTTAATCCATTCATCTACTGAAGGGCATCTGGGTTGGTTCCACAGTCTAGCTATTGTGAATTGTGCTGCTATGAACATTGATGTAGCTGTGTCCCTGTAGTATGCTCTTTTAAGGTCTTTTGGGTATAGTCTGAGAAGGGGAATAGCTGGGTCAAATGGTGGTTCCATTCTCAGCTTTCCCAGGAATCTCCATACTGCTTTCCAAATTGGCTGAACCAATTTGCAGTCCCACCAGCAATGTACAAATGTACCCTTTTCCCCACATACTTGCCAGCACTTATTATTGTTTGACTTCATAATGGCTGCCATTCTTACTAGAGTGAGATGGTATCTTAGTGGTTTTAATTTGCATTTCTCTGACTGCTAGAGATGGTGAGCATTTTTTTGTGTATTTGTTGATTGATTGTATGTCCTCCTCTGAGAAGTGTCTGTTCAGATCCTTGGCCCATTTGTTAATTGGGTTATTTGTTTTCTTGTTGTTTAATTTTTTTTATTTCTATGTATACTCTGGAGATTAGAGCTCTATCTGAAGTGTGAGGGGTAAATATTTGTTCTCAGGATGTAGGCTCTCTATTTACCTCTCTTATTGTTTCTCTTGCTGAGAAAAAACCTTTTACTTTGAGTATGTCCCATTTGTTGATTCTTGATTTTAACTCTTGTGCTATGGGTGTCCTATTAAGAAATTTGGAGCATGACCCCACAAGATGGAGATAAGAGCCAATTTTTTCTTCTATCAGACGCAGAGTTTCTGGTTTGATCCCTAGATCCTTGATCCATTTTGAGTTAACTTTTGTGCATGGTGAGAGAAAGAGATTCAGTTTCATTTTGTTGCATATGGATTTCCAGTTTCCCCAGCACCATTTGTTGAAGATGCTATCCTTTTTCCATTGCACGCTTTTAGCACCTTTGTCTAATATACGGTAGTTGTAATTTTGTGGATTGGTCTCTGTGACCTCTATTCTGTACCACTGGTCTACCCGCCTGTTTTGGTTCCAGTACCATGCTGTTTTTGTTACTATTGCTCTGTAGTATAGTTTAAAATCTGGTATCGCTATACTGCCAGTTTCACTCTTCCTGCTTAGAATTGCTTTTGCTATTCTAGGTCTTATATTTTTCCAGATGAATTTCATGATTGCTTTTTCTATTTCTGTGATGAATGCCGTTGGGATTTTGATTGGCATTGCATTAAACCTATAGAGTACTTTTGGTAATATCTCCATTTTAATGATGTTAGTTCTGCCTATCCATGAACAAGGTATATCTTTCCATCTTCTAAGGTCTTCTTCTATTTCTCTCTTTAGTGTTTTGTAGTTTCCTTTGTATAGTTCTTTCACCTCTTTTGTTAGGTTAATTCCCAAGTATTTTATTTTTTTGAGGATATTGTGAATGGGGTGGTTGTTCTCATTTCCATTTCAGAGGATTTGTCACTGATATACAGGAACGCCTTTGATTTATGTGTGTTGATTTTATATCCTGCCACTTTGCTAAATTCATTTACTAGCTCTAGAAATTTCTTAGTAGAGGGTCTGCTAGGTATTAGAAGAACTCAAATTAGCACTATTTGTGGGATCATGTTACCCACAAATAGTGCTAATTTGAGTTCTTCTTTTCCTATCTTTATACTTTTAATTTCTTTCATCTGTCTAGTTGCTCTGGCCAGTGTTTCGAGAACTATGTTGAATAGAAGTGGTGAGAGAAGGCATTCCTGTCTTGTTCCAGATTTTAGAGGGAATGCCTTCAATTTTTCTCCTTTCAGAATGATGCTAGCCTGAGGCTTAGTGTAGATAGCTTTTACAATGTCGAGGTAGATTCTTGTTATCCCTAGTTTTTCTAGTGTTTTGAACATAATGGGATGCTGTACGTTGTTGAATGCTTTTTCTGCATCTATCGAGATGATCATATGGTTCTTCTCTTTAAGTCTATTGATGGGTGAATAACATTTATTGATTTTTATATACTGAACCAGCCTTGCATCCCAGGGATGAATCCTACTTGATCATGATGCAAATCTTTTTGATATGTTTTTGTATCTGATTTGCCAGAATTTTATTGCGGATTTTTGCATCTAAGTTCATTAGTCTGTGGTTTTCTTTCTTTGAAGTGTCTTTGTCTGGTTTAGGAATCAGGGTGATGTTGGCCTCATAGAATGAATTTGGAAGTGCTCCTTCTTTTTCTATTTCCTGAAATAGCTTGAAAAGTATTGGTATTAGTTCTTCTTTAAAGGTTTTGTAAAACTCTGCTGTGTACTCATCTGGTCCTGAGCTTTTCTTGGTTGGTAGTCTTTTGAAGGCTTCTTCTGTTTCCTCAATTGATATTGGTCTGTTTAAGTTGTGTTCTCACTTATTTCTAAGAATTTCTTTTTTTTTCTTCTATGATCTGTTTCTAATTTAAAAGAGCATTGTCCAATGTCCATTTGTTTATGTCATTTCTATATTTTTTCCTAATATTGATTTCTAATTTCATTCCATTATTATCTGATAAGATTCATGGGATTATATCAGTATTTTTATATTTGCCAAGATTTACATTGTGAACTAAAACATGTCTATTTTGGAAATAGTTCCATGAGCTTCTGAGAAGAAAGTAAATTCAGCTGTTTTGGGGTAAAATATTCTGTAGATATCTGTTAGGTCCATTTGATTTATGGTATTGCATAGGTCAGAATATCTTTATTGATTTTACACCTGGATGACCTGTCTATTGGTGAAAGGGGTGTGTTGAAATCACCAGGCACTATTGTGTAAAAGTCCAGGAGAGGGACCTGAGGGCCTGGTTGGTTGTTGGTTCAACTCTACATATTGAAGTATTGTTGGAGCTTGAATGGGGTTAGTTTATGTGTGGAGTGAGTTTCACTGTTACTTGGTTAAGTTGTGAAACTAACTCAGCAGCACAATCTCTACACCATGAACTTGTAATGCTGCCATCACTTCCCAGCTCCTTTTAGAGAAAGGGGGAACAAGGAAAAGCAATAGTGGTAGCAACCATGTAAAGCCTTAAAATAAATGTCCAGTGCCTACTATGATATCTGTCACACTGTCACTTGAATAGAAATGTTAAATGGGTCAGCACTGGATAATAACCACCACAGCATGAATGGGGTAGGAATTTTATAAACTAAATAATTCTATCAGATAGTGAAATTACAGTTCCTTAAGTGAAGAGAAAATAAGGTAGGGAGGCAAGAACAAGTTTGAAATATTTTGAAAATGAACCGAGGAGAATAAGGAGAGAGGTAACAGGTGGCAGCTATAAATAAGGAGAAATAAGCCAGGCACAGTGATTTGGGAGGCTGAGGCAGGAGGATTACAAGTTCAAGGCTAGTCTCAACAACTTAGAAAGGCCCTCAGCAACTTAGCAAGACCCTGTCTCAAAATTTAAAAAATAAAATAAAAATAAAAATAATGGGATGTGGCTCAGTGGTAAAGCATCCCTGGGTTCAATCCCTAGTTAAAAAAAGGGAGGTGCAGGGGAATAAAAATAGCTAAAAGTGATAAAAAGAGAGGAATAGGGAATAAGAAAATTTGAGGGAAAGGAAAGTGAAGGAATAATAAGAGGAGCAAAGCAAAGGTACTAATAAAAATAAATTTTAAAAAATCAAACCCACACAAAATTTTATCTCACCAAGGTCAAAACAAGGTTAAATAACAATTGGGTAAAGAAAAAAGGCAATAAAATGAAATAGGAATTGTATGAATAAATAAATATATATTCTCAAACTTATCAATCCAGCTAGAACATACATGCACACACATACAATGGAAAAGAGTAAAATATAAATTTAAGTTAAAACTAAAAAGGGAAATATAGGGGAAAAATTCTTAATGAGGAATAAAGGGCTTGTTTTCATTGAGTTGGCTAAAACTGTTGGCAAAGATGTTTGTTCACTGCTAATGCTGTTGTGCCATTTTTGCATTTCTTTTTGGATCCTGTAACCCTCTGATTGAGTTTACAGGTTGTTAAATCTGATTTGTTTGTGTTTCTCACCAAGCTGCCAGCTGTTGTGGCCTGGAGCTAAAACCCGTTGTAGTAGCTCCCAGCTTCCCACCTCACCTATAGGATACGCTCCCAGAGCAGGGCTGATGTAGAGTTCTAAATGGAAAATTCCAGCAGCTGATGTTTAGTTGTGACTGTATTTTGGAACTTTCTTGGAAGGTATTTGAGATTAGATCCACATTTCTTTTTGCTGGGCAGATGCCCATCCCTGCTAAATGTCAAGGTCTCAGGACCTTCTGAAAATTCTAGTCCTAGGTGGAGGATCTAACCCACTGCAGGTCTCACATATTTCCCTGTCATGGACGTGAATTGCCCAGGATCAGACTGGGAGTGCAGACATACCTGTCTGTCAAGTCTCTGGTCTCTTCCCAGCTGCTCATTTGGGCCACCAAAGAGGGCTCTCTGCCCTTGGTGTTCCCAGGCTGAATCACCCTAGCATAATCCTCTCTGTACTGTTCCAGTCATGCTTTTCCAGGCACACTCTGAGCCCCACAACCTGTGACTGCTGGGTCAGACGGGCAATGCCCTTTATGAGCACTCCATCTTCCTCTTCAATCTTCAACTTGTCCCGACCACCATTTGTAGCTCAGTTAAGATCAGCCTCCCTCTCTATTCCCCAGGTTCCCCCAAGCCAATTGTATAAGCTGGATTTCCTCTTTCTGTGTTAGAGAGTTACTCTACTAGTTACTTACTATTTTTTTTTAATAATAGTAAACAATAGGCCTTGCTTTTACTTTCTTTGACTGGGCATCTGTTTGTGCCAGGTACTCTTTGAACAGTATACCTATTTTGGTTCATGTAATCTTCACCACAGTCCTGCAAAGTGGGAATTAACCCATTTCACAGATGAGGAAACTAAGGCTCAGAGAGACTATGCAACTTGATCTAACTGGTGGAAAGTGGCAAATCGAGGTTGTGAAATGATATTTCTCTGGTTAAAGCCCAGAGGTCTTTCTCAGAGCTAACATGCAGTTGGAATGTGCCAAGACCCACCACTCTGGACCCTCCATTTGGACCCTCTGGATTTTCCCTTGATCTGGGAACTAAACGGTTAAAACCTAAATAGGCTGCAGGGTGATGCCTAGTCCTATGAAAGAATTGTGATTCCTAGGCTATTCCTGTTATTAATGATTTTGAATATCACCACTATTCTTTCTGCTAAACTTACCTTGGGAATACCCATCACATGAAAACCAGGAATCAGGTGATGTAAAGCAGGCTCTCTAGACCTCAACTCAGTTTCACCTTAAAGAAAGTGAATTTAAGCACCCAGGCAAGCCTAGTTAACCTGGGTCTTGGCCATCTCCTTGATGCTAACATCCCATGACTTCCCACAGTCCTTCTAACACCCTGGCCCTGAAGGTGTTTGGATGTTCAGACTCCTGAGAGAACAGAGCTTATAATCTGGGGAGAGTGGCTTATTAGAAAGTAAATCAGAGAGAAGCATTCAGGTCAGAACCTTCCATGGCCTCTGGGACTAGATGACACAGACAGAACAATGTTGATGTGTCCATCCATGTCCCTGGACTCTAAGTACCCGACATTCTCTTTCAACTCCATCAAGATGCCTTAAGGAACTTCCAACTCAGTAAGGGATCCAGTTAGGCACACAACTAAATGAGCCTGAGCCCAAGCAGCTCAGGACCTGTCTTGGAAGGTATTTCTTGGAAGGAGCCTCCACCTCCACTGGCGGTGTAAACTGAGGCAGGGAAAAAGAGAGAAGTAGCTGCTAACTCTAATGTGGCCTCTGGGAAGATTTCACTAAGAAGTGCACACTGAGGGGAATCTGAAAAATAAGAAAGTGTACAAGATGTTGCTCAATTCTTCCATAACTGACAGGTTTATCACAAAAAAATCATCTTGGGCTGTATCTGATCTTCTACTCTGGTTAAAATACGTCTAAGATCTAAAGGTAAAATCTTTTATGACTATGCTTAGTATTGGTGATTAGTTGATTCCATCAGGAAGGCCATAGAAAGAGTCAAGCCCACACAATAGGCTATTTGAGACAAAAACAGTGTAATTAGCATGTTCATTTGTTGATCATGTGTTCTAATTAAAGTCAAATCTTGGAATTTTGGCAAAGCCATCAGGTGAGCAAAGCTGAAATCACTGATTGCCAAAACACAAACGTATTTCCGCCTTGTTTGTTGTTCACGTTTCTGTTTTGTTTTCATGGTGTTACAAGGAGCCCTTGAAAACTTAGTGTGGCTATGCCTTGGACATCCATGGGCCTTCTCTGCTCTCCTCATTTCATGGCCTGAATTTAAAAGGATCTTAGTCTAAAGCCCCTCATTTTACAAGAGGGATAACTGGGGTTGTGAGAAAATGGAATTTGAAATCAGATCTTTCAGATCTTTGGTCCTCAAAGTATGACCCTTGGAGTAAGGATATTGATAGAAAAGCAGGCTCTAAGGCCTCTTGAGGATTTGGAATCCTCTCTGATCCCCAGGTGATCTGTGTGCACATGTGAATCTGAAAGTGCTTTTAGACTGGTGTATTTTCCATGGAAATAACCTCTGGAATACAGTTAGTTCTTACTTAAAATTCGTGTTTAGTTCATGTTTGAGCAGAGAAGATGCAAACCACTGGATATTTTAACTCTAAAGACACGGGACAAGCAAGATCTCCCTGGACAAGCTAGAGATCTCTCAAGGACAAGCAGGAGCTGTGTACTTAGAAAAGGCTCACCTCCCTGGTGACCTGCCTTCCAATTTGGTTCCAGGAAAGCAATGTTAAGAGAGCCCAGGCTGCAATCCTTGGATTCTTTTATGAATTAATGAATATTTTAATTCAGTTTTGCTTTCAGGAACTTGAACCTGATCTGAGAAACAAACTCAGCCTACTCTTGCCATAGCTCTGGTGAAGGGTATTCTCAGCTAGCCCATCCCCTCAGTCTTCAAAAGACCAAGAGGCCTGGGGCATGAATTTCTCATTAAGGTATTTTCCAACATGAGGGCTGGTTTCATTTTATTTAATCATATAGTCATTTCCCCTGATAAATATCACATTTCCATTTCTGTCTCTTTGCTAAGTTGCTTTTGATTCCTTTTGACAATCCCTAAGGGGTTCCATCTTTTCCCCTTAACACCATTTTAAACCATACTTAAACAACACATAACAATTTTAGGAAATGGTCTGTAGTGGTTTTTTCATAGTAACTTTTAGCCAACCTGTTTTTTTAAAAAAAATGTTTTAAGCACTTTGTCCATGACTAATGCATTACTCTATAATTCATTGCACTGTTTATTTATAAATTGATTTGAAATAAAATGAAAGTATTTGAATACTTGACATTTCTGGGAATGGTTGAAAAGAGTTGAAAGGAGTAATATGGTTTGTCATACTCACAGAATTAAGAAAAAAACTTTATCATCCAAATTATGCTCAATATTTTCTACATATTATTCCTTGCACTAGAAGC
Organism: Ictidomys tridecemlineatus; assembly: GCF_052094955.1. Taxonomy (NCBI): domain Eukaryota; kingdom Metazoa; phylum Chordata; class Mammalia; order Rodentia; family Sciuridae; genus Ictidomys; species Ictidomys tridecemlineatus. The sequence goes on from NC_135477.1 coordinate 83,106,433, forward strand.
AGGTGCATTTATTTTCCTAAATGTAGAGGCTTCTCCCACAAATGTGGGGTATACCTACAGTTGAAGCCCATTGACAGACTCTTTCCTTAACAAAAACCTTATGCATCAGACTCTTCTGACCTCTTCTCAACTAGGTCCTGACTCTTGGATATATGTGTTCATTTCTGCACTGCCTAATTTTAGCAGGAATCCTGCTGAGTCAGAAACTGCCATTGTGTATATGTGACCATCCCTGATAACTTATCAGGTTCCTCATCCTCCACTACCCGGCACCCCCAGTTGATGTCTAATTCTTTAACCTGCTTTCAGCAAGGATCCAGTTAAGTTGGTTTAGCCAGAATCCCTCTTATTTCTGATGTTTTTTTTTTCATTTGTTCCAATTAGTTAAATGACAGCAGAATGCATTTTGACTCATTTTACACAAATGGAGCGCAACTTTTCATTTCTCTGGTTGTACACGATGCATAGTCACACCATTTGTGCAATCATACATGTACATAGCATAATAATGTCTATCTCATTCCACCACCATCCTTCCCACTCTCACACCCCTTCCCCTACCCTCACTCCCCTTTGCCCAATCCAAAGTTCCTCCATTCTTCCTTTGGCCCCTCACCCCATTACGGATCAGCATCCACACATCAGGGAAAACATTTGGCCTTTGGTTTTTGGGGATCGGCTTATTTCATTTAGTGTGATATTCTCCAATTCCATCCATAATGCAAATACCATAATTTCATTATTCTTTAAGGCTCAGTAATATTCTGTTGTGTATATATACCACAGTTTCTTTATTCATTCAACTTCTGATGTTTTCTCTTAGTTATTTCCCATCCATAACTTTCCTGGGGTCCTTGGGATCCAGATCCTTGGTTAGAAACTCCCACTTTTACTTGTTTTATTAGGAATTGAGCTCAACTTCTCTTTTCCACTTTAAACCTTCTCTGCTGCAGTGGTCTCTGAACCTATTGTGATGGCCCTGAATACAGTCTGCCTTACTTGACTTTTTCTTTTTCATAAAATACTTCTTCTTTGCCATATTTTTAATTGGTGCATTACAATACATAATGGTAGGATTTGTTGTTGCATATTCTTAAAAGCACATGACATGCCTTACTTTAACAAGTATCATGAATAATTTTCTTTTCACACTATTTAGTCATTTTTTTACTTAACCAATTCGCCAACCCTCACCCCTACCCTACCAACAAACACACCAAGACTTAGAAGCTTTTTCCTTTGACTCTTCTTTTTGCTTTCATCAGAAAAAGTTTATGCTTAACAAGGATATGCTTAACAAGGTTGTGTTTATACCCAGTTTCTGCCAGTTCTATTTGTTATTAGTTATGCATTTAATTGAATATTAATCACACAAATACTAAAATATGTGATTTATGAGTGTGAAAGAAAAGAGAGCTACTTTTTTGAAAATGAACTTAAGAAAGACTTAGGAAAGATGATCTGCAAAGAAAATCATTGCTATTAAGAAAGTGTGAGCAAAATAACTAAAAAAACTGAGAAAAATCATTAAGGATTCTGTGCTCTGTTTGAGGCTCATATATCTTCAAGTTGTCATTTATCATTAAAGAAATTTAAAACAGAAAATCAGAGTTATATAATGGCTCAAATGACACAATATATACATTAGTGAGCTCCAATTTGAAGAGCCCTACTCAAAGAAAAGTGATTCTGGCTCTGAATGAATGTATATCCATATGTTCAAAGAGCATGTTTAAGAACTTATGCATGTTTTGCATGTTTTCTTGCTTTTTATCAACTTTTCCATTAACTAATTATTAGACCATATTTAGTCAGGCAAAGGTTTTTGTTTTGTTTTGTTTTGTTTGTTTGTTTGTTTTTACCATGGACCAGGGCCAGGAGCTCCCTGGAATTATGCTTTGTGCTTAAAGAAATCAGGTTTTCATAAGCCATTGGACCAGTTACCAATCACTCACTAATTGTTTACCTTACAGGCAACCCTGAAAACAGTATCTCCTTAAGGTTCAGGGCTCACAGCCTACCTCTCCCCAGCTTCCCTGAAGAAAGACTCCTTTATTATTATTATTTTAATTCTGTACTGAAAAAAAATCTCTGGAGTAAGAGTCAAGACATTCAAGACTAATTCTAATTCTCTAATAATTAGTTGTAAGGTCTCAGACCAAGTCAATCAGCTTCCTCCTGTGCTGAGGCTGAGCTAGATTGTGGGTTGGTTGGCCCTACAAGACTGGCCCAGATTTTCTCTTCTGTCACAGGGTGAGGGGGACACATTCTCTCCCTTGCTGGCCTCTTATGGATCAATTCCACCCACCCACTGATGTGGAAGCTCCCAAAACTGCTGTACTATAGTCATGGCTCTTGGATCTCAAATGGTTCACTGAGTGTGGCCCTACTTTGGCCAGACCCCTTAGTCCATAAAAGGCTGATTCTAGGTACCACTGACCCTCTCTCCAGCTGCCCCTATCCCTTGCCCACATACAATGCTAAGAAGTTTGCAGGGCTTCCTCTTTATCTATAACTTATTGTTTCTAACATCACTGGTTTAAAATTCTGCACATGAATTAAAAATAACATAAAAATCTCAAGTTCAATTCTTCCTCCTATTGGATTCTTTCATTAAAAATGCTGAGAACTGAGGCTGAGGTTATGGCTCAGTGGTAGAATGCTTGCCTAGCATGTGTGAGGCACTGGGTTCAGTCCTCAGCACTCCATAAAGGTAAATAAATAAAGGTATTGTGTCCATCTATAACTAAATTTTTTTAAAAAGTGTCGAGAATTGAGCTCATTATTAAAGCAATGGAAGTTGAGGTGAGAGAAGATCTGTTGTTTTTACTGTTTTTTAAAAAATCAAACACTATTACTGCATTGGATTGGGAAAGTACATCTTCATCCCACGACTACTTAGCACTCTAACTTGGGGTCAGGCAGCAAGGAGTTAAGAACCCAGGCCTTGAAACAGATGGCCTAGATCTGAGTCCTTGCTTTACTGTTCCTGGCTGTATGATCCTGGGTAAGTTACTTAATTTCCTTATGCTCCAGTTTTCTCCTCAGTATAATGGGGCTAATAATAGTAGCTATCTCACACAGGGTTTTTGAGGGATTAAATGGGATAAAGCACTTAGCACTTTGTGAAATGAATTTGCTCAATAAGCAACAATTACTCATATTTCTATTGGTGTGAGGCACAGGAAAAAAAAGGGAGAAAGCAAGAAGGGGATGGGAGAGAGTCAACAGGAAGAAAAAGAGAGGGTTCTGCAACAGTGAAGAAAGCAAAATGACAACTTAATTGCCTCCCTCAGCTCATGTTCTGATAAGAATCTGCTTAAAACAGATCTAGGAAAAATCTTTTTTTTATTCTAAAGACATATATATATTTTAACAAGTTAGGACTATTAAAATACACAATTAATAAGCTTCCTGTAAAACCACTCACTCACTTTTTTTCCCCAATGACTATTTTCAGTAGCTACAGGTAGGGGCTGTTAGGTATTCAAATATATCTGTGGGCTTTCACAAAATCAAATAAAACCAAAGGAAGTAATAACATCAAAGATGTATGGGCAAAGGGGGAAAAAGCCCTAATTTGCATCGGAGAATGTTTACAACAAAAGTCAGTTCACCTTAGATAGAAAGAACTGTAAATATCAGATGTAGACTACACAGCACATCTTGACTTTCACATTTGGAAAGTCTGACATTTAACTGTTGGTCCAGGCAGAGACAGAAGCTGGGTTTATTTAGGCAGGTCATGCTGTGTCAAGCAACACTGCTACTTGGTACCTATGTCCACCTGGGCACTAAACAGCATTCAAGGGTCAAAGATACTTCCACTGAATCTGGTAAGCAAGCAGTTTGTAGCAGATTCCTAATAATGAAGCCCAATCTATTCTCTAATGTCTTCTCACAAGTGGCTAAGATACAGCATGCCATTGGATGGGGCATGACATAGTAAGATATGTTGTTTTTTAATTTGTTTTTCATACATGACAGTAGAGTGTGTTTGACATGTTACACATACATGGAATATAATTTTAATTCTTGTGGTTGTACATGATGAGTAGTTACACTGGTCGTGTATTAATATATGATAATAGGAAAGTTATGTCTGATTCATTCAAAATATTTATTGCATAAATAATTCTACAGGCCCCCAGAAAGGGTAATCCTGACCCACCTGGTATTCAAAGTGGTAAAAGAAAAAGCAAAAGCAAATCTTAGAAATCAAGAACATTTAAGTGAATCACTTTGTGGTACATCATGGATATTGCAATATCTGTTTCACATCAATGGAATCCCCCCTCATCTGTAAGCTTCCCCCACTCCAAGACCTGTGCTGAGGGAGAAAAGTGGTAACTGACTGAACCCACTGATCACTAATCCTTGTTGCTGTCTCAACAAGTGGAGTAAGTGATCATGAATTCCATAGCTCTTGGCTGAACTTCTGCAAATCAGGCATCTTATGAGGTCTGAGGAACAAGGAGGGAGGAGAGGCCCATAAACCCGGCAGGACATGGTCTGTCTTTTCACTTCAGCAGCTCACTGCCAACTGCAGTGAGGTTTGAGCTGCTGGTTGTACATTAGAATCATCTTGGGAGTTGTAGGGAAACAAAACAAAACAAAATTCAGATGCCCACGGCCACACCCAGGGTTTCTGCATATAGGGTGGCGCTCAAGCAACCATGTATTCTTTAAGAGCTTCCCAAACAATTCTGAGAAGCCAGGCCTTTGAACCTTTATTTTCCCGGGAGATTAAAAACATACAAAAAGTAATTACAACAAAATGAAACACGTGCTATAATTAAGGTGAGTACATTATACTTAATGGGAAGGGGTGATCTAATTAATTCTAGGGAATTCTGAAAAGCTTCACATAGAAGGTGATGGTTATACTGGGCTTTGAACCATAAACAAGAAGTCTTCCAGTAAAAGGAACACTCCCAGGAAAGTTCCAAGGGAGGAAAGAAGACCTCGTTCAAAGGTTAGGTGGTGGTTCAGAGCATGGTGCATGAGGAGGGCTCCAGGTGGTTCAGGGTGGATGGAATGTAAAATTCCTGAGGGTGAGGAGAATGGCAAGAGGCTGGAAAGAAACTGGAGCCAACTCAAGGAATTGGGTTTTGTTCTTGGGGCAAAGGAAACACAGATTGGATATCATCTATACTCAAGGAGATCATTTCAGCAACCATGTGGACAATAAACAGCAAGGGCAAAAGATAGGAAAGAGGGGATGGGAGAGGAGAGAATGGCCACTAGAACTAGGGCAAGTAACTGAGGCTCCTGAAGTAGCTGGGCCACAATGTTGAAGGAGGTCCTCCCTCCCAGGTGCCAACTTTGCCCTTGCATAGTCCTGGAGGTGGTTGTTGCCTTATATCCTGTGTCCAGGCACCTCGCCCTTCTCCCCTTCATCTTGGTTCTGGAAAGAAGACCAGCTAAAGGAATAGCATTGCACAGATAACTCCAGTGGCCAGGGAAGAGGATGGGGACTTGGTGAGACCAGGGCAAAGGACAGATAGCATAGATGATGAATGATTGGGTCAGGAAGATGGGGGTTAATTCAAAAGGAAATAAAATACAAATACCTCCAAAATACTTCCCCCTCCTCTGCAACCCATTGCCAAGGTTATCTGCCTCCAGGAAATTGTTCTTCCCAGCAAGGAGATATTAATGAGAACGGGCTGGGCAGCTCCTTTCCCGACTTTGATCATTCCCACCTTTTGGACACATAGGCAGAGTGGGAGGAGGGGGCATGAAACTTGAAATTTATAAAAGATCTATAAATCTACTCCCTCAGGCACCAGCTCTGAACCCCTTCCTCTCCAGAGAAGTCTCTTTCTCTCTCTGTTCCATCCTTTACATAAGACTTGTTTTCTTGTCTTGGCATTTCTCAGATGTTTAATCTTCAACATCAGGGGAACAAGGACCCCACTGGTCTAAGCCTGTGCCAGGAAGTCTGGAGAAGAGGGGAAAGGCTATACATATTTTTATTAGGTGGAGTCCACAGTTTCTATAAACTGAGAGGTGAGCAAGGAAGAATTGAAGTTGACAATGAGGTTCTGACTTAGTATGGATCATCATAAAACAAATGAAGACAGGAGGGCATGTTCAATAGGATCCATGTCTTAAACAAGTGAGGAAGATGTTCACATCAGTAACATTCATACTATAAGTGAACAGACAGAATAGTGTCATAGGAGATGGCCAATAAAACAATGATCAATATCATCAGAAAATGCTTTGTGAAAGAAGCAGAGCTTGCGTTGAGGCTCAAAGAGAAAGAGAGAGAGAGAGAGAGAGAGAGAGAGAGAGAGAGAGAGAGAGAGAGAGAGAGAGAGAGAAGGAAACCCTTTGTACACTATTGATGGGAATTATATGCTTGTGAAGCTATTATGAAAAACAGTAGGGAGAGTCCTAAAAAAATTAAAAACAGAACTATCATAGTATCATATGACCCAGGAATACCTCTTCTGGCTATATATCCAAACGAAATGAAATCACCACCAAGTAAAGATATTTGTATTCCTAAGTTCACTGCGGTTTTATTTACACTAGCCAAGACACATGACCAAAGTGTCTATCCACCAGTGACACATAGTATATATGTGAAAATACATTTATACACACAATGTAATATCACTCAGCTTAAAAAGGTGATTCTGCTATTTACCACACCATGGTTGAGCCTAGAGGGCCTTATGCTAAAGAAATAAGCCAGACTCAGAAAGAAAAACACCACACGATCTTACTTATATTTGGAATATTTTTTTAAAAAAGTCAAATACACAGAGATAGAGAATAAAATGCTAGGAACATAATTGGTGGGGGGAGGAAATGGGGAGATATGGGTCAAAGGGTACAAAGTTGTAGATATGTAGAGTAAATAAGGCTGGAAATCTAATGTTCCACATGACTAGAATAAATAATACTGAACTGGATTTGGGATTTTGCTAACAAATAGATTGTAGGTGTTCTTCACATGCACTAAATACAAAGGGGTAACTGTGAGATGATGGATATATTAGCAGCTTGACTATAATAAGCATATTATACTATGTATAAATATATATGAAAACATGTTGTGCTCCTTAGGTATATATTATGAAAAAGGGAAAATATGAATAAGAGAATATAAGAGATGGCATCCTTGCTCACTTTAGGTATATCTAACTGCCCTGGGTCAGGTCTAGGGTGAGAAGCACGAGAAAGTGAAGCAGGTTAAAAGAATAAAGAACTGGTTGTGTGTGTGGAAAAATACAATCAGGCTAGATGAGTAAGAGAGAGAAAGTCCTTAAATGTCAAACAAAAATTTTAAATTGCTTACATAGACAATGAGAAGCCATGTATGAGTTTCTGAGTAGGAAATTAATGTAATGAAATATGACACTTTAGAGTGGGATCACAAACTCTTTTTTTTCCATATTTTTAAGTTGATTCATTATAGTTGTAGATAATGATGGAATTTCTTGTTGTGTATTCATATATGCATACAATATAACAAAATAATTTGGCAAATATCATTACCCAGTATTTCCCATTCCCTTTCCCACATTCCTTTCCTCTATTGATCTCCCTTTGGTTTTTATGAGATACTCCCACCTTTCTTCTTCCTTTTTCTCTGTAGCTTCCACATACAAGAGACAATATATGACCCTCGACTTTCTGCATTTTGCTTAACATACTGTTCTCAAGTTTCATCTATTTTCCTGAAAATGATATAATTTCATTCTTCTTTATGCTGAATAAAACTCCACTGTGCATGTATGCCACATTTTCTTTATTCACTCATTCACTGACAGACACTTAGAATGGTTGTGTGGTTTGGCTATTTTGTAAATTGTACTGCTATAAACATTGGTAAGAATGTATTGCTATGATATGTCAACTTTAATTCTTTAGGATAAATACCATGGAGTGGCTTAACTGGGTCATATGGTGGTTCCATGCCTGGTCTTATGGGGAATCTCCATACTGATTTCCATAGTGATTGTCCTAATTGCCAATTCCACTAACAGTGTAAAAGTGCTCCTTTTCCTCCATATCTTCTCCAGCATTTACAATTGTTGATCACAAATATTTTCTATAAAGAACCAAAGAGCAAATATTTTAGACTGTACATCACAATTCTGCACTGCAGCATGAAATCAGCCATAGGCAATATGTAAACAGGCAGGACTTATGTTCTAATAAACTTCATTTACAAAAACACTCAGAAGGTTTCATTTAGCCTGTGGGTTATAGTTTGCAGAGTCTGCTTTAGTTAAAAAGCTTGCCTATAGCAGAAAATTTTGCCTGAGGGTAGGTATGCAATGATTGAACAGGAGAGTGGATATACCTGAGAAGCAATAGAAAGCTTCACACCTAAACTGGGGTGAGGAAAAGAAGAAACTTGCTTGAAAGATGGAAGCACAACAGGGAAGTTTAGATACATGTGAAACAAGTGATTTCCCTACAAGAATAAATTAAAGAGGACAGAAATCCAAAGATCAAAGCCTCAAGGAATAGCCATATTAGGAGAGCAAGAAGGAAAAGAAGTCAGAAACAAGAAAGTGTAGCAAGGAAACAAGAAGAGGTCCATATGGAGTAGAGAGCAGAAAAAGAAAGGCTGCTCAAAGGTGCCCAGAGAATAAGGACTCAGAAAAGACTTCTAGGTTTGTCTCAGAAGTTGCTGGTGAGGTTTGAAAGGGCCATCTCAGACCAGTATTAAAGACAATGAAAAAAGCAGAGAATACAAGATTAAAGCTGAGCAGCCAGAAATGCAGGAAGGGATGTAACTCAGTACACTGCAATTTAGCAGAAGGGCACAGTGTTGCTGCACTGAAAAAAACTAGAACAAAGGCAGCAGGCCAAGAGATCAGTAAAGGCAGAGGAAAAACATCAAGCTTATTGAGATAACACCTGATTGCCTGGAAATCACAGCCTCAAATACAACTGAGCAACCTTAGGCAAATATAAGAGAAGGGCTTCTGCTACCAAGAGAGTGGGTTACTTGGGAAGACCAGTGCTATTATACATCTTGTTTCCAGAACATGCATGAAAAACAAGCTTATGAACAATTTATTACTCTTCTCAAGTTTAAGAATAATTGTAGTGATGAAAGATTTTTTTTTTCCAGAGAAGTCTTTATTTTATCAACATAGTGAACAAAGCATTAAAATCTGAAAAGGAACTGGCATTTTAGAGGAACAGAACTGAAAAACAATCTTTGATCTATAGCCACATTAAATCTTTTGATATTTTATAGCAAAAGAAAGGCCTGGAGGCTCCAGGACTCTCACCGCTTAAGTCTGGGCATTTCCACATTCCGGGAATATAACTGTATCTGACAGAAAAATAGGCCTGAGATTGAATTCAAAGATCACACAGGCTTGATCACTGCTGATTGGAAAATAATTGCATAAGTCCTCCAGTAATTTTTCAGCATTCCTGAAAAATTATCCATAAAGTTTTTTTTTATTCATTTGTTTTTTTCTATTGTTTTAAAGTTTAGGTGGAAGAAACCAGACTAGACGGTAACAGCCTCTGCTTAACATATAGAGAAAACTCAATGGCCATTTCTGATGCTTCAATATGACCTTTTGTTTCCCTAAAGAGGCAGATACCTAAGTTGTCAGCCCAAGGTAGCCAGTGTTGTAAATAATGGAATCCATCTTGGATTAATGGATGTTGCTCCAAATTCACTCCTGCTGGAGAAACCGAGGTGAATTCAGGGCAGTTTTTCTTGACACTTGAGATTTATTTTGTCATTAGTGATAAAACATCACACAAGAGCTTCTCAATCCCAAACTGTCAGAAGTATACTTAGGTATTTCAGGGACGGTCACCCAATGTTCAACAGTATTGAAGCTGTTATTTAGTAGCTTATTATTTTTATTATGATTATTAATGGTTTATGTCTAGAAGTGAGCAATTAGCCATCTGCTTTTCAGATGAGAAGAGGAAGAAAAATGATCATTTTGAGAGTAAGAAAAAAGTAATAATTTTAATTACCTATTATATTATGGCTTACCCTCCCTGTCCCATAAAAAGAATACTAAATCCATTTTGTTTTCCCTTTTAAAACCTAAGATAGGACATGTTATATAAAAAAAAACAACACCCTGAGACCTCCTCAATATTCCTTAAACACATTATAATCAATCTCTTATTTTTGGTAGGGGAAGAGAGTATTGGGGATTGGATCCAGGAGTACTTTGTCATTGAGCTACATCCCCAGTCCATTTATTTATTTATTTACTTTTGAAGGCAGGGTGTTGCTAAGTTGCTGAAGGTCTCACTAAGGTGCTCAGGCTGCTCTCAAACTTGGGGTCATCCTGCCTCAGGCTCCAAGTTGTAGGGATTATAGGAATGCATCACTGCACCTGGCTTAGCATAGTCACTCTTGCCTATGCACCCTTACTTAATCATACATCCTTTGCTTGTCAACCAAATTCTGTACCTTGAGCTCCACCTCTACTTTTTTTGTGAATTCACCTAGACTACTCTAGTCTGCATGGGTAACTTCTAATATTTTCACCCACATTCTGACTTGCATTATCCATGATTCACATGCATTGGTCTGTTCCCTATAATTAATTTGCAATTTGATCCCAGGCAGGAACTATGCCTTACAGTATCCTATTCTGAAAATCCATGAGACTACACTGTTCTAGGTACATATGAAATAATCAGTAAAAGCTAGCTAATTACATTTGAACTTAACATAGAAGGCTTAACTTAAACTGTGGTCCTTCTTTCATACAACCATGTAATGAATGGGACTATTGTAAAAAGGAAATTCTTGGGCTGGGGATGTGGCTCAAGCAGTAGTGCGCTCGCCTGGCATGCGTGTGGCCCGGGTTCGATCCTCAGCACCACATACAAACAAAGATGTTGTGTCTGCCGAAAACTAAAAAATAAATATTAAAATTCTCTCTCTCTCTCTTTAAAAAAAAAAGGAAATTCTAAGGACTGGATTAGACAAAGGGGAATGAAGGAAAGGGGGGATGAAAATAGAAAAACAATAAAATGAATTGGAAAAGACATAGAATGAATTCCTATGTTCATATATGAATACATGATCAGTGTAACTCCACATCATGTACAACCACAAGAATGGGATTCTAATTAGAGTAAGTTATATCCTATGTATTTATAATATGTCAAATAACACCCTACTGCCATGTATATCTAAAAAGAACAAATAAAAAATGTGTAGTCTTATTTCAGAAAAAAGGGTGAAATTCTGACCACAAAATCTTAAGTGTCACAAAAAAAAAGTGTTATAATGGCATACTTGAGACCTTCAGTATAGATGTGTGATTCCCAAATAAATATCTACAGAACAGTCATCACAAGAAGTTTCTATCAGCCTATGGTGAAATGAGAAAAAAAAGGAAAATTATAATCATTTTTAATAAAGATAAATGTATTTAGTTTAAAAGAAATTCCTTTATTCTGTGCATATGTCCTTCCTATTATTTTTATGTGAACATGTCTTTTGTTTAACAAAATGATAGTAAATATTAAGAATACTGTGTTTTGTTGCAATTATTGTTATTTTTTAAAAGTTCTTTCTTAGTAAAATAAAAAGTTGACTTTCCTCATTGTTTAAAACAATTGAACTTTAAAATCCCCAAACTAGAAACTACTAAAATAAAACTCCACATTATGGAATATTTTTGGAAACACTGCACTCTGAAAAGGGTTAAATAAGAAAAGAAATTTACTGTGATACGCAACAGAATACAAATGTCTCTTGCATACATGTCTGATGGTTGCACAGCACAGCTGCAAATTTTGTGACACTCCTCTCATCTAAAGACAAAATCTATATTACTTCTCTTCTTCTTGATCCTGATTGGTAAACGCTCAAACCAATGGAACACGACAGAGTGGTGCTGTGTCACATCTTCCTAAACAAGATCCTAAAAGACCATGCAGCCTCCACTTTGTTCACCAGAGCACTTGTTTTTGGAGCCCCAGGTCAACATCTCTGAGTCTATAAAAAGGAGAGTGTTATGTAAAAGAGGTCATAGGGAGGTGACCTTCTTGAGAGTCCCAGCTAAGCCCAGTTGTAGTCATCCTGGTCAAGGTATTAACCATCCTGGACCCAGCTCTCCATTAAGGTATTTCTCTCTCCCCCTGAATCCCAGCCATGAACTCAAGAGTAAATGAGGGCTAGAAATGGAGCTAGAAAGTTCTTCTTCTTTCTGTCAAGTGTTCGCCGAGTAATCCCTGGAAAGGTTTTTTGGATTTTTTGTTTTGTTTTAATGAATGAGTTTTAAAAGCAGAGAAAAGCTAAGTGAATGGGGACCAGGATTGAAGTCTAGAGTGTTTAATGAGTGGTGGTCATGGTGGGTGATTTGGTTGCAAGATGGGAGATTTGATCCTGATGCAAAGGAGAAACATGTAGAGAGCACTGTGTCACTGACGGAAGTATATTAATTAGCTCCTAGAGGGAAATATATTCACAGGGGTGTAAATTCTGTGTGCTCTGGAGCATGCCAACTACAATGCGTCTGATTGATAAAGCTCAGAGCCAGGCTGAAACAGAAGCACATTCCTCCTAGGCATCTGTGGAGTGGACTCCCTGCCATGGTTTTCTGTTTGCACAATCTTTCTCTTCCAAACTGACAGGCTCCTTCCTGTTTTTCACATTTGAATCTCAAAGCACAAACTAGACTCAATGTGTTAAGCTCTGTGTGTGTGTGTGTGTGTGTGTGTGTGTGTGTGTGTGTGTGTTGGGGAAACATCATGCACACAGGGCTGTCACAAATAACAAACTGTTGTGGGGTTGGGCTGGAGCCTCACGGCTGTGTGTGCAGATAAGCAATGCAGTGTGAAGGCAGAGATTTCAGGGCTTTGTGCTACACTCACCTGCTTATTTGGACTTCAGGATGGTGCCATTACCATCTGCAATCTGACCCGTCCAGACAAGAGATGTTGACAGAAGCACAGGGTAGCTGTCAGACAGATCTGACAGGGCTTCACTAGCGCTCCTGTTTCCAGCTAACTTTCCCAAAGAGAATCTGAATCATGAAACCCCATGGTTATATGGTTAGTTTCTATTTCAAAGGTTCTACTTCTCAGCTGTTGGAAACAATGGATTTTATATGATTTTCTAAATCTTTATGTCTTAAATTTTTAGCCACGTGAAAGACAATTGTTGGTAATTTTGCTAAGTTTAAGTACACGCAAATGAACCTTATGAACATACCATCAGCAAATAAGAATGTGGGGGAAATTTTTAGCATTATTTCACTCTTCTGTTTTGGAGACAATTTTTTTCTCTACATTAAACAATGAATCCACTCTCTGCACTTAAACAATGGCAGCTGTCACTAGTGTCTAAACATTCACTATTATATTCAGTGTCAATTTTTAAAAATTAAAACAACATATATATACATTGTTTTACATAGGATATATAGGCATACATATTCTCTATATATAGAGAAAATTTTAGCATTTGACTCTCAAAGCACAAACTAGAATAAATGTGTTAAGCTTACTCTCTAGAAAGACAGAATATATATGTACACACATACATATATATTTATTTATTTGGGTCATTTGAACAAAATCTAGTCATGGTCAGATTTCCTTTTGTTTTCAATGAGGTTAGATTTTGTTTTGGGTCCCTGACTGTAGTTGGCAAATTCTAGATTCTAGGGAGCACCAGATTTTCCGCTTCATTTCACCCAGCAAGGAAAAAAGCTCTAATTCTGTGAAGGATAAAATCATAACCTTGGAGAGTGACAGGGCTTGGAAGTCAGTGTTGGGCTGGGGAAATGATCTTTTCATTTGGACTATCCCGTTTCCATGTAGTGTATCTGGTATCATCTCCCACTTCACCCCCTATCCTTTCCTCCACAAAATGAACTTTGAGGAGCCTGAGATTTTACCTTATTTGAAAAGATCTAAGTTAGCTTGCTAGTTTTGTGGTTGCCGGCAGAAGATGCGAAACTCTTGGCTCTGAGACAAAGGACTTTAGTACTCAGAGCAATAGCAGTAACCAGGGTATCAGTATTTGTGTGTTGCCCAACAATACACAATGCAGGAAGCTTATGGCTGCCTCTAGCCTACATGCTCTGCTAGATGAACAAAAAGACCTCACATCATCAGGATAAGAGACTATATCCAAATTTGGAAATCCATTCTTAGCTGGTATCGAAGGGTATACAGGTCAATAACGTGGATCCACAAGCTATGTTTTTGTATAGCCATAATCTAAGAATAGTGTTTTACATTTTGAAAGGGGTTATAATAGAGAAGAAAATGTGACAGAGACCACAGGTGGACTGAAAAACCTAAAGTATCAACTATGTGGCCCTTCATAGACAAGTTTGCTGACCTTTGGTCTATAACATTCTCTATGCTTAAGGCTAGAGTAAGGAAGTAGATGTACCACAGCAAAGAGGATTCAGTCTCTCTCTCTTATTCACTCCACCAGAGCCACAATTTGCAGGTCTTCTGGGAAGTAATGTCCTATGAGACTACCTTGTTCTTTCATCAACACCTGCAACATAAATGCTAGAAACAGGTAGATTTCATAAAATGGAGTTGAGGTGACACTGATTATACATCATTTTTGTGGACTGAGGTTCATTTGTTTATTTTTTACCAAAACTGTACAGTTTAATTTTTTTAGCTGCTACTCAGCCCTCCAGAAGACGTCTACGATTCTCTTTTGGAGGATCCCTTCTTTCCTACCACCACAGTTATTTTTTTTCCACAAATCAACACTATTCCACCAGTATTGGTTTTCACAATCAGCCAGATCATCTCATTGTCTGGCAGGCTGATTCATCTAGTCATCCTTCTTAAGCCTTTCAAATTTCACATGCTGTTGTTGCTAGGACTGGTTTCCAAGCAGCATCAGCCACGTCTGATGGCTTCCTTAATTGGTTCCACGTAGAGGGACCAGTTAAGAACCTTGTTATTGCCAATGTTCAGTCGACACAGGATTTACCCAAGCCTTTGCTAATCTGGTAATGGTGTGATGCAATCGATGGATTCCCCTAGTACTAATGAGGAACATCTCAGTTCTATTCTATCTTCTTTGATCTGGTAGTTCTCTCAGCTTTAGAAACAAAATCCTAACTGACAAGCCTAAGATAAAACACACCTACTTAAGCCTTTGTAAAACCCTTATTTCCCAGTTTTTAACCACCCTGCCCCCCACAACTAAGGGGATTCCTATGAACATTACATCCAGTAAGTCCAGCTAGATCTTACCAGCTGCTAACCAGCCAATGTTCCTGGATTCATTTGTTTCAATGTGCATTCAGAACTCTCCTCCAAAGAGTTTCATAGGATAACTATCTATTCTTTTGTCTTTTCCAGTAACATGGATTTCATGCTTTTATTTTGTTTCATTTTCTTTCATGCTCAGTAGTAGAAATGTCTTACATAGGAATCCAGTTATGTCAGCAATTCTTTATATAAAAGTTAATAAAGAGTAAAAAACACCACTATTTTTGAATGCTGCAGTACTTATCACAGCAATATTAGCACAAAGAAAGCCCCTCATGATGAACGTTATGCCAGAATTAATTCAGCAATGATGTCCAAGGGCAGTCTCGGCAACAAACAAACAGGGCAGGAGATCTTCCCTTTGGGGCTAAATTCATCCCTGGAACCTCACTGGAATATCATTTACAAACTACTCAAACTGCCACAGCCTACATATTTTCAGAAAAGCGAGATTGTTTTATATCTTATGAGAAAATCTGGTGAGAACCTTTGTTCTCTGAACTTTACAATGCACACCAGAATGATTAGAATGTAACTTAGGGGAAAGAGGTGAGAGTTGAAAAGGAAGGGAAGACATATTCACCTGAGGGTATTGTGAAAGCTGTATGAAGTGGGCAGGAGAGCAACAGGGCCTAAGAAAAGTACTATGGCAGGGAATCGGCTGCCTCCTTTGGTATACCTGTGGACGAGGCACCCCAGCACTTGGCCAGAGATTGCTATTGCTTTTCAAGGAACCATCTCCAAAAGGAGAGTGAAAATCTTATGAATAATTTTCCACTTAAATGCCCTCCACTTTCTTTAGCCTGCTTTTGTTCATGGTCAACATAGTTATAGGTGGTAAAGGTGAATACACTATCTTATCTGACCTGGATCTAAGGTACAGATGAGTTCCACGGTGAATCATTCTAGTGGGCAGGAGGGGTCAGGCAGCTGCTATGGTTGAGTAATTAGGGGTTGAGTCAACTAAAGCCAGGATTATCAGATTGGTTCATGGGATGCAGCGTCCTGGAGGTCAGGGTGGGGTGGCAGGGGCTACACTGTCAGGAGAAACCATCCAGTAAAAGACAAGCAATCAATCAATCTCTCTCTCTCTCTCTCTCTCTCACACACACACACACACACACACACACAGACACACACACACACACACACACACACACACACACACACACACACACGAACCACTTCAGGACTGACAATAGGTACCTCTGGGCCGTGGATTTTGATTCTACCTAGAAGAACTCAGGGATTTCTGTATAGGTTCAAGAGGCCTAGGAGTGTTAGGGTCCTTATGTACTTACATAGACAACTCAGGGACCTCCCACCACTGTGTCCTATGAGGTCTTAAAAACAACAGGCTTTTGTGGCAAGGAGAAATTTTTTAGAGTCTATCTAATTCATTTATACAGATCTGATTAGAGGCTGGATACCATGAATGTGGATTCTCTAAATTATACATCAAGAGTAGAAGCCATTTCCTCTGTCATATACAATGAGTGTATGCCTTTCCTGCAATGTGAAGTGCTTCCCCCAGGTTGGGATTTAATAATAACAATAAAGCCTAGGTATAGCTCAGCTGATAAATATTTGGTTCAGGCTCCTGGGTCTGAAGATTCTTCATCACCAGCCATTCAATGGATCCAAATCACATGGCTTCTTATCCAGCTTCAGATACTTATTTACTATGTGACCTTAGACAAAATAATTAACCTCTCTGGCCATCTTTCTCATCCTTTATGAAATAGGGAAAATAATATAACAATAGCATCTTTCTCATAGGGGTATTTTGAAGATAAAATGAATTAAATCTTACTAAGTACTTAGAACTATATCTGGCACACAGTTAAACCTAGACATTTGCCATGATTATTATCCTGGGTTTACCCATTTGTAAAGATAAACTAAGGCCAGTCACTTTTAGCTCACACAACTGAAAGAGTTGTGGCAGCTTGGGGACTTTCCCCTTTATACTAATAGTCACATACAAGGCTACAAAGATGCAAGGCCTAGGAGGATATAAATTGGATGGGATTTGAGAAATTGGGAAACTGCTCATTTTTGTAGATAAGAAAGCTGAAGCTAAAATTGCTATGGTCACAGAATTAATTTGTCAATAGAACTAAGAATTGAATTTAGTAAAAATGTTTTTCTCATTGTCAGAAGGTTTAAGTTCACATACTAAAAGCAGGAACCTGCCAGGTCAGCATTACTATTGTCACTATCAGCCCTTTTCAGGCGCATGGTCCAGTGTGAAAATGACTTGAGCTTTACAGAAGAGGGCCCCTATAGAATAGTGTCGGTGGAGCACAGCCACGGCACACAGCTCACTCAAACACAGTCAGCTGGGACTGATTGATTTCCTTTTGAGGCTCTAATTCTGCCTCATAGGTGTCAAGCATGGAGGAGACCTTCTCTGGGTGTCATAAAACCCTGCACTCCAGCATTTCCTATTGGAAGAAGAACTCCTTCCACTAACAAACCTGACCTTGTATTCTATCAGATGGAAAAATGCCTCTAAGCTTGGGCCACTCACATTGAAGAAAATAAGGTTTATGGATGCTTAAAACAGGACTCTGTTGTTAGGCAAGGTAACCCAAACCATTTCTGTCCAGTCTTGTGCAAGGAGCAGAATAGTGAGTGCCCTCATATGGCTGCCTTCTCAAACCAGAAGGGGAAGGGGAAATCATGAAACGCTTTCCAAGGCAGTATTTAAAAGGTGCCAGTTGTCTAGTGCTTTGACCATTGCTCTTAGATATATTCAGTATTTACTTCCCATTACATCAAGTGATGGCTGCTACAAAGGTACCTTTTATTTTCATTTGTTGCAAGGCCCACTCCTTTTATCACTTGACAAATTGCATTTGGCTAAACTAAGATACCTAAGCTAAGGGGGTTGATGATTCTATCTATAAACTTGAAATTAAGAAGCCCAGTTTCTACTTTTCCTTCCCAGTCATTAAAAGGTTTTAGATTTGGTGCAAAAATCACCACAAATTCTGCACTGTGGTGGTGTGGAAAGCTATTTCATGATGTGCTAGATAGGAATTTCCTTTCCTGTGAAAACTGCTTACAACTCTTACCCATGAGGGTGTTCTCCCTTACCCTTTACCTTCATTTCTATTCTAGGCATGATATTAACCTAAGATACCATGGGCAGAAACAATATGAGGTGACTCAGGAAGTCAGTGACCTTGGGGCCCAGGGGAAACCAGAGAGAAAACATGAAGCCTTTACTACCCATTCTCCATAACAAGCTTTCTTTCTGATCACACCTAAAATCTAGACTGAGTTTGAACATGGCGTATCTCTGTTGCAGCTCTTACTTTTCTGTGTGTTTGGAGCCTGGTCTGTTCCTTTGCCTCTTGATCTTGATTCGTGTTATCCTGTTATGGTTTGGATGTGAGGTATCCCCCAAAAGCTCACATGTGAGACAATGCAAGAAGGTTCCCAGGAAAAATGATTGGGTTGTAAGAATCTTATTCCAATTAGTGATTTAATCCTTTGGTAGCATCAACTGAGTAGAAAGTTGATGGTAGAGTGTGGCTGGAGGAGGTGGGATGGGGTGTGGCTTTGGGGTATATATTTTATATCTGGAGAGTGCAGTCTCTCTCTCTCTCTCTGCTTCCTGATGATGTGAGCTGCTTCCCTCTGCCACACTCTTCCACCATGATGTTCTGCTTCACCTCCAACCCCAGGGAATGGAGCAGACTTTCTATGGACTAAGACCTCTGAAACCATGAGCCCTAAAATAAACTCCTCCTCCTCAACAATTGGGCTGGTTGGGTCATTTAGTTACAGCAGCAAAAAAGCTGACTAAAACAATTTGGCCCCTGCTCTCTATTACACTCTGCCCACCACCTGCCCACATTCACATCAGGGCCTGCATCTCCTGACTTGATCTTTGTTACTTCAACCTCAACCTAATAACAAACAAATAAACAGACTCAATGAATAATATTTATACTACTCAACAATAAATAGGAACAAATGATCAATACATGTAACTAACTTATAAGTATTGAGGGCATTACACCAAGTGGGAGAAAAAGGCCAATCTCAAAATGTTATATACTGTAGGATTACACTCTCAAAAAAAATAATCAGAGATAGAGAACAAATCAATGGTTGCTAGGGGTAAGATTGGGGACAGGATATACTATAAAGGGTAAACATGAGTGAGTTTTCTTTGTGGTAACGGAATAGTCTGGCACCTGACTGTATAGTGAGATTATATAAATCCATATATGAAATAAATTTTTTAGAACTATACCACCCTTCCTCCACCAAGATTGAAAAATAATGGGTGAAATCCAAATGAGGTCTATATTTGAGTTAACAATATTACATGAAATCAATTCCCTGGTCCTGACAATGTACAATGGTTATGTGAGATATTGTATTATCATCTGGGGAAACTGGGTAATGGGTAAACAGATACTCTCTGTACTATTAACAAAATTACTTGTGAGTCTTAAGTCAGATATACCCTCAATAGTAAGGTCCTGAGTTCTATCCTCAGCACATTCCAAAAAAGGACAAAAAAAATGACAAGCAAAGTGCAAAAACTATAACTCATATGCATGACTTTATGAATGAAAATTCCATTGGAATTTAGCATTCACTTGAAAAGACTTTGCAATAAAGAAAAGCTAGGTAAATCAAATCACAATTCAAATTGTGTTGTGTTTACCTGAGAGAACCCAAATTCTGGGCACATACAATGGAGCTGACACTCAAATGTGTCCCATCACTCAAATCAGTCTAACTTTTCCTTTGACTGTTTTCTAACACCTGGTTCCTATTCTGTTGTGTAGATTGTAAATTTCTTCTTGACAAGAACAAGAGTCTCTAGCATGAACAACTATTGCATGGAACATGATCTTGAGACTATCTGGAAAAAGAAAAAGGTAAATCCTCCAGAAATTCATGAGTTTCTGAAAGGTGTCAAGGAGTCAGAATAAAATGACCCTTTATACTTCTAGTTAAGATTATTAAAATGAAACATGACACCCTAAGAAAGTGTTCTCATGTGACCTGAATGCTTCCAGGGCTTTAAGGAAGGAGGCAGAGTTTTTTACTTTGACTTGGAAACTGAGATAAGGCCTACACAATTCCCATCTCTGTCTGCTGAAAGAAGGACAAGTATGATGAATACATATCTTTCTGATACTCAGAAGACAGTTGGGCAAAAGTATTTGAAAATATGAGAACTAACGGAGGGCCATGTGCCAGGCAGCAAACTCCAACATCAGTCTGCCCTACTGCTCTCAATCCAAGGGCTTGGAGATCTTGGTTTCTGCATGTGCATAGATTTCTTCCTTGTGCAGTGAGCATCAGAATACATAAAAGTTCATTCCACCTTTGAGCACAAGGAAGAATGTATGAGGTTCAAGGGTCCAACATTTATAAAGATGTGGGTTCATAGATCTAATTTGGCCTTCATTAATGAAAAATCTTAGTGTTAGATCTGTGTGAGAAAAAGAGCTCAAACAGGAGAAGATCTGCCTGACCTGGGACTGCAGGGCTAATGAAAAGCCAAGGTGAGTCTGGGGCAGGGGCAGGCCGACAACACTAATAAAAAGCATGGAATAATTAAAGATGGTTACAAACAACCTGGGATGACAACAGTCTTCAGACTTCAAACCTGAAACTCCAGTTCATGGGAAAAATCACAAGCAGAGCTAATTTATACTACGTAAGGTTAATGCAAAAAATATTGATTAGAAGAGCAAATAGCTGATTATAATCTACCATCTGTACATTTGTTCATTCAATCATTATTTCACAAACATTTATGAGTAATAATTGTGTGCCAGGCTTTACAATAGCAGGAACTGTGCCAATTATTAGTGACTCAAGGATGAATACACATAGTAAGCAAAGAACATTTGCTGGGAGCAGTGAATTGTGACACAGGTTTGAAGGTGTGCAAAGCAGAGGCCTCTGAGTCCCTGAATTCTAGTTTAGTGAAACTTTAATATGTGTTCAGTGAAATAGTAATATATATTCCATGTGCCAAAAGTTTTTACAGTCTTATCTTTTTTAAAATCCCAATTTAGTATAGTAAAGGCTCTAAGGACACCTACAGTCAAGAAATGTAACCAATACTTCATAGGATCCAGATTGCGGAAAACTGTTCTGTAGACTACACGCTGTTAGAGATGTGGAGGAAGAAAAGGCATTCAGAGTGAAAAGTCAGCATCAAGCACTTGAGGTTTCATGTGTCATGAAACATTCCAAAGGCTCAGTCTGTTAAGCCAGCTAAACCTCCACAAGTGTCAGTGCTACCCAATTATCTGATAGAATGCCATATGAAATGGATGCACTACTTTTACCAACTTTCTTCTGCTTAAAACACACAAAGTAATTCATCTTCTATAAGTTCTCAGTACCAGAGAGATGGAGTTGATAAGATTGTCAGGAAGTATCTGGGATAAACCTCTCCTGTGACAGATGAATCTGGACAAAGCTAATCAGTGACCTGACTTTGAAGAAACCCTGGGCTCCTGATTCCTGGTGCAAAGGCCCTGATGAATTCTACATGCCTTTTATTTGCTCCATATAGCATTGGAGTATTGTAGGTGCTGAATGACAACTACTAAATTATAAAAATATATTACAATATTCTTAACATCACCACATGCAAATCATAACAATAATAAAACACACATTCATTTCCTTGGAGTCATTTATTGAACACTTCAGGGGAAAGAATATATTAGAGCTAAAGAGTTAACCTTGCCTCACCCTCAGGAATATCTGTATTTGACAATATGCTCCCCTATCACAGTGTCAATGAGATTTTTAAAATATCTTTGGTATTTCAATAATCTTATTAACTTACTGGCTCATAGAACTTATTAATCTGCAAATAACCTCCCCTCACACCCATTCTAAGCCAAACTTATTCAAGAGTATCAGACTAAAGACTATAAATAGCCCAAGTAAAATGATCAGTGACAGCTGACGGATCCGAGTAACAGGTTGAATTTCAAATTGGAGAAGGAGGTGATAAGATCCCAGCACTTTCTTGTTTCTGTCCTGGATTTTATAGTCATATAAAATAGCACTGCATATGAAGAATGTGTACAAATATACATATGGCTTAACTTTATAAAGCAAACCAGTTTCTCAAGAAACTTTACATGTCTATTTTATGGAAATACAATTCATGCACTATCCAATTCATCCATTTAAAAGTGTAAAATTCAATATTGTTTTTAGTATATTCAACCTCCACCTCAGTCAATTTTGGAATATTTTCATAACCTCAAAAATAAGCCCTATTTCTTTTAGCTTCTGGCATCCTCTGCATCCTCCCATTCCTCTGAATCAGCCAATAGTCTACTTTCTGTCTTTATAGCTTTACCTATTCTGAACATTTTAAATAGATGGAATGATATATAAGTGATATTTTCTGGCTGACTTCTTTAACCTTAATATAATATTTTCAAAGTTCATGCAGGTTGTAGCATGCATCTCTAATATTCCATTCAATGCACATACCAAATTTTGTTTATTCATTCATCATTTTATGTCATTTGGTTGTTTCTATTTTTATCTATTATAAATAATGTAACTACAAATACTTGTGTAGTTTTATATGGATTTCTGTTTTCATTTCTGTTGGGTATATACCTAGAAGTGGAATTATTTGGTCACATAATAACTCTTTGAGTAAGTTTGTGAGAAACTAACAGAACTTTTCCCAAAGTGAATGCAACATTTTACATTCCCACCAGCAGTGATGGGGCATCTGGTTTCTTCAAATCCTTGTCAACACATTATTATCTGACTATCAATCTAGCCATTCTAGTGGGTATGAAATGACATATTATCTGGTTTTGATTTGCATTTCTTAATGACTAATGATGCTTACTGGCCATTTGAAGATCTTTGAGGAAATGTCTATGAAAGTCCTTTGTTCATTTTTTTTCTATCATATTGGCTCATTTTAGTTATACATGATAGTAGAATCCATTTTGACATAAGTATACAGACATGGAACATATCTTATTCCAATTCTGACCCCAGTACCTCTCCTTTGCCTTCCCTCCTCTCACACTCTATTCCCTTCCCTTTATTGATCTTTCTTCCATTTATCCATAGTCTTTGTTCATTTTTGTAGGTGAATTATTTCTCTTTTTCCTATTATGTTGTGAAGAGTTCTTTTTTACATTTTGAACACAGTCCTTTATTAGATATATTAATTTCAAGAATTTTCTCTCATTCTGTGGGCTGTCTTTCAATTTTCTTAATAGTGTCACACCATTCCACCAATGAAATATTGAAGCACAAAAGTTAATTTTTATAAAGTCCAATTTGTTTACAGTCTTCTTTTGTTGCTTGTGTTTTGGTGTCACATGTAACAAGATGTTGCCAAGTCAAGAGTCATGAGGGTTTCATTTCTTCTAAGTGTTCTATAATGTTAACTCATATTTAAGTCTTTGACCCATTTTGAGCAAATCTTTGTTTATGGTGTGAAGTAGGGTCCAACTTCATTCTTTTGCATGTAGTTATCCAGTTGTCCTAGCATCATTTGTTGAAAAGAATATTATTTCCACATTAAATGGTTTAAGTGCTCTTGTTAAAAAACAATGAACCATATGTATATAGGGTTATATATAATTTCCAGATTCTCAATTTTATTTCACTGATATATGTGTACTATAGCCTTGATTACCATTATTTTGTAGTAAGTTTTGGAATTTGGAAGTCTTCCTATTTTGTTCATCTTTGAGATTGTCAAAATCTTAAACAAAAATTCTATATGAATTTTAGAATTACATGTAAATCTTACAATTGAAATTTTGAGTTGGCTTCTTAATTTCTAGAAGAAATACAGCTGGGGTTTTCATAGAGATTATAATGAATCTATATATCAATTTGGGAGTGATTTCCATCTTAATAATATTACCTTCCAAACCATGAACATGGATACCCTTTTTATTCATCTGTGTATTTAATTTCTTTCAGTTATTTCTTTAAAATTTTCAAAGCAAAATCTTTCCACTTGGGCTGGCGCTGTAGCTCAGTGGCAAAGTGCTCACCTAGCATGTGTGAGGCCCTGGGTTCAATCCTCAGCACCACATAAAAATAAATAAATAAGTAAAGATATTGTGTACAACTACAACTAAAAAATAAATATTTTTTAAAAAATCTTTCCACTTGCCAAATTCATTCATAAGTATTTTATTTTTTGATGCTATTATAAATGGTATTATTTCCTTAATATTTTTTTAGATTGTTTATAGTATATAAATCCTCAGTTAATTTTAGTAATTAATTTTATAACTTGAAAAATTATGGGTTGGATACTATCTCTAAAACTATGTATTGAAATTCTAAGCCTTCAAGTTCTAAGCCATAGTACTTTCTTGTAGATGTAATTAGTTAAGATCTTACTGGAGTTGTTACTAGGATTATGACAAGAAGCAGAAAGGGACACAGAGGAAAGACAGCCATACAATGATAGAAGCAGAGATTAGAGTGATGAATCTACATACCAAGAAATGCCAACAAACACTAGAAGCTAGAAGAGGCCAGGGAAGTTTCCATTCATTCTCAGAGGGACTCCCAGCATCTTGAGTTTGGTCTTTTATCCTCCATAATTATGAGAAACAAATTTCTGTTGGTTTAAGCCACCCAATTTGTGATATTTTGTTAGAGCAACCCTGGGAAACTAACAAACCTATTAAACATCTTCATTAGTTTTAATAGTTTTGGGTGGAGTTCTTTTAATTATATATATATATGATCATGTCATCTGTGAACAGAGATCATTTTTACTTCTTTTTTCCAATCTCAATGTTATTTTTTTCCTCTTCTAACTTCTAGCCAGAAGTTCCAGTATAATATGGAATAAAAGTGGCCAAAGTGGACATCCTTGTATTGTTTCTGATCTTAACGGAAAACATCCACTCTTTTCTAATCAGTATCATGTTGACTTTGAGCCTTTTGCAGATGCCTTTTATTGAACTGAGTAAGTTCCCCTTTATAATACTAATTTGTTGAATTTTTTTTAACCACTAAAGGGTGTTTGTCAAATGCTTTTTCTGTATATTGAAATGATCATGTGGTTTTTGTTTTTATTCTATTGATACGGTATGTTAATTGACTTTGGATGCTAAACTAGCTATGTGTTACTCAGATAAATCCTACATGGTCATATTGTATAGTGCTTTTTATGTGCTGTTAGATACAGCTGACTAGTACTTTGTTGACATTTTTTTGCATGTTTATTCCAAAAATATATTAGTTTGTAGTTCTTTTAACATCTTTGTCTGCTTTTAGTATCAGTATAATACTGGCCTCATAAAATTATTTAGGTACTGTTACTTTATCTTTTAGTTTTTAGAATAGTTTGTAAAGAATTGGTATTAATTTTTCTTTAAAATTTGGTAGAATTCCTTAGTGAACTTATCTATGCCTTGGCTTTTCTTTGTTGGTAGTTTTTTTTAAATTACTAATTCAATTTCTTTATTCCTTATAAGTCTATTTCTTTTTAAGTCAGTTTTGATAATTTTTGTTTTTCCAGAAATTTATCCATTTATCTCATTTAATGGCATCTTATTGTTCACAGTATTTATTTGCAATCTTTCTTATTTCTGTGAGGTCAGCAGTAATGTATCTTCTTTCATTTCTGATTTTAGTTATTTGAGTCTTCTCTCTTTTTTTCTTCATTGATCTAGGTAAAGGCTTGTGAATTTAATTAATATTTTCAAAGAACCAGCTTTGAGTTTCCCTGGTTCTCTATTGTTTTTCTGTTCCCTATTTCATTCCTTTCTGTTCTAAAACTTCATTATTTACATCCTTCTGACTACCTTAGGTTACTTTACTCTTATTTTTCCAGTGTCTTAAGGTTGAACATTAGGTTATTGACTTCAGATCTTTCTTTATTCAAATAGGCATTCATAGCTATAAATTTACCTCTTGGTACTCCTTTAGCTGTAACTTACAAGTTTTGGCATATTGTTTCATTTTCATTCATTTAAAAGTATTTTCTAATTATCTTTCTATTTATTCTATAATCTGTTAGTTACTTAGGAGTTTCTTGCTTAATATCCACATATTTGTGAATTTTCCAAATTTCTTTCTGTTATTGATTTCTGATTTCATTCTACTGGAACAAGGGAGAAATTTTTATTTAAAACTACTTTAAAATTTATTGAGTTTTGTTTTATGTCTTAGCATATAGTTTGTTCTGAAGAATGTCTCACATGCACTCAAGAATACTCTGATTCTGATGGAGTATTGTGACACAGGTTTCATGTCTGTTAGGCCTTGTGTGGTTTTGGTGTTATTTAAGCTTTATTATTTTTTGCCTAGTTGTAAAATGTCTCTTAAAAATTGTGTCCTAACTACTCAATTTTTTTAACACTATTATTGATTAGTTTATTTCTCCCTTCATATTCATCAGCTTTTGTTTCACATGTATTTTTGCTTTATTTTTTAACCTATTAACACTTTTACAATTATAAAAATGCCTTTAGTAAAGACCTTACTAAAAAGTAAAGCTTAAAGCATGTTTTCTTGTCTATTTTGTCTGATATTTGTATACACTCCGACTTTCTCTTGGTTGCTATTTACAGGGCGTATTGTTCTTATTCTTTTACTTCTAGTATATTTGTATCTTTAAATAGAGTGGGGTCATTACTGTGACTAACCTGACCACATGATTCAGAAGCTTTTGGAGCTTTTTGGGATTTGTGGAAGGAATTTTTAAAAGTTTAGAGATGCAAGCTGGAAGATTTAGATCACTACAAATGGAGACCAATGGGCAATTCTGGTTCTATAGACACAGTGTATAGTTATTATTATTTTTTTTAAGATGAGAGTCTCACTATATTTCTTAAGCTGGTCTTGAACTCCTGGGCTCAGGTGATCTTTCTGCCTCAGCCTCCTGAGTAGCTGGGTCTATAGGTGCAAGCTATTTTTTTTTTTAAATTCAGTCTAACAAGTGTTATCTCGGTTGGGTTATTGATAGGATTGAATTTACATCTACAACTTTACTTTTTGTTTTCTATTGCAAACATCACATAAACATCAACCACATCTTTACCTCTAGGTACTCCTTACAGTTGTTCTGGTCAGATCCTTTAGTCACAGCAGCAAAAAATCTGACTAAAACAGCTTCTTTGCCAGAATGTGACATTAATGGCCTCTAGTCCAATCTCTAATAGAGCTCTCCTGTTCCTCTAACACTTCATGAGCCTAGTCTTTACTGCTCACACTTCTATTGGCATTCTGGTCTTCTGATCTCCCACCAGAATTGCCCATTAGTCTCCATTTATAGTGATCTAAATCTTCCAGCTTACATCTCTAAACTTTTAAAAATTCCTTCCACAAATTCCAAAAAGCTCCTACTTAACAAAGATAGTGTGTCCAGTGTAGAGAGAGGCTGAAAGCAGGAGACATATTGTTTAACTCAGCAAAGACACAGGAAGCAAAGTTGTACCATATGGTGTTAGAAGATCTTTTGACTTAAGTCAGCTCAAACCAAGGAAGTGAGTGATTAAAACTGGTAGCTCCTACCCCCTCCACACACTTGTGCCACACCTGTAAATTTCAGACCACTTCATAACTGCTATTTGTCTACCTAAATGTTAACATTCATTGAATGTTCATTTCCTTATTAATTTTTGAGGTAACTGAAACTGATAAAATTTTCAATTAGGAAAAATAAATAAAATGAAATAGGAACAGCTAACCCAATATCCTTTTTTTATTTTGCCAGTTCTTCTTCTATATATATTTCCAATGTGATTATTGGCACATAATGACGCAGTAAGTACAGGATAATGGCTATAAATATGCAAGTTTTCCTTTAGAGGACTGATATTTTTTCAGGTGTTGCAGTCTATGGTATAATTATATTATCAGAAGCATTATTCAAGTAAATATACACCAAAGGACCTTATAACCAATTTTTAAACATATTTATTTCCTTCTCTTTGAAAATACAATCTAAACTGAATTTAGCAGTTATTCTTTTATCTGTCCTTTCCACTCTATGGAACAGTTTTCTCAATGCCACTGCCAGGACACTTGTTTTAGTCATGCTCTGGAAGTTCTCATCAGTTAAGACCACCTCCTCCTTCCTTTAACCATTTATACTCTTGGCCTTCAGATAGCTGAAATATTTCCTCTCTTTAACCCATTTATTTGATGACTTTCCTTGCCCTTCAAGTATTCACCAAAGATCTGCATCCACTCCCTCTCCGCATTATTATAGTTTAGATACATGACGTCCCACAAAAGCTCATGTGTGATACAATGCAGGAAAGTTTAGAGGTGAAATCATTGGGTTATGAGAGTCCTAACCTAATCAGTACATTAATAAGTGGATTAACTGGGTGGTAACTATAGGCAGGCAGGATGTGGCTGGAGGAGGAAGGTCACTGGGACATTCCTTTGGGGTTTATATTTTGTTTCTGGTGGGTTAGAGCTCTCTCTGCTCTCTGATTGTTATGTCCTGAGATGCTTATGTCCTCCACACCATTCTGCCATGATGTTCTGCCTCATCTCAGGCTCAGAACAATGGAATTGTCATCTATGTACTAAGATCTCTGAAACTATGAGTGCCAAATAAATTATTCCTCCTCTAAAAGTGCTTTTGTCAGGTTTTTTGGTCACAGTGATGAAAAAGCTGACTAAAACAGAAATTGGTACCAAGAGTGGGGTCATTACTGTGACTAACCTGACCACATGATTCATAAGCTTTTGGAGCTTTTTGGGATTTGTGGAAGGAATTTTTAAAAGTTTAGAGATGCAAGCTGGAAGATTTAGATCACTACAAATGGAGACTAATGGGCAATTCTGGTGGGAGCTTAGAAGACCAGAATGCCAATAGAACTGTGAGCAGTAAAGACTAGGCTCATGAAGTTTTAGAGGAACAGGAGAGCTCTATTAGAGATTGGACTAGAGGCCATTTCTTCTGGCAAATAAACTGTTTTAGTCAGCTTTTTTTGCTGCTGTGACTAAAGGATCTGACTAGAACAACAGTAAGGAGGAAAAGTTTATCTGCGGGCTCACGATTTCAGAGGTCTTAGTCCATAGAAGGCAGAATCCATTCATCAGAATCCATTGAGGTGAGGCTGAACATCATGATGGGAGAGTGTGGCAGAGGGAAGCAGCTCACATCAGGAAGCAGAGGGAGAAACTCCACTCTCCAGATATAAATATATCTGGTGGAGGAAATTTCAAGGTAGCACAGCTCACCAGGTGTTGCTGGTAACTATTAGCCAAGTTTACTTCGATAATCAGAAGTCAAGAGAGTATACAAAGAGAAGCTGAATACTTTACCCAGAAACAATAGGAAAGATTAATTGAGGGTATCTCAGGGCTTGATAAGACCACATCTATTTCAGCCTCAAGGATGTAAAAAGTAAAAATTCCTTTGAGAAGATATTAGTGGGGCACCCTGATTGCATAGGGCATCCAGGAAGTTTCTTCAACATGCTCAGCCACCTAGGCACTCAGAGACTGCTGCCACTGTGTTCCCAGGAGGCCTGGCTACTTCTAGAGATGGTTAGACCTTGGCATCAACTGTGAGGTGCTGATTCTGACAAAGTGTAGGATACTGGAGTTAGAGGATCATGAAGGATTCCACCAAGATGTCAAATGAAGACCTGGGAGTCCAGGCAAAGTGCAGCATGGTCCGAGTCCCTACAGCAGCCCCTGAGAAGGAAATGCATGAAGAATTGAGAGGGAAGCCAATGTTGCATTGGAGTCCCCCAAGATTAAGAGATGCCAGTAGTATGGAATGTTTGCCAAGGACAGCTGAAAGAACTGAGCACAAAAAAGCCAAGAGAGCAGGGTGCAGTGGGAGGCTGAGACAGGAGGATCATGAGTTCGAAGCAGCCTCAGCAACCACAAGGCACTAAGCAACTCAGTGAGACCCTGTCTCTAAATAAAATACAAAGTAGGGCCGGGGATGTGGCTCAGTGGCCAGGTGCCCCGTTCAATCCCAGCACCAAAAAAAAAAAAAAAAAAAAAGAAAAGCCAAGAGAGAGGCCATGTAGGTTGCAACCAGCAAGACCAAAGGGGTAGAGCTATACAAGCACATTAAAGAGCAAATCACAATGTCATGTGCTCCAAACACTAGATCTGGAGCCACAGAACTTGTTTGACCAGTGGATTTTGGTCTTCCCTTTTTTCTGTCCCTTATTTATAATCATGGAAGTGTTTGCTCTGTTCCATTATATATTGGATATATGTAATTTGCTTTTAAGGTTTAGGGATTCACACTGAGAGTCTCAGTGGAAACTTTGGATTTGGACTTTTGGGAAATGCTGGAATTTTTAAGACTATAGGGACTCTCGGAAATGAACTAATTTTGCATTGTGAGATGGGTGTGAGATTTTGGGGGTGGGGTGGTGTAGAATGATATGATTTAGATATGAGGTTTCCCAAAAAACTCATGTGTGATACAGTGTAAGAAACTTTAGAGGTGAAATGATTGAGTTATGAGATCCTTGAGCCAATCAGTGCATTAATCCCCTTGGATGGACTAACTGGATGGTAATTGTAGGCAAGTGGGGTATGACTGGAGGAGGTAAGTCACTGGAGGTGTGCCTGGTGAGTGAGAACTCTATTTTCTGAGCCATTTTTCTCCTCCACACCCCCTGCCATGATGTACTGCCTCACCTTGGGCCCAGTGCAATGGCCATCTATGGATTCAGACCTCTAAAATCATGAGCACCAAATAAACTTTCCCTCCTCTAAAACTGTTCTTGTCAGGTCTTTTGGTCACAGGGGCAAAAAATCTGACTAAAACATTCCCTACCTTATCTTCTTCTGTCCTTCCACGTGCTGCTCACTCTTGAAAGTTCTGTAAGAATGTTCATCTCTAGGGTTAGCTTCCCTATCAAGCCCAATATTTGCTTCCAAATTCCTTCCTGGATGATTTCTCCTGAGCAGTCTGGTTAGCAGGTTCTGCAGAGTGCTAAAGGTAGCTTGTGAATAAGACACTTAATTCTTGTCCTTACAACCCAGTGTAGCAAACTCAATTTCCTTCCTATACGTAAGCTGCCACCTACACCAAACCCAAAACTCCAGTCTCTAATTAAAACACATCATCTAGGCTTGAGGCTTCAGGACCTTACAATGTGTTCTTCCCCCTGCTCTTGCAACTCACCAGTTTTTAAAGTCCAAGCATTCACTGATATTACTTCTCTCCTCCAGTTCCTCACCTGCAGTCAGAGCCTTGTCACCTATTGCCCAGACTATTTCAGATGTGTTTTCACTGATTCCCCCATCTTGAGCTCTCTCCTCTCCAATCCATTCCACACACAGTAGTCTCCAATCAAGAGTTCTCACCATGCCAGTTCTCTATTAAGACATCAACCACTCCCCACTGGCAACAGAATAAATTCATTTAAGGCACTCCATGTGCAGATAGGTCACAACTCACCTTTCCAAGTGCTCTCCTGATGAATGCTCCACTTCAACAACAGTGACTTGCAATCCATTCACAGTACTTAACCTGACATTTTCACACATGCATGTCTTTGCTCAGTGTGCTCCGGTGTCCCAGGAACAACCTGTCTCCATCTCTATCTCTGCATTTCCAAAGTCTACCCATATTTAAAGTCCAGCTCAAATACTATAGTCTCTTGAAGCTCTTCTTTCATCTATTCTTCCCTCAAGCAGGAATGAATTTCTTAGCTCTCTGGTTCCCACACTATTTGAAAGACAAACATCTCATGCACAGGATTCATATCTGGTTAATTTCTTGGTATTTTGGTCTGTGTGTTTAAACTGAACTGATTCCCACAGAAAAATGCTCTTTGATCCCTGTTAGCAGTCTGGTTAACTCTTTCAGTTTTCCCAGTTCTTCTGACCCAGTCATTTCTTTAATATTACTGATTTAACTAAATTCTGTTGAGAAAACTCACAGAAAAGCCATTTTAATTTAAAAGCTATTTAAATTCTCTGAGAAAACTCACAGGAAAAAAATCTAATATCATGGAGATGGGGAGTGGGGAATTGAGGGAGTCACATTATTATTTTATCATCTTGACTCTGGAGCTGAGAAACTATTTCCAAAAAGGAGAGTCTTACTGTGCCCCTCATATCTGGATTCACACCTATAAATATGGTTATGGACAGTGAAGTCCCCCACTGTGAAAGAGAAAGAGCAGTAAAATAGCCAATATCCACTTAGTTTAGTAGACAGGGAAATGTGCATCCCTTGGCTGTTGATAAAACATTCACTTTGGGGACAAAAATCGTTTCCTCAAAAAAGGCACACAAAGCACCCTTTGTACATAGATGTCATTATATATTGATGAATAAGAAAAATAACTTTGCTTGTATTTCTCCTCTAGTTACTTAAAATCATAAATAAATCTAGTTACTTATATACTTTACTATCCCCACTGTTGGAGATGCTGCTGCTTCTTAATTGGGAGGCCTAGAGGAGCTACCAACAGTAAGGTTCAAATTGCTACTAAAAGTGAGATTCACAACCTATAGCCTTGGCATCACTTTGGAGCTTTTAGCATGAAGAATCTCAGGCACCACTCCAGGTCTTAAGCATCAAATCCCAAATTTGAACAATACCCTCAGGTCCCTGTATGCACATTTATGTCTTTGAAGCACTGGTCGAGCCATGGAGTTTCTGAAATTTTTCTCTCAATAAGAATCCTTTGGGATTCTCTTAAGGCATATATGCAGTTTCCTGGTTCCCCCTCTAGCACTGATTCAGAAGGTCTGGGATTGGATGTGATTCTTATTAAATGATATAATGGAATTAATATTGCTAGCATCCTGAGGCTAGGCTCATAGAAGGCTAAAAAGAAATTTTAGGCTCTCCATCCTCCTGCTTTCTTCACCTCTAGTTGCAGGGTTGCCTGGATAAATTTGAATTTCAGATAAACAACAAATAATTTTGTCGCATACTCATATGATATTTGGGACAAAGTTATCTCATTACTTGTATCATTCAAATTTAACAGGACATCCTGTATTTATTCTAGCAACTCTAACAACCATTGACCTTGGAATATATGGGGAAGGGAAATGAGTAGCAGATAAGACTGAAAAATACAGTAAGCCCAGATTGTGCAGTGCTTTGAATGTCATTTACAGGAGTTTATACAAGCCCATATACTAACCAACCATGGACATGGTGTGACCTGAGCCATCCACCCACCTCCTCCCAAGAATATCAGAACAGCAGTGACAAGTAGGTCATGGGGACAAGAATCTCTATTACAAGGGACCTTTAGGGAGGGATGCCAGAGGATGATAGGAAGAGTTATCAGCAATGACCAGATCACAAAGAATAAGGAAGTTAAAAATGTCAAAGTTTTAAATCTATTTTGAATTAATTCTAACTTCTTGAAGCATTTGTTTTCACCTTGCTCCATCCAACCTATAATTTAAGCTGGCGACTGCACTTTTCTAATCCATGCATAGTTGAGCATTAGTCTTTTTTTTTAATTGGTTGTTCAAAACATTACAAAGCTCTTAACATATCATATTTCATACATTAGATTCAAGTGGGTTTTGAACTCCCATTTTTACCCTGTAGAGCATTAGCCTTATTTACAGGGAGCTATTTGCAGTTGGAGAAAAAAAGATATACAGTAGCATTTCAAAAGCCAAATTTTCAGTGTCCTTAGCCCACTTTGCCATATGCTTAAACTTGGTTTTTGGACACCCCAGATATCTGGCACAAAGTCCCAATTATAAAGCCAACCAATTACTCCATTGCTATTTGCTCTTTTTTTTTTTGCATATAATTCTTAACAAGTGTGGTTATTTAGCTTCCTAATCCATTGCACAGAAACACCAAGGCATGAATTAGAGACAGTTAAAATGGCAGCAGTAACAGCATAGCAAAAAATACGGAACACAGGAAAAAATGTATTATACAAAGAGTAAGATGAATCATTGGCATGCGTTAAAATTATATGTGACATTCAGAAAGTATACAAAACACTTTGATTTCCATTTAAAAAATAAGCTTAAGCAAGAAGAGTTTTGACTCTTGAAGAGACTTCACAAAAGAATTATATAAATGATGTTACATTTCTAAATCTCATGGTTATCTGGCTCCAAGTAACTAAAAATTACCTGCCGAATGTTTTAGCTTGTATTTTTGTTCCCCTCTGGGTTTCAAATAGCATAATTTATCCACACCCAAGTCCCAACCTCCACTCTCAAATACTTCTCTGGAAGTCCAATGGAACTTTAGCAGGTCCAACATACATGGGAGTCTGATGAAAAGCCCCATGCCCTGAATTACTATGGAGTCCCTCAGGGAAAATCCTACAGAAATAGCTGCCACTGACACAGAACTGGGGCCCTATTAGGACCCTGATTCCTCTGATGCTTCCAGTACTTTGGGGAGGGTGTTACTGGGGATCTATTCAAGGTTCATGGTCAGTCCCAGCATCTCCTTAAACATAGGAAATAAGGTGAACTAGCAGGACAGGGCTAGGATCACCCTGTCACCTCCAAAAGGACTTCCTTCTAATTGTATTATGTTAAGATTTATGGAACCTAAAATTTACCATTTTAACTATTAGGGGATGGGGTGCAGGGATTATGTCCAGAACCTCAAGTATGCTAAGCACCTGCTGAACCAGTGAGCTATATTCCCAGCCCTACCTATGTTTAAGTGTGCTCTCAGTGGTATTGGTTATATTCACAATGGTGTGTAACCATCAGCATTACTTGCAAAACCTTTTCATCTCCCCAAGCAGAAACAGCATAAACATGGAACAACCACTCCCCATTCTCCTCCTCATCCCTCACCCTGCATCCCCTGGTAGTTCTAATCTATATTCTAGCTCTGTGAATTTGCCAATTCTAGATAATTCACATAAATGGAATCATATGATCTTTGTCCTTTTGTGTCTGGCTTATTTCACGGAGCATCAAGTTTTTAAGGTTTCACAGGTTGTAGCATGTTATCAGCAACTAACTGTTTTTATCTTTATGACTTTTTGTGAGTGTGTTTATTTCCTATTTGTGTTTTCTTATTTTGCTTTGATTTTATTTCTTAATGTTCAGTTTCTTTATCATCTTTTAAAAAAATTTTTTTAGGCGTTGATGGACTTTTATTCATTTATTTATACGCAGTGCTAAGAATCGAATCCAGTGCTTCATATGTGCTAGGCAAGCACTCTACCACTGAGCTACAACCCCAGCCCCTCTTTATCATTTTTTTCCTACTTTTGAACAAAACTAACTTCACAGGGCTTGATGGCATCCAACTCTGTTTTACTTAAGAAATAGATGATGTTGATCCCCCTCAAGTTGGGGCTCTTCAATGCATTTTAGCTCAGTTTCTGTCAGGAGGCATTGGGCAGGAAAGAAGTGGGCTTGCTTTGCATGTGGAGTGAAGCCTACTGCATTCTCATGTTCCATCTGAATCCTTAGATTTTTATTTTGGGGTTAGAAGGAGAGAGATCTCTCTCCCATCAACTCAAATGAGCTTACAAAAGTCAAAAAGAGTTATATTTAATAATATGGCCCAAAAGTGTTAGGGGGAAAGCTTATAATATAAGGCCACAGGGGTAAATGGGATTGTTGAATCTGGGGTGAAATTACCCTCCTCCAAACTCTCCCAAACATACTTCACTATCTTGATGATGACATCACCATCTCCCAGGAGGGGAGGGAACAGGAGGCCTTTGAGGTTGCTTTGATTTTATTTAGTCACTGGAGAAGGGTAATACCTTGCTTGGTAGCTTAAACCCTGAACTCTCACTCCTGGATCCTTGCTCCTTACCTCAGCCATGCCCTGTTCCTATTAACTGGGGCAAGGACAGGCCTCTGCATCACATGGTGTCAGCCTCTCTCTCTAGAAAGGGGGACACACAGACTTCATTTTCATTTTGGTGTAGCAAGTCTCTCCCAAGGACTAAGATAATCTTGATAAAGATTTTTTCTCAAGCATCCTTTTTTTTTTCCTTCTTGTACTTAAAATTACCTAAATTGAAATACTAAAAGCCACCAGGAATATAACTTATTTTGTGTGTTGATCTTGGATTATTCAAATGCTACAGAAATATTTTTTTTAAATGTTTGATTTTTCCAAAGATCTGTAACAAAAAATCTGAGAAGAAAAACATGCCCTAGCATCCACTTTTAGGTACCTTACTGATATCACACACTAAATAGAGCAAAATGCAGTTTTCTCATCTTACCTTCCTAACTTCACCAAGAGCACACTGAATATTTAACAGCCCCTTTAACTTCTCCAACAAAAGCTTGCTCCTGTGCTATTTACCGACACAGAACAATTCTCCCAGGTGCTGTCCAAGGAGTACCATGGTGAGGCACTGGATCCCACCCAGTATGGAGCAATCTCTGCAAAAGCTCCAGTGGCTGTAGCTTAGTCCTGCTCTCCACAAGCTCTTCCCATGACACAGCTGGAGCAGCAGGTGCTCTTATTCCCTCCCACCTGTTCAGAGATGTTAGCTGCCAGAGCTGATGGCACAGATAGATGGTGACCTCCCGGCTAAGCCCCAGCCTGGCCACATTGAAGGCTGGTTTATACTATGTTTGGATGAGAACTCCCTTCTCAGTGGTAGAACTAGAAGAGCCCATTCTGCCCAAATTGAACCTTTTCTTTTTATATATAATAATAATATTGATATGTCAGTTATTAAGGACAATGCTAAGAAGCCACTGTGGGTGAATGCAAGAGAAGCAAGGGGGTGGGGACTCTTTTCCAGGCTTGACTCTTCCCCACCACCCAAAGGCACCATTTTTGTCATACCAGCCTGATCTTGGCCCAAGAACTCCACTTTAGAGACTGAAAGGGACACATTTTGAATATGGCCACTCCTCTAATTTTGGATTTCACTACATTTCCTGCTTTTGAGATATGACCAAACACACAGGTTAGCACTGGAAGGGGACCTTAGCAGTGATCATGAGTGGAGGCACTTGAGAAACTCCCTCCTACGACATCCTAGGCTCCCAGCGTCAGGTCTTCTTGGAGCTCCATCTGGGCTGTGTGGAGCACCAGCCTTTCTCAGAGGGAGCAAAGAGGAGGCTTTCCCAGTCTCTCAGTCAGTACTCAAAGGGCAGCATGGCAGCTCTGCAGAAGCCAAGGGCACACCCATCCTGCTGAGCCAAACACAAGCTCCGGACTGATGATGGGGGTCCCAGGCTGCCTTAAGATCTAAGAGATTTTTCACTACGAACCCCAGGGAGATAAATAAGTCTGTGAAATATATGATCATGGAAGCTGTAAAAATCGTTTTTTAATTTCTTTATTCCAAAATAAAATCCAACAATTTCTGGCCCACCAATAGATGAATGCTCCCTTAGTGGGAATGAAACTGAAATCCCACCAACTAAGGAATTTTTCATAGGACCAGAATCCCTTTTAAAAAGGTTCATTTTCTCCAATTCTATTACTGTGAGTCATCAAAATGCAATGCATTTACAAACGCAAAATTCTCTTATTTCTTAACATTTCAAAAATATTTAATCCAATCAGCCACAGGATTTCCTAAAATAAACCTCATACTAACCTGATTTAACACCTGCCACTGTAATTGCTTATATCAATGTTTACTAAATTATATTTGCACTTTACCTATGTTTTGCTTTTAATCTTTTCTTCTCTTCTGAATAGTCTGCACCTACCATATATTCCTGGGAGGGTGTGATGATGGATTATTATTCTCTTTTTTGTCATCTGACTCCCCACTATCTACAGCTGGTCAGCAAGTAACGAACTCTTGGCACAGACTGTGGAAAGGTGCTCATTAGAGTGAATGATTTACAAAAAGGACCTCCCTCAGGTAGAAGAATTGGAACTCACCCCTTCCTCCTGGTGGTTAGAAACAGCCCCACACCAGGATAAACAGCTTGATGAGTTCAGCCCCTCAACAACCACAACTAACTATACATGGCAACCTCACAGGATAAGTTGGCTAAGGAAAGTGTATTCATTAGAGTTTCTCAGCAATGAGTGTAACTGTTTCCGAGCTCTATCTTGATGATGATAAAGATAAATCCAGTGGCAGAAATAAGCAGTAATCCAATATTTAGAAACATTTCATCATTCCTAATGTGCACAGGAAGATTGCATTCTTTATTGTGGTAAAATGTGTATAATATAAATTTATCATCTTAACCACTATACAACCAGAGATATAAAAAATTGTGCTGTATATGTGTAATAAGAATTGTAATGCATTCTGCTGTCATTTATTTTTAAAAAACAATTAAA
Source organism: Ictidomys tridecemlineatus (assembly GCF_052094955.1). Taxonomy (NCBI): domain Eukaryota; kingdom Metazoa; phylum Chordata; class Mammalia; order Rodentia; family Sciuridae; genus Ictidomys; species Ictidomys tridecemlineatus. The sequence goes on from NC_135477.1 coordinate 83,144,864, forward strand.
TTTTTTTAATAAAGTGTACAGTTCAGTGGTGTAAAGTACATTCACATTGTAAAAGTCTCATCAATATCCAAGACTATGTGCTCTTTTGAAAAGAAAGCTCAGCCTGGGAATGACAACAGGCAGATTCTTACTCCCACTTCACTGACATATACCCTGACATGTGCCCCTTTATTTGTCTTTCACTTTTCTCTTTCTCAAACCAAGAGTTTTTATGAGAACATTAAATTAATTGCCTTCTTCTCTAACGTGTGTGGCTCTAAGAGCAGCTCAGTGATTGACCTGTCTGGTCTCCCAATCCACATGCCCTGGAGAAAGATTCAACACAGTTGTCAAGACAAGCAGAAGATCTTGATTTTAAAATTGAATTCCTAGAAGATGCAGAACAGCTAGATATTTCTGGAGGGCAGGAAGCCAGCACAAGAGACATCACTTCTGTTTCTTCTACCCTAAATTCTAGTATCTACTGGGCTGTGGAAATGCCACCACAAGACATCAAGCCCTGGGCCTATTGCCCCATGGGGAGAAACATTTGGAAGTCTGTGTTTGATGGGCCTTTTCCGGAAGCAGCCAGGCACATGTTTTAAACTATGCCTGGGAGGCACTGTTCCCATTTGATGGGCAAAGACCACAGATGCTAACCATTCTGCAATGTGTAAGACAGTGTCACACATTGTCCCTTTTACTGGCACGCCTGTTGAGAAGCATTGACCTAGAGTTGGACACAGGGGAATGAGCTCAGTTTGGGGGAAGGGGTTTGGGATGATGTCACTGTTTAGAAATCACACAAGGACATAAAACAAGACCTGCTTCACCTTCTGTGTGTACCTCATCATCTCACCATGAATTTCTGCTCCTGCATCCACTAACACATTATCCTCAAAATTACTGCAACCCATTTCCTTTAAAAAAATGTTGAAAAAGCACCTCATTGGGGGAATATGCAAAGGACATTTTACTCAACTTTGCCCATTCCCTGGGCCTATGTTGTTTGTCATTTTCAATTTTTTTTTTTTGTACAAGGATTGAACCCAGGAGCACTTAACCACTGAACCATATCCCCGGTTCTGTTTGAGACAGGGTCTCTCTAAGTTTCTTAGAGCCCCACTAAGTTGCTGAAGCTGGCTTCAAACTTGCTATCCTCCTGCCTCAGCCTCCTGAGCTGCTGGGATTACAGGTGCATGCTACCATGCCTGGCTTCAACATTATTTAATATTCCTTATGTTCTTTTGTTCCTATCCACATTACTTTTATTCATGATTTTGAAAAAGAGATTAAAATGTTTTATGCTTATTGATAAATATTTCAATTACACTTTGGAAAAAAAAAACATGCCAAATAAAATTCCCAAACATATCTATTTTTTTTAAAAAAATATTTATTTATTTATTTTATCTATTTTCTCAAACACTTAATTATTGAATAATCTGGCTTTCTCTTTAAGAAGAGCTAAATTATTCACTTTTTCTTTTTAAATTAAATTAAATTTTATTTAAATTTTTAAAATTTTAATTTGTTATATATGATAACAGAATGCATTATATAAATGAACTCTAGATAGGGCAAAGGGGAAAAGGGGAGGGGGGAAGGGAGAGGACATAGGGCTAGGAAAGAGTGGAATGTGATGGTCATCACTATCCTAAATACATGTGTGAAGACATGAAGGATGTGACTCTACTTTGTGTACAACCAGAGATATGAAAAACTGTGCTCTAAAAAGGGTTATTTTAATAATATTAATTGAAGCATGGATGTGAAGTGTCCCCCCAAAGCTCATGTGTGAGACAATTCAAGAAGATTTAGAGGAGAAATGATTATGTTATGAGAGCCTTAACCCAATCAGTGAATTAATCCCCTGATGGGGATTACCTGAGTGGTAACTAAAGGCAGGTGGGGTGTAGCTGGAGGAGATGAGCCATTGAATGTGTGCCTTTGGGGTATATATTTTATATCTGACAAGTAGAGTCTCTCTCTGCTTTCTGATTATCATGTGAGCCACTTTTTTCTGCCACACTCTTCCACCATGATGTTCAGCCTCACCTCAAGCCCTGAGAAATGGAGCTAGCTTTCTATGAACTGAAACCTTGAAACTGTGAGCCCTTAAATAAACTGTTCCTCCCCTAAAATTGTTCATGATGAGTCTTTTAGTCACAGCAGAAAAAAAAACCTGACTAAAACACATGAGAGTCATACAATAAGCAAACAACTGGACATATTCAAAGGCTCAGCAATAGGATGGCTAAGCAAGTTGCCATAGTCATGTGTTAAGTGATCATATACTTACAAAAGTCCATATCTGACTGTACTGACCTTCCAAAATATCTATGTAAAATAATGTTAAGATGTTAATCAAGTGAAGATCAACTAAGCCAAATTTGCATAAAAATTACAGCCAAGTATATTAACTAGATTCAAAATATAAATGTGAAAATATTGTAAAGATCATTAAATTCTATTTGAAAGCAAATTCCATATATTAAAAAAATTTAAATTAGGAGAACTCAATTCCTTATCATTTTCTATTCAATTAGAGGCCCCTGTTTTGATATCAAAGGTTAAGAATTGCATCCAGGGATCTCTTACTTTTTATCTATCTTAAAGGCCAAAAAAAATTGATTTCTAAGTTCTTAAACAATGTCAGTTTGCACATATTTGGTTTGGGAATACTCACATCAGTGATATATCAGACTAACTTCTTAAGATGAGTATAATGGAACCGTTTCCTACTCTCTGAAGTGTTCTGTAGGAAGCTTGGGTCATGAAAGGCTTTTTCCCTTTTCTGAAAATACAGTGATATTAGATTGAAAAGGTGCGACTGTGTCTTCATAATCTGGAAATCAAACCTGCAAGTCTGTTATTTGTATTTGGCATGATCCAGTTAATAGGTGATTAACAATTCAGACTGCCTTATTTAAACCCAACTCTACATAAACAAATTCTCCAAACTGACAGCACATCAGCAAATTCTAAAGTGACTTCAGAGAGAGTCCCAGACTGAATCAGGTTATATAATGCCAGTTTCCCAGTGAAACCAGAATCCTCATACAGGGATTCAAGATGCAAGAATGAAGAAATCAGCCTCCAAGTTCACAGCTGTTTTGTGGGAAACCCTCAGTGACTCCCAGGTTAGCAGTCCCAGAACACAACTTATTGGCAAAGTTCAGGAATGTGCCATGAAGTTTCTGCTCATTTCCTTCCTGTAAAAATGCATCAGACTCAGGATGAAGGAATCTTTCTGAGCTTGGTCAGCTCCACTCTGATGTCAGAAACTTTCTTAGGAGAATGCAAAAGACTAGAGGAAATAAGATGCAGGTCTATAATGGCAATGAATTATTGAATCTTTTTTCCCCAATTTAATAATGGATCCAAATAAGATTTTGCTAGTGTTGGTGGACAGGATGTACTCTATGAGCCAATAACTTTTTAATTCCAATTAGGATTGATGTGACAGCTGAGAGGCTGAACACAGCCAGAGGGCACATTCACAACACAGATCAAAGATCAATGAAAGGTACCAAAATGGACTCTGAGAACAGATATCAGGTAGGGGAGATTATTGCTGTGATCCTAAAAACTGCAATGAACACTTTTAGGGTACAAAGTTACAGGTCCTAAAATTTAGGACCATATGCCAAATGATCAAAATTTTGGAAAAAAATGATCAAAATTTTGGAAAAAAGTTAAAAGAGGAAAAAACTGTATCACTCTTTGTTATCAGCTTGGACATGAGTTTACCCTGCAACACTAGGCAGGAGTTATAAACACTGGCTTGGTACACACGATACCAGTCACTGTGTTCTGCTAGTAGTCAGTGGCAAACAACAGTCAATGGAGCTGAAACTGGGAGAATCTCAAACATTTGAAGCTGATCATTTTTTAAAAAATTAGACACAGCTATCTCTAGATAAAGCAGCTAGAAATCCCAACCGAATATTTTTTCTTTAATACCTAAAAGATGAAGAATGCATATGGAAGAGTGGAGAAAAAGATGTTAAAGTGTGATGGTTCAGGGCATATCTATCCATCCCCACCCCTAAGGAGACTATCCTACTTTAAGTGCTAAACAAAGAAGAAGGACATGGAAGAGAGAGGGAGAAAGGGGTGAGAAGGAATTCTCATGTTCCAAGGAATTCCAAAATCCAGGTAAAATCCATAGAGAGGTTGAAAGACATGCATAGAGTTTACTAGAGCTATTTTCTGCTTTATTTACTATTACATGTCTAGACTGTAGATGGCTTGTCACACAGTAGATGCTCACTATATTTTTGTTGAATAAATATTCTAGATGTCAGTGGAAGATACAAGAACACCAAATAAGTCTGACATGATCAATTGACAGTAAAGAATTAAATAGAATGAAAACCACAGCTCTGTTTCTATCCAAAAATATATCCTAAGTTTGTAAGAATCTATATGTATTCTAGAATCATTTGGAAATATTTTTAAAACTTTCAAGAGCTTTCTGAAAATGAAAAAAAAGTCAAATGAAATTCCATTTATATGTGCATAAACTTACATGCTATGGTATTTTTGGTCTAACTTTATTTTTGCCTAATAATACCAACCAATGCTAGTTAATTCTAGTTAATGTTGTTGACATTTGAAAGGAAAACTAGTACGCACTGCTCATTGGATATTTGCCCAGGAAAACCAAGTGATGTGGCAAATTGCAACCCAGGATGTGAGCCTCCAATGGCAACCTCATCAAGATTAACAGGGGAAGGGAGGCAGGGACTGGAACACCCTAGGATGCACAAGCCTGTGGGTTTGACCTCCAATACAAAATAAAAACCCAGAATGCTAATTGGCCCATTAGAATGAAAATCAGAATGGCTAAGAAGACTGGCACCTTTGGCAAACACATTTCCACATTTCTGATGGATAAATTCTAGAAAAAGAATTGAAATCCTCAAGTTGCCTTGGAGCATGGAGTTGGCATGAGAGAGGTCTTAGCCACAGTCTTTGGAGACTAAAGGCCAAGAATACCTTTTGTATCTTTCCCTGCCATAGAGATAGACACAGCCATGAAATCAGGTAGAACAAATCCTTAGAACAGGGCTCTCCAACCCTGAGCAGAATTTGGAAGGAAACTGCCAACAACTGAATGCTTTTTCTTGTTGCCTCTGCTACTGATGAGTTCAAATTCAAAACATATTTCTACATTAGATATGTTCAGATATGTTCCTACCAATAAGGTCTCAAAGTGTTAAATATCTCAGAGACTGTCATTCATGTGTTCAACAAATACTTGTTGAGAAATATGATGTACCACACACAGATCTGCCCTTGCTCTCTCCAGTTTTCTGAACACCGTTCACTTGTCATCCTATCTCAACTGCCTTTGTCCTACCTACACTACTAAAATTCTGGTCCTGAAAATGACTAATGTTTATGGGAATGAGGAGTTACAGCTGATGTTTGCCTTCAAAAGGATAAAAGAAACTGTACAGAATGTTAATCATTGTGTAACTCAGGCATAGGTAACAAGTGTATTTCAGGATACAAGATGTTGTCCATCTATTTTGTACTACTCAACACCTGGCCATAATAATGTTTTGGTTCCTAAATATTACTCATTGGAACCCTCAGCAAGAAAGAAGTTGAACCAACAGTGATTGCGTTCTCTGCTTCACTAGGTGGGTCTTAGGAGGAAATAAGCCACAAGTGGTAACCAGCCCCTCTGATGGAAAAGTGGAAGGGAAGAGTGGTCAATATTTTGCTTGTTCTGCTCTTGTGGGCTGAAGCTTGAAACGGTCACATTTTCTTCCTGCTTTGGACCCAATATACCCATCTCAAAAACCCTTGAATAGGCATCAAGTCAGTCATGGCCCCACAAAGGGACTCACTACCAGCATCCACTGTCAGCCCCAGCCAAGGAAGGGAAGAGAGTCTGACATCTGTAAGAACCCCCTACTGTGACCAAGGTCTAGGAATCCTGAGGACCCATTGCCCCATCACCCAATACACAGGCTTTAAAAAGTTCCAGCCTTACTCCTTGTGTCCATCTGAAGAGCCATCTGTAGCAGCCCATAAATTAATTGCCAGGTTTAGGAGATTGGTTTCAGTCTTTGTGCAAAACTCTGCAGCACTTGAGATTTATGTCTCCCTTCCTTCTTCCAGCAACTTTAAGATCTCCCTACTCCTGGTTGCTCCTCTATCTTTGGCTTTTTCTCAGCCTCCTTCATGATGTATCCTCTATCACAGCCCCATACATGGCATGCAGTAGGAAACCAGCCTTTCTTTGGTTAAGGTCATTGGCATTCTTATCTTTAAATAATAACCTTCAAGGTACTTCTGCCTAAATCGGAAGCAACCCATTGATACTCCTTTTCAATCCTCCTCAAGAACCTCAAAGTGAGAATGTTTAAAACTACACTTCTCATCTTCCTTTCTCCTGCTTATAGCTCTACTCTGAATTATCTAATTTGATGAATTGCCTTTCTTTCATTAACTGATTCCCTCCATCGCCTTCAAAACCAATCAATGAACAAGTCCTTGCTGACTCTAGAACAGCTCCCAAATCCAATCCTCCTCCACATTGCCTCAGTCAGAGCCCTACTCCTTAATGAATTACCCCTGCTTGAAGTCTCTTTATTTAAATTTACCTCTCTTTTGGCTACTGATACTTGCTTTCTTATTCTGGCAATATGCAGACATTTGTGATCTTTCCCTATTGTACTATAAAAATTTCTTGGATAGGGAAACCTTGTCTTTTTAAAAAGACTTTTGTCCTGTTAGTCCCTTTGATAATACTGCACTTTATATATCATAAGGACTTAGTAAATAGATTTTGGCAATGGAGAATGGATTATTTAAAAACGGAAGGCATTTATTTCCCAAAAGAGCAGCTCATTAGGTAATTAAATATTTACTCTACCTTCTTCCAGCCAAATTAGGTATTATAAATATACACAAAGACCACACACACTGGCACATATAAACATGGTATGCCCTTCACTCCATTAAGTCAATCTTACAGCAAACACAAAGAGAAGATCAATCTCCCAAGTAATTAAAACATAAACTGGGCCATATTTTTATTCTTAGTCGTCCTTGAGAAAAATGACACAATACTTATTAACAAATAAAAAATTATTTTGCAAATCCCTGTTCACAAAATGCCACCAAACATGGGTCATGCATCTTTCTTTTTTGCATTTTTGATCCCACTGCTCTGACTTAGTGTGGTAATTATATTACAAAGCTATTATCCGATAAAATGAAAATGGCAAAACAATTTAAAAGCTTGTCTAAAGAGACTCCGTTAGAATGCAATTATGAGTGAAATTACAATGGCAAAATAATTGAAATGCAAGTCTGGAAGGCACAGTTATGAAACCATTAAAATGCTTCTATTGGGGACTTACAACTTTGAGTGAAACTATACACTCCTGGGGACACATTTTTAATTCAGTAAATCAGGCAGCATTTATGAACACATGAAAAATCTAAGCTCTTATTGTTCTGCAGCATTATCTACACTTCTAAATGCCACCTGTGGATTGTCACATCGTTAGGGGGTACTGGGCTTTGTGAATAGGCTGATAGGAGGACTCTATGTAATTCTGTGTTCTCATTCAGTACCAAGAAGACAAGGGCATGAGGGTAAGCTGGACCTAGCCTTTTCTGTAATGTTTCCAACATAAACTAGCAACGATAACATGGAAAGATTTGTATTCTAAATTTAAGCCAGCAATTATTAAATCTCTATGTGGATATATTTCTAAGAATCTATCTTCTTGTAACATTCTGCAGATATATTCCTTCAGGAAAATCTTGAAAAATTTAGGTGCCCAGGTTCACACTGATAAACTTGATCACCAAAGACAAATAAACCAACATAAAAAAATACAGTGCTGGGTACACAACAGATGTGCTGAAATGATCAATTTGATGAAAGACCAAGTCTCTCCTCTGAAGCATGGTGAGGTCTCCATTTGATGGTTGATCACATCAATGCATCTACCAACAAATATGCAAACCATGCTCTGAACTACCACCCCTTGATCCTTTGTAGTCTGCTTTCTTGGATCCATTTCTGCTAGTTAAAAAGAAATGAATTGATTCTATGGATGCACCTTAGAAAAGAAATAAGTATTAAAAGAATAAGATGTAGACCCTTCTCTCCTTCATGATTCTGTATCTTGCGTTGTTAGGAAGAAAGAAAATGGCATTTCATTTTAAACATTCAGAAAATTTTTCAGCATCAATGATTATAACATTATTTAATAAAGTTAGTAGGTTTCCACACTTTTTGTTGTTTAACCTGTAGTCTAGATTCCCTTGGAAACATATGTACTAAGTATTTTTACTTTTATTTGCAGACTCTGAAACATAAACATTTTCTATGTACATGAACATGTTCTCTGAGGCTAAATTTGCAAAAGGAGTTTGAAAATTCTCCTGCCTTAATGTACTATGTATTTGAAGTGAACTCAAACTGTTGGGACACCCCACTGTGTGCATGTTTCTTTTTATTCTTGCACAAACTCAGAGAGTGTTACATCCTTGTAAGAACATTGGGTGTGTGATAACTGTCATAAAAAATCAAAACTACTGTTTAGCTATTTTATAGAGAGGTCATATTATTTTTGACACACAGAATTTAAATATTAATTTAACTTGAAATACATTATCATATGAGGACATTAAGTTTTGCTAGCTTAGTCACAAAGGTACAAACCTTGAAACAGTTTTTTTAAGTGACCTAGAAAAAACTCTATGAATAAGTCTAGTTGAAAAAATAAGCAAACATTTACATAGATTATAGGAAAAATAAAGATCAGCAGGGTGCTAAAGATATTTAAACCACAGTATTATATGTAAAACTTAAAATCATACTGGTCAGAGTTTTGTAGAATTAACCTCTCTATCAATGTGCCAAATGAGTTTCATATAAAGACATACTTTTGGAAGTCATATCACATACCAAGGTGCCACAAAATGGCATTTAAGTCAGTGACAGGCTGCATTTATGACCATGTTTCCATGAGATTATATCACCTAGTGACACTGTAGCTATCTTTGTTTGTGTAGGTACACTCTAGATATTTGCACAAACTCCATATTGACACACTTCTCATAACATATCCTGTCATTAAGCAGTGTGGCTTATTATAATAATATAAGTTAAAATACATTGCTCTCTTCTACTTTGAAATGCATACAAATGAGTTGAATTGAAGAACAGATAGGAGATACAGGAAATATAATAAATGTTAACTCTAGGTAGGGGATATACAGAGGTGTTCACTGTAAAATTATCTTGGTTCTTTTATATGTTTAAGATTTTTCATAATATAGAAATTTGTTGAAAAATAAATGTTCTCTAGGTGAAAGCATTTATTCTATATGGTGATTACCTGTGCTCAACAAATAAACCAGTTTTTAAAGAACTCGTCTCAGTGACAAAATATACTCACCCAGCCATCCAGATCCTGAATTTGGTATGCATAAGTCTGTCTCAGCACTGGGTAACACGAAGCCCACCACAAACACCTCCACACCGTCCGCCATGAGAGCCATGCCCAAGACGAAGAACAGGGCCCACTGGAAGCGCCCGTGACCACACTCCTGGATTATCAGCTCATACTGCTGGGCCAGCTCTTCTTCATCAGCTCTCCTCTCGGACTCCAGCTCCCGGCGGTCCTTGTACTCATCCCCCTTGGGCTGCCCCACCGACACTATGCTGTCTTTCCCTTGGTTCATACTGGGGATGCCCTGGTACTCCCCTTCGTAGATCTCATCTTCCTCATCATGGCCCTCGGTAGCTTCACTGGAGCCTTCGTCATCATTGGCCTCCCCATCGTAGGTTTCTCCAGGTGGGTAATAGTCATCATCCTCATCTTCGTCTTGGAACCGACTGTAGGACCTCTGGGTGTATTCATCCTGGGCCCGGTCCACTGCTTGGTTCACCTTCTTTACTGTTTGCTTCTTCACCTCTTTGGCAATGTCCTTGGCACCCTTCATCAGTGAAGTCCTATCCTTGTAAGAGTCTTCCATCTTATCTCACTGATGGCCAATGAGAAAATGGGACTTTTTCAGACTGTTCAGTGGCTCAGCCCTGCCAGCATCATCCACTTTGGATTCAAAACAGAACTGCAAAAGAAGAACCAGAGGAGATATGCATTAGTCCCTTCTGGTCTTTTTTTTTTTTTTTTTTTAACCATCTATTTCCTGGTTTATTTTCACTGGCCCACAGTCCAAGACACAGATGAGCTTTATTTAGTTTGATCTCAATGCCTACCTGTGAATTCTGGTTCTCTGTGCAAGTGGGTTCAGTACATGGAACTAAGGGATTTTTAACTAGGATTTTTACTGTTATTATTATTGTTGTTGTTTTGCTTTAAAGAATTTTGCTCCAGGGAAATGTAACAAAAGTATTCCCCTGCAAAATAAACTAAGTATCCTACGCCATTAAAGGGGCACCCAACACATCTCCAAAATGATATAAAGATATACCCTCATTGAGAAAAATAATACTGCTCACAGATACACAGACACCTATGAAGACAGCAAAGGCAAAACCAGAGTACTCAAAAAACTATGCTGGACCTTCTTTCTTCACAGTGAAAAAAAGAAAAACAAACAAAAACCAAGCAATACCTTAGCCAAAGCTATCAGACCATAACGGTAATTATCAAATTGCATTTCCTCCTACTTTCATTATGTTTACTACCAACAAACCATAACAGAGACTCACACAACATGCAAAACTGACAATGAGTATTTCTACCTGACATAGTATAGCTATCTTATAGTTACACTTGTTCTATCTATAGGAAACTGGAAGAGTTAATCAAATGACTACAGTTGGACTCAGCAGTCATTGAATGAGAACATATGTCTCATCCCTTGGGGATCTGCCCTTTCAACCCCACCCTGCAAGTCTCCCAATCTTCATCTCTATTTTCTTCACATCTGGACACACACACACACCCCTCACAAACACTCTCCCTCCTACCTTGTCCTATTGACACTCCAGTTAACTGCTCTCCTGGATACCAGTATGTAACCTTCCGTGACCATTCTTTGGTTTTCTGTCTCATTGATAGCCCCCAAAGTCTTGGATCATTAAATTCATGCTGACCTCATGATAAATTCTATTTCACTTGTCCATTGAGCTGTCCCCCTTCAAATGAGTCAATGTCTATCTTTGTTCATAAAGGTGAAAAAAATCCTTCTGTCCCATCACTCATTTCCTGAACCCTAAGCTGTGGCAACTTTCCAAACACTGATTCATATAATGGTCAATTCTACGTTTTCTTTTTGTATACAGTGTAAAACACTTGGTAAGTAGCTGTTACAAATACACATTTAACTGATCATCCAAATATTACACATGAACCCAGAAATAAGAACAAAAAGATGGTTCTAAGTATTTTTCGATAATGAAAAATCAACTCATATTTCATAGTCTCTCTAAAGCAAAGAACATTTTTCAGCTTTTAATTTTTCTTAAATAAGGGTAAGTATGAATACTTGTCTTTTTTTAAAATAAGCAAAACAATTTTAATACAATTTTTAAGGATTGGAAGATTTCTACTATTTGATTTTAAGATTTATTAGTAACCCACTATAATTCATATAATATAATATGGCATAAAGACAGAAAAATAAACAAATTAAACAGTATGAAGTTCAGAATTTTATCCACAAATATATGCTCAATTGATTTTTTCTTTTTTAAATTGTTCTAATTAGACATGGCAGTAGAATGCATTTTGACACATTGTACACAAATGGAGCAAGTGAATTGAGCTGCTATAAACATTGATGTGGCTGCATCACTGTAGTTGAGTACTTGTTTTGAAATTCTGTTTAAAATTAGGTATTTATATATGCTGCAAATGGAGAAAGTTGGGGGATGAGTAAGGGGATCTCTGCATTATTTTTGCCACTACATGTGAATCTACAATGATTTCAAAGTACAAACAACTTTGTACTATCCTTGGAAAACATGTAGCTTATTTTAGATTATTCAGGTAATAGAGTTATATTCTATGGCTTTTACTCACTGAATGGTAGAAATGGTAGAATGACATCTGCTTTGGAAGGTCATGGCTGAATTAAATCAGCAGTTCTCAAGGTGGAGCCTATATACCAGGTATGGTCCACAAGAAGGCCCACAAGTACCTGCTTATTATCATCGATGCTTTAGTCAATACACTTTTGTATCAGGAATAAATTCCAGAGTTATACCAGAAAATATGTTCCAGGTATCAATTCAGTGAAAACCAAACAATAACTAATATCTTGCTTACTATATGCCAGGCACTGTGCTAAGAACTTTATGTATATCCTTTTATTCTTTTATTTAATACTTACTTCTGTCCTACAAAATAGATGTGGCAGTCTCCATTTTACAGATGATAACATGAAAGCTTAGAGATCTACTAGCCTAATGCCACAGAGCTTGTCAGAGGAGAAGCTGGGACTCAGGCTCTGATGTGTCTAACCTCAACTCTCACACCTCAGCCTTATCTGCCTCACATGGTACTTTCACTGGGATCTTAGCAAATGCCACAGCTTTCTTTCTAATAATTCTGTAACTACCTCCCTTCATACTAAAGTTGTTTCACAACCTCTTTTCTACGTCATCTAATAGATGCTGAAATAAAGAGGATTATTGTTTATTTTATTAGTAATGGGTTTTACGTGGACAGTAATTTCAAAATGTGATCTTGTTTGTTCAGATAAATGACCCCAAGATGGTGACCTAATTTCAAAAGAATCATGTTAAAGAAAGTGCTAGTGGACAAGGAAGCCAAGAAATTCTGTAAAGCAATGAAACTTTCATAACCTCCAAGGGATGAATGATGTTCCTTCCCACTTATTCAAGCAGGTTTCTTCCTCCATGAAATAAAGGTAATAATTATCTTACAGTATTGGGAAGATTAAATGACTTGCTGTTTACTCTGTTTTTAGGAAAGAATTTGACATATATCAAGTTCCTCAGCAATAGACCCTACTAAAAGGATCCAGGTGCAAATCATTTATGAAAGAGTAATGGGGTGGGGAAGAAGGGCAGGGGGAGGAGGAGGGATAGAAACAGGAATGCAATTTTAAGCAGTGTCCTGAGGAGCAAGCTTTAGCCTGGCCTTGTAAAGGAATTCCAGAATATAAGTGATGCTCACAGTTCTCCTCCATCCAGGGCCAAGAGCTCGGCTTTCATAGCCCCATGTTAGTCAATTTTTGGCTATGGGCCACCCATGGCAAGTATGGAACAGAGGTTTTTGCAACTCTCTGCACCAGAGGGCAAAAGCAGTTCTAGTCGCCCAAAGGCAGTGTCTGAAGAATAGCACAGGTGCTGGCTAAGAGAAGCAAACACACACAGAAGCCAAGCTAAGAGAATACAGAGATAGTGAAAGGGATCCAAAAGCATCCAGAGGGATGGTTAACAGCACCTCCTCCAATAAACACTTAATAATTAGAAGTCCTGCTCATCATGCTGAGCCATGACTCACAACTGATTAAAAAATACTTTTGTGAAAGTGACTGTTTAAATCAAATGACATTCACATAAAGCATAGCTGACATATTCAATGATATGCCCAGTCATTGTGTGTTACAATCATTTTGCATGAATATATAAAATATAAAAAAAATAAGTACTACTTGTAAATAAGAGTTATTCTAAAAATGGAGTTTGGTCTTTTGTTTCTTCTTTGGTGGTTCATATCAAATAGGAACACTATTTTAGAACTGCTCTACACAAGTTCCCAAAACACACAACCCACTCACACACACACAGACGTTTCTGTTTCTCCACTCTGCCCACTCCTACCATCTTTCCTTCTCATCATCACCATCATCAAAAGATCTTGGATAGCTCCTCTTCCCCAAAACATTTTAGCATCTTCTGAATGCTGGGAGTCCATTGTTCTGATAACTGTACTAATGCATCTTTAAAGTCATTGTGCACTCATAGCTCACTGATAAAGATATTATTAGCTCAGTCATGGGTAAGTGCTTCAGATGTATTGTCACCCAATAAGTCTCACAACAATCAAATGGGATGCGTAATTTTTAAGTTCTCGTTTTTACAGATGGAGAAACTGAAACCTTCCCAATAAGAATGCAAGCTAGACAATCCTACTCCAGAGTGCAACAGTTTAATACCATGTATACTATCTTTCAGTGGAAATGGGAGCCTCTAATGGAAATAGAGTTATGAAATAGCAAGGCTGTGGAAAAAGGCAGCCCTTACACCAACAGCATAGGGATCCTCTAAAATACTTGTGATGTGCAGGGATGGGACAGAGAGGCTTTTTAATAGAGCGACCCCTCTCCTGAGCTTGCAAATGGAGAAGTCAAATGGGGATCAAATTGCTTACTGATGAGATAACCATGCCCACATTTTACCCTGACCTTCCTTCCAATTAGGACACCTGGGCTTGCATAGAACTATAGGAAATGAGGTGGGATGGTGAGAGATCATCCATGGAGCTTTCCACACTGAGCACATTTTTGAGAGGAGAAAATCCCAAATAGCTATTGATTCATCAACCCAATGTGATAAATCTTTGACATCAAAAATTGATCATTTGGGCCATGGTGTGGCTCAGTGGTAGAACACTTGCCTAGTATGCATGAGGCACTAGGTTCAATCCCTGGAACCACATTAAAATATAAACAAATAAAATAAAAGTATTGTGTCCATCTACAACTAAAAATTATTATCATTTAAGGAAGCCTCCTGTCCTCCAACCTTCTCAATTACCCATAAGTGTGAATTCCTGTTCCTTGAAGTACAAATCAAAAGCTACCTCTTTCATGAAATCATTTCCTTTCATTCTTGCTTAACCAAATCACATCCTCCCAGGTAAGCATAGTGGTTTCCTCTTGCCATTCAATCATGTACTTCATCATTATGGCTATTGATAAATGGTTGGTCTTCCCCATTAGGGTGCAAGTCTCTGAAAGCAGAGACTTAATAAAATAAAACACCATGAAGCAATGTTATTAAATGAGGACACAAACACCACACAGGGGCCAACTCTGGCCCTCATTTCTTCATGAGGGAGTTCTCTGCATCAGTATTTCCCCAAAGTGCTTTTTACAATACACTATAAGGTGCTCTGAGAGAAAAAAGTCTCATCATCAAATAAATTTGTCAAGTCTTTATTTCATACTTCATATGCCCTCCTCTTGGAAAGTCAAAACGTAAAGCTCTTTATAAAGAATCTTAATTTAAATTTGATGTCCAACCATTCCCAAACTTTCCTAAAAACAGAATTCTCCACCTTTGACATGATACCAGGGAGCAGTCATCATTATATACTATGGAAAATTACACTATTAAGGAGAGTGGTAAACCCCTTTAAAATTTTAATATCTCTATTATAAAATATCACAAAACTCACTAATTAACATTAATTGAAGGAAGCAAGATAAAAAGCAAAAACTACATTTAAATGTATTTCTAAAATGAAACACAGTATTTCAAGTCTATCAACAATGGAAAGTTCAATTTTCAAAATGTAATTGCTTATAATTTTTAAATAGACTTCCTACAAAAATAGCATTTAGCATATTTGAATATTTTAAAGAAATCATTCAAAAAGCTTGGAAAATATAATTTAAAGTATACTGACATTTTAAAATACAATTTGACACAGTTAATTTACTCTATAAAGAATATATTTCCTAAGCCAGGTAAATATGACCTCAGCAGTTGTTCAAATCTCTGCAAACCCTAGATTAGTGAAACCTAAAGTCCTTAACCAAATAATAAACCTCTCTACATAGGTGGACTTTTCTGAAGACCCTAGACTTCCTAGTGGAAGGAATATTCTCAGGGGAGTCAAAGGGGCTTCCTTTGGCGAGTGTCTGGATTTAATTTAATACAGTTATATTCTTTTTGGTTACAAAACTAAAAGTGTTTATTTAAGAAATAACTGAATCAACTTCTTCCAATTAGGACGGTTACTAGCAAAAAAAAAAAAAAAAAAGATAATAGGAGCAACAAGAGTTGGCAAGAATATGCAGAAATGGGAACTCTTGCACCCAGTTGGTGAGAACATAAAATGGTATGTCACTCTAGATAACAGTATGTTCGCTCCTCAAAAAGAAAATAGAATTACCATACAATAGGCAATACCAATTCTTGGTATATACACAAAAGAAATGAAAGCAGTCTCTAGAAGAGAGATTTGCACACCTTTGTTGACAGTAGCATTATTCAAAATAGCTAAAACATAAAAGCAATATAAATATCCACAAACTGATGAATAATGGATAAGCAAAATGTGATAATACATATAGAATAGAATATTATTCAGCCTTAAAGAGGAGGTAAATATAAATATACTATAGGGAATTTCAACTTTATATATAAGTATAAATATCCAATCAAAAATACATGAACAGATGTGTGAAAGGAAGATCAGTAGAGAAAGGAGAATGGAGAGAGTGAGAGGGGGGCACAAACTGAAATTGAAATCAAATTCAATAAATGTACAAATTTGTCAAGATGAACCCAACTACTATGCATAACTAGAGGAAGAAAATTTTGACACATGTTACAACATATATGAACTTTAAAGACATGATGCTAAGGACATTTATGGCATTCTATTATGTCACAGAAAGACAAATACTATATGATTCTGTTTATAAGAGATCCTTAGAATAGTCAAAATCAGAGACATAAAGTAGAATAGTAATTGCCAGAGGCAGGGGGAAGGGGGTTCAGGGGATTATTGTTTAGGGGGTACAGGTATCAATTTTATAAGATATAAGATTTATAGAGATGATGGTAATGATGGCTGCATAATACTGTGAATGCATTTAATACCACTGACTGTACACTTAAAATATTAAGCAGTAAATTTTATGTTGCGTATATTTTAATCACAATAAAAATTTTGGGGAAAGGGGAGTAATTAGAAAATTCAGAGTCATAACAAATAAAACAAAAATCATGTGCATTTCTACTACCCAGAGATGCCTGCCTTTTTTTTTTCTTTTGGCAGTATTGGGGATTGAACACAAGTACACTCTACTACTGAGCTACATCCCCAGTCCTTTTTTATTTTTTATTTTGAGACAGGGCTTGCTAAGTTGCAGAGACTAACCTAGAACTTGTGATCTTCCTGCCTTAACCTCTGGAGTAGCTGGGATTGCAGGTGTACACCATCACACTTGGCTTAAAGCGATGTCTATTCTTTCGGTTTGTTTGTTTGTGGTGCTGGGGATCGAACTCAGGGCCTTGTGAATGCAAGGCAAATACACTACCAACTGATGTATATCCTCAACCCCAAAGAAATGCCTATTTTTAGCAATTAGCAATTATATTTCCAGTATGTAGACTATATGGATCTGTGAACAGATGATTAATTTAGATCATAGTTTATATTTGCATTTGAAGTTTTGCTCTATGATCTCTCACTCTTTGAGTGTGAATTTTCCCATTTGCTGAGTTAGTGACTACCTAAGTAAGCAATATAGGACTTCATCCCAAGTTTAGTAATTCTTGATTATAAACATACATTTAAAAAATATTTTTAGTTGCAGATGGACACAATGCCTTTATTTTATTTATTTTTATGTGGTACTGAGGATCTAACCCAGTGTCTCACACGTTCTAGGCAAGGACTCTACCACTGAGCTACAACTCCAGCCCAAGGGCAGCGGTTCTTGAAGTATGGTCTGGGGATCCCCAGAAAATCCCAAGACCATTCAAGTAATCTGTGAGGTCAAACAATTTTTTAGAAGAACAGTAAGATGCTAATTCACTCTCGCTTTACAGGGGCATTTTTCAGAAGTTTCATGAGGCATAGTGATATCTTTGCTCTGATGGCTAATGGGACATGTACTTGTAGATTGTATTTCAAAAAGCTTCTCAGGTTTAGTTTCTAATAAGGTAAACATCAACAGATATAACCCACAAAAGGGAAAGTTCTTTCATTATTATTAATTTTTAAGAGTAAGAGTAGGTCCTGAGACCAGACTAAAAAATTCAGGATGACTTTTTTTTTTATTGATTGCTCAAAACATTACAATGATCTTGACATATCATATATCATACATTGGATTCAAATGGGGTATGAATTTTTATTTTTCCCACGTGTACAGATTGCAGGATCACATTGGTTATACATCCACATTTAATACACACTGCCATACTAGTGTCTGTTGTATTCTGCTGCCTTTCCTATCCCCTTCCTATTCCCCCTCCCCTCATCTCTCTCTACCCCATCTACTGTAACTCATTTCTCTCTTTTTCCCCCTTTCCCCTCACTTCCTCTTATATGTAATTTTGTATAACAATGAGGGTCTCCTTCCATCTTCCATGCAATTCCCCTTCTCTCTCCCACTAATAGGAATTCTTTCATGCTTGGACCCTACATTGTGGGGACCTTTCTAAGGTTTTTGTTTTGTATTGGTTTTCTTATAGGGTTTTGAGTTTGCCTCAGCTATAGCTCCACAGAGATCAACAAACAGATGAGTTAATTTGTCTATCACTGTCTATCACTATCTATCAGAATTCCTGGATTTCCACATTGTACAGAGACACTGGTAGGCTTAGGTGGGTGACATTTTCATACCTTCATCTATGACAGTTGTGGTGGTAGGCTATCCTTTCTCCCAGGTGCAGATGGGCAGTATGTTCCTATCTCCCAATCTGCACGCTGGCCACATACTGGTTATAACTTGGGAAGTTTAGGGTCAGCTTCCACACAATCCAATGTGTTACTTTGCAATTTCTGGCTCCTAAAGATTTCTTTTTGTTCTTTTTGAGGTCAACTATTTATTACCTGAACAGTATTTTGAAATATCATCCATGCATGTGAACTAGGGTATAAGGGCAAGGAGACAGGACTTAGCATGTCCTCAATTCACCACCTTGTTCCAGAGGTTTGCACTTCTTTAATATTGAAACCTTTCTCAGGTTTTTAAATTATTTGTCTACTATTTTTACTTATCATATACCATAATTCATTTAACCCATCTCCTGTCATTGGGCATTCAGGTTGTTTACATTATTTTAGTATAATCAATATGTAGTGAAATATACCTGTGTGATCTATCTGAGAAAAAGTAAAGGAAAATCTAGTATTGATTTTTTAATAACATCATACTGTCCTTCAGAAAGGCTGTGGCAATTAATGACTTTTAGAAGAATGTAGGAAGGACCCATTGCCTTGTATTCTCACCTATACTGTAAATTAGCAGTTGAGATTAGTGAAAAATGGTGTTTTATCATTTTAGGAGGCATCTGATTACCAGTGAAAGTGAACATTTCTCTTCTTGTGAATCTTAACTTTTGCCTATTTTTTTTTGTATTGAGGTTTATATTGGGCTTAATAGTGACTTCTAGAAAAATATGTCTATTCCCTAACCCCTAGAACCTGTGAATATGACCTTATTTGGAAAAAGTGGTAATTATGTCAAAAATCTTGAGATAAAATTATCCTGGATTAGCATGGTGGGCTCTAACTCCAATGACATGTCCTTATAAGACAAGACACAGATATGAAGAGAAGGGCACAGGAAGATAGGGGCAGAGATTAGAATTGCACAGTCAGAAGCCAAGGAATCTCTGGAGTCACCCAAGCTGAAAGGAAAGGAAGAAATTTTTCCCTTGGAGAGATTGTGATTCTGCCAACAACTTGATTTTGGAATCCTGGTCTCTAGAACCGTGAAAGAATAAATTTCTGAATTTGAAGTTACTTAGTTGGTAGTAAGAGAAACTAATACAAGGAAGCTAATACAAAGTCTTTGTCTTACTAAATTTCAAGAGTTCTTGAAATGTAAGGAATTAATGTCTTTTGTATACATTGTAAATATTTTTCTCAGATGCCTATATCTAGGGTGGGTTTTTGCCACAGACAGCTATTAAACTGTTTTATAGTCTATTTAAAATTTCTTTGTTTGTGTTTCTGCCTTGTAGTAAGTCTGTTAAGTCCTCCATAATATCCAAAATATTTCTCTGTATTTGTCCTAATTAATTTAATTTTATTGTTTCATGTTTAGTTTTGTAATTTTTTTTATATTGTGTGAGGAAATAATTTTTAAAAGTGAATAATCAAATATCTCAGAAAGTTATTAAAATGTCCTTTTATAAGAGGCAAAATTCCTACATACATTAGTATCTCTTCAGTTTTATATTCTGCTACTTTGATACATTTACCTACTATTGCCTTCATAACCCTTTGCTAGTTTTGATTTTTATTACTTTGTAATAAATTTTCATATTTTTCAATGTATATACTCTTCATGTCTCATCCTTTCCAAGTATTTCTTGATTTTTCTCATTTATTTTATCTTCCATATAAACTTAAGAATTGCTTATCAATTTTTCAAATAAAATTTTCATTAAGACTGTACTAAGCTTGTAAATTAATTGTAGAACTAAAAGTATGAAAATAGACATCTCGTCCACAAATATGATAAATCTACTATTCAATCTTTAAAGTAACTTGTGAGGTTTATGTGTTTTTTCTTATTGTGTGAATTAATAAAATATAAGTATTTATGTGTAAATTTTATATTCATTTGTACATTTATTTGCTTATTGGTTTCTTAAAACCTTAAAATATATTCTGGCTGCTAACCTTAGGATCTGCCAGACCCATTGTTGGATCAGGAAGTATGCTACACCCCATATCAAACCAAGCATCCACGGGGAGCCACTCACTGAATTTCCATCATGGAACAGAGGATGAGCTACAAGTAATGGGTGGGACTTGCTTGAGAATAATTCAGAAAGGAAAGGCTGTGAATAATGCTGATAGTCCTTGCTTCCCTCTCTATACCCTTCTGTAGACCTGACCCCTTCTCTGTACCAGTATTTACAGAAGAAGGTTTGCAGGAAGAATGGGAAAGCAGACTCAAAGTGTCTTCATTCAAGCTCAGGAAGAGTTCAAAGCTCCAGGATTCCTGTCCCAAATAGTCACCAGGATCTATCACCCTTTGGGGAAACCCAATTCCTGAGAAGAATCCAAACAATTTGCATTATGAAGCATAATCAGCTAAAAGACTGCCATTCATGATTCCTATTCTTATATGTAACAGACACTTTCTTCTATTAAGTGACAAAAGACATTCCAGTAGATGGTTCCCCAGTATTAAACAGAGACCTCCATATTTGAAAGGGGCCATCTGGGAATATGGTACTACTTCTCAAAGTGAAAGCAGAAAATTGTGCCTATTTCACCAGCCCTTCTGGATCATGTGAGGGAAACTCAAAGAGAAGCATAGTCAGGATTTGAGTTCCTTCCAGAAAGCCAGGCCTCAGGAAAAATAGATGGGGCTAGGAAGAACAGAAAAGGGACTTCCCATAACAATTCTGCTTATCTCCTTAGGGATTAAAAGAGGTCCCCACAAGTCCAATCATTTATTTGGCAAGTATTTAGAGTACCAGGCACTCTTCTGAGAGCTGAAAAGTAGAGATTGAATAAAACATACAAAGTCCCTGATTACACACTACTTTCTTGTTAGAGGCAAGACATTAAAAAACAAACAAACAAACAACAACAACAAAAGAAATATAATTTCATGTAGTGGCAAGTGCTACAAATAAAAATAAAGCAGGGTTCAAGGTCAGAGAAGCTCTGTCCTACACAACATTCCACAATGATGGGAATGTCCTACATCTATGCTCTCCAATAAAAATAGGACAATTTAAATAAAAATGACTACATGTGGCTAACAGCTGCCCTATGGGAATGTAGGAGGAGCAGCTATTCTAGGAAAAGTGGTCAAGGGAGGATACTCTGAGCAGATGAAGCTTGAATAGAAGCCTGATTAAGGTCAGGACATAAGCCATGCTGCTACCCAGAGGCTCAGAGCTTTCCAGACACAGAACAGCAAGAGTGAAGGCCCTTAGGTGGAGAATGTCAGGGAGACCAGGCAACTGAGCATAGTCAAGAAGCATGTCAAGGAAAGTGGCTAGGGATGGATCATCAAAGGCTTTGAGGATAATGGAAAGAGCCCTGGGTTTTAATATGAGATATGCTTGGAATAAGGAGTGCCTTGGTTTAACCTGTAACAATACCTAAGACTGGATACTTAAAAAACAAAACAGAGGTTTACTTAGCTTGCAGTTTGGGAGGCTAATAAAAGTCCAAGATCAGGTGACCCCATTGCCTCTGGAGAGGGCCCCCTTGGCTGCAAAACAACTTAGCCAAGAAGCAGGTAGGAAAGGACTGCATGTAAATGAGATTGCCTGCACAACAGGAAACCAGAAACCAGGGAGAGGCCAGTCTTATTCTTTTTTATAATAACCCACTTTTGTAGTAACTCACTCCCCCTGTGAGATCAACATTAATCTCTTCTGAAGGCAGCACCCTATGACCTATTACCTTCCATGTAGGCCCCATCCTGTAGATTCCATTGCATTTACGCCATTGCACTGGGGTTCAGGCTTCCAGCGCATGAGCCTTTGGGAGACAAACCACGTCTAAACCTTTGCATAAAGTGACAAGTTCTAGAAGAATAGAGCTTAGTGGATTTCTTTTGAAATCCTATTTGCTAGTCATTGACAATGCCTTCTCTTTTACAAGATCGCATTAGCCCTGCTCTTTCACATTTGTTACCATACTTATTCTTACTACAATCATCTTACAATGAATATGACAACTTCAGAAAAGGGCAGCATGTATTTAAGGTCCTTAAAGAAAAGCTCAAGGAAAGAGAAGGACTGCAGGAGGAAAAGTTCCTCAGTACAGCTAGAGCAATCAGAGAAAAACTCGACTCTCAGTTGTACCTGGTAAGTGCTTAATTAGTACCTGTAATCACCTACCCTCCCACCCCTGCTTTTCTTTTTACCTCCACATTTACTGGATCTCTCATCAAAGCTATGACAAAATAGGACTAGTTTCTGTTTTCTCTGTTTGCCCATTTCTGGAAATAGAAGAAAAAGAAATGTATCTATCCCCTCTATAAATGAAATGTTCCTATCTTGTGTATTTAAAAGTTGCCTATAAAGCTAACTAGTCAATCAGCTAGTCATCTGAGCAAATACTTACACCCCAAAATGGAAAACTAAAAGCAGTCTCGTCCTCTACACATTAATTCAGTGGAACAAATGCACAATGGTTTCCAAAGTGATACAGAAACACCACAACATCTCTTGAGTAAACAGGTGCCCCAGACATATTAAAATGATCTAAATTATTAGATGCAAACAGTGATCTTGTTTATGCGTCAGATATACACCTGGGTTCCAATATTGCTTTTGGATTTACTGATTTTGCAACATGATTGTAAAATGGGAAATAACAGGGCTGTCATGAAGATTCAAAAGGCAAAATTCAGTACACAATACATACTCAGTAAATGCAGGTTTACTTGAAATTAAAGAATAAAAGAGTATAATTTATAAGTAAAACTCATCATCCAGTAGTGATAATGCTGGTAATTTTCTTTTTTGAAGGGAAAAATGATTACTAAGTAGAGGTCGGTCAGGCCCTCCTCCAGTCTGTGAGCACAGGCTGGGAGTCAGGAAGCCCAAGTGCATTCTCAGGAAAGGCTGTCCCTGGGGTTTACAGTGGTTGCTGAGCTACAGGCCCTGAGGTTTAGCCTACAAAGGAAAGCTCCAAGAAGCTCTATTTGTCTGCCTGTCCTTTTCTGAGAGAATCAGGACAATGCTATTAGCATATTTGCAGAGTTTTAATGCAGTTTAAAAGCATAGCCAGATGTATCAAGTCAGCCTCATTCATGTTACATTTAACAGCAAAACCCTCCCCGTCCCCACCTTGGACCTCAATTAACTCCCAGAGATGTCAATGAAAGAAAGAAACAGAGCCCTCAGGGCTTGCACTCTTCTCTCCCTTAATGCCTAGAAATGACATATTTTCTTTTTATGCTTTGTTCATGTTTTACTTAGTAAATATTTCATTCTGTAAGTTTCCTGGGATGGCTATCGAAGCAGCTTCCTTTGTTTACTTTAGCAGCTGGCCCTGAACACTTCAATAGTGCTCTGTGGTTCAGTGAAGGTGCAGCTTTGGGACCAAGGAGTTTTAGTGGTGCACAAGTCCCCACAGAGCCATCTGCAAAGCAAGAGAACTGGAGCATTAATGTACTCACTGTTCCATGCTCTGCCAGGGTTTTATTGGTACATAACACCCCTGTGTGCTGAGAAAATACCGTTCCAGGCAGGTCTCTCCTACCAGGAACTCTGTGTGTGTGTGTGTGTGTGTGTGTGTGTGTGTGTAAGAAAGAGAGATTGACTATGGGGAGATAAGTACAAATCTATTCATTAGAAAAAGCAGCATAAGAGATCAAGGTAACCATTGAACATTGGGTGCCCTTTCCTCTCAGTTGTACCTCGTAAGTGAAACCAGTAAAACCTTCCCTTTTCTCATCAATGGAGGAAAAAGATGCTAAACTGATACACACATAATATATTTAAAAATAGACAAACAGTTCCTAAAGTATTTTACCCTTCTCTGAGATATTTCTTTCTTAATTGCATCGTTCAAAGAAATGTATAAAATGTGGAATTTTAAGTTCAGTGATTTGATGTACAAGTTAGATGTTGGGAAACAGAAAAGATTGCTTGGTTTAAGACCTCCCAAGTGAACTACTGAATATTACACCAGTGTATGAGAACCAAAGCAGCTCCAAAGCAACAGTCACAGAGAAGTCAGAAGTCACCTGTCCACCCCATCAGACTCAGATCCAGGAGGGCAGGGATGGTGTTTTGGTTCATCTCATATATTGGTGGCATTCATTTGATCACTCATTCTGTGTGCAGCTATTTTGCACTTGCTGTACGGTAGGTTGCATTCAGAAATTAAATTAAATTAAATTGCACTTCGAGCATTCAGAAATTAAAGGTACAGGCCCTCACCCTTGCTATGGAAAATTTTTCTATGTAGTGGGAACATCCAACAAACAGATAATTGTTTTACAATGTGATAAGAACTATATCATATTATGGGCTAGAATGGGATCTAAACTGAGCTGACAAGGAAAAGGTAGATATGTAGAAGTATTCACCAAATAAAGATTTGCTTATTAAAAGGATATAGTAAGAATGTAGTGTTATGGTTTAGATGAGGTTCCCTCAAAATCTCGTGTGTGAGTCAATGCAAGAAAATTTAGAGGTGAAATGATTGAATTATGAGAAGCTTAACCTAATCAGTGCATTACTCCACTGATAGGGATTAACTGGATAACTGTAGGCAGGTAGGGTGTAGCTGGAGGAGGCAGGGCACTGTGGGCATGCCTTTGGGGTTTGTATTTTGTCCTTGTTGAGCAGAGTAGTCTCTCTCTGATTCCTGGTACCATGTTACCTGCTACTTTCCTCCTCCACACCCTTCCCCATGATGCTCTGCCCCATCTTGGGCACAGAGGACTGGAGTCAGCCATCTAAAGACTGAGACCTCTGAAATTGTGAGTAATGAATAAACTTTTCCTCCTCCAAAATTGTTCTTATCAGGTCTCTTTCACAGGGATGAAGAAGCTGACTTAAACAGTAGTATGTGTTGATATTTGTAAAAAAGAATACAGAGACTGAGAGCCTTGGTACATCTATGCCTCTGTTAGGTCTAGAACAAACTAAAGTAAAACAGATTTCTAATGTTTTCCTGACAGTCATACTTTAGGGACAATAGTATAACTCAACCTTGATGTTATCCTCGAAAATTAAGAAGTTCCATTTGTTTCATTGGCTTTTGGGGAATCAACCCTCTAATGTTGTTATCTATTACAAAATAGCACCATGGAAATAAGGCATAAAAACACTTTCATGATGGACATTTGAATGATTGACATTTGGCAATATACAACAGTTTTTCCCAAAATAAATTTTAAAAATATTCTTCAAAAAAGAGGATCAATGGCCATATATGTTAGGGACCACTTGTCATTTTCTTGCCATCTCCATTGCTCATTACTGCTTCAAGTCAGCATCATGTGTCACCTGGACACTGCAAGGGCCTCCTCTTTAGTCAGTCTTCCAGGTTCTACCTTTGCTCTTTATCATCTCCTCTCCACATAGCAACCAGAGAAATCCGTTCCAAAAGTATAGCAGAAAACATTACTCCCCTGCTAAAAACCCTTCAGGGCATTCCTTCTCAGCCTGTTGACAACACATCCTGATCTGCCTACTCTTTGGTCTGATCTTTGGTCATACTCCTCACTCCACCCAAGTCACTTGCCTCAGGGTCTTCGCACTTCTATTCCATCTTCCTGAAATGCTTTCCTGTTAGATAACTGCTGGTCTCCCTCCTCCACTTCATTCTGATCTCACGTCCACATGGAGTCCTACACCACCCCAAGAGCCCCCACATCCTCACTCCCTGGCCATTTATGCTTTTTTTGTATCATTATATCACCAGCTGACAACACATTACATATTTCTTATTTGTTCATTGTCTGACTCTCCCCACAAATGATAAACATGAGAAAAGGAACTTCTTCTATTTTATTCCAAGCTAAATTCCAACACCTAGAATACTTGATGCATCCTAAAACTTTTTATTAAATGACTGAATAAAACCCTAAATTAAACAAAGTTAATTTTTTTTCCAGGTCTTCTCAGAGCCTTTAAAATGCTAACATCAACTGCATCCCACTAATAAAATACCAAGTTGGCATCACCCAAGCCTATTAGATCTAAAAACCCATTATCACCTGACAAAACATCTTACGGAACAAGCATTCCTGGGATTAGTGTGGGGGAAACATTCATTAGAGGTGAGACACATCACAGGCCACACCATCAGAGGTGCTTCAAGCACCAATAGGGAGAAGGCTCACTTAAGAGAAAGTAAGTCCTCCTTCTGTGTTAAATAATTCACACAATACAGGAGCAGGAAAAACCCTAGTAAGATCCCAGGAAAGCAAACTAATTTTGATGCTCTTTGGTGAAATCATGGGAAGGCAAATTGTTTGATGCTATCACTGGAAAGTGAACAGTTCCTGCTATGGTCAGTCGGGTCTGGAGGAAGATGCTTACTATTATCTTCTAGACTCCAGTTGCAGCAATGGAATCTAATTACAACAGTCCCATTGGGTATCTCTAAATGGAAATATACTGCTGCAAATATTAGGGTGGAGGGAGAATGACAAAATACATTTCCTTGTTGGAAAAGGACCTTACTTTACCCTTTGCCAACCTCTCACCCAATTCACATCTAGTTCCTTTACATATTCATTGTTAACAACAACCTTGATTATCCTCCCAAGGAAATCCTATGTGATTCTTTAAGATAGGTATAAATTTTAAAAAGAAAGTTAATAAAAAGGAACTTATCATTTAGAGGACTATTCAAAAACACATACTCCAACTGGAACACACATCACACTGTGGGGCAGACTGTACATTCAGAGGAGCAGGATACCAGGAGGGGGACAGATTCCTTCCACTCTCCTGCCAGAGGGCAGAAGTATTACAGTTGATTCTATTTTAAAGCAATGCTGAGCTGGCCTTTGAAAAACTCATCATTGTGAAATTGGACAGTGACCTGGGCTTTGACAGAATATATGAGACATCTAGGCTTTGAGGACTGCCTTATTTATCTGAAAGAAAAACAAAACAAATTCAGTTAGTGGACTCTTTTACTTATGGATGGAAATAATCTTATCTGCTTCAAACTGCATTTTCTACGTAAGTGAGCACTTCTGGTCCTAATGCTTTTAAGGATCCTAAAAGGTTCTCTAAATTTAAGCAGAGTCACTCAGGGCTATCAGCTCCTTCCACATTCTTCCCCCACTTTTCCCCAATGTTTCCTCACCTTTCAAAGAACTTTCCTCTTCTTTAAAGGACACAAGCCATACTAGGGCCCACCCTAATGACCTTATCCTCACCTGGTGCATAATACAGAAACTTCAGTATAGGGAATATTCAACTGTCAGCCCTTGGGTGTTCAGGGATAGGAATTCGCGGTGTGCCTTCTGCACAGCACAAAGCATTTATAAAATAATTTCACAAATATCTCATTTGATCCTCTTAAGTACTCAGTATAGATTTTATAGAAAAAGAAATTTGGGTGGGGGAAATGTATGGGGACTGACCCAGAGTCACATAGAGCCAGTTGTAACAAATGCAAACTCAAATCTAAGGCTTCTAGCTCCAAATCCTTTTCTTTTCAATTTGCTGAGCCATGGGAAACTTGAAGCACTGTGTTCTTAACACCATTATGGCAAGCTGATTACACTCTTCCAGTTTTCTGATGTGTTTTATCCCATCCTGGCTTCCAGAATTCAGTTTCTAATTTCTCCATAAAATGTCCATAAGGAGGCCAACTGAGAATGGCAAGTGGCACCGTGATGGTTGGTGCTGGTGGCTGCTAGGCTCATTCCACAGCAGAAACTTGCTATTGCTCACCACCAGTCTCCCAGCCACTGTGATCACATGTTTGCATCAGCTTAATCTCAAATCAGAGGATCACAGGACTGCTCTTCATTGTTAAACCCCAAATATTACCCCCACCAATCTTCAGGGTCTGCTGAATTAGATCAACAGCTCTTGGAACTTACATTTGTTAGGGAGAGGACCCTGCTTACTAATGTCCTGTGCAAATAGGGCAATTCTTCCCAAGGGGATTTTCATTTTCATTACCTTTCGGAAGATGTTCATGCTCCTATTTTCTGCAGTCAAGTGATATTGTCGCCCATCCAACCCATCTCTTCCCAATGACTACCATAAATCACATCGCATGTCCTTGGTCTCAAATAAAGGGAATCTTTTCTGCTCCCCTCTTTACCTTCTCTACTCAGGCCAGCCCTTTTTGAATTTTAAACATGATTTCATGGCTTCTTCATAGTTCAGCAGAGTTCCTTTCCTAAAAATCTTAAGAAAAATAAAAGTAAGTCCTCTGTGACATGCATGTTAGGAAACACTTCAGCTTCAGAGGCTGAGGTAGAAGGACCAAAAGTTCAAAGTCAGCCTCAACAAATAGAAAGACCCTAGGCAACTTAGTAACAACCTGTCTCAAAACAAAATAAATAAATAAATAAATAAAAGGACTGGGGATATGGCTCAGTGGTTAAGCACCCCTGGATCCAATCCCTGGTACCACCCTGCCCCCGCAGAAAAGGAAAAATGTCACTTCATAATTTGGTATAGACAGACACCACTAATTCTATTTTTATTTAATTTTATCTCAAGTAAATCTCCATTTACTTGAGATAAAAATGTTAGGTTATTAAGAACATTGAGAATATTCATTTTTCTGGAAAGCTAGACTACTGGTAACAAAATATAACCCCTAATGGTTATTCTATTTCTATGGAAAACCAGAGCTGACTTAAGTCATTGTGGGTTGAAATGTCTTTTCTGGGCACAAACCACTGTGTTAATTTCCCATTGCAAACTCCATTCCAAGTAACACAATGCCATAAGCTGGGTGGCCTAAAACCATTGACATTGACTTTCTCATGGTTCTGGAGGCCGAAAGTCTGAAATTCAGATATCAACATGGCCAAAACCCCTCTGAAATCATAGAGAATATGCCTTTGCCTTTTCCTACTTCTTACGGTGCCATAAATTCTCAGTGCTACTTGGCTTCCACCTACGTCATTAAAATCTCTGTTTCTGTGCCACACGGCATTCTCCCTGTGTGTCTGTGTTCAAACTTTCCTCTTCTTCAAAGGACACAAGCCATATCAGGGCCCACTTTAATGACCTTATCTTAACTTGAGTTGTCTGCAAAGACCTTATTTCCAAACAAGGTCACAGTCATATTTACTGGGTATAGGACTCCAACGTATCTTCAGGGCACATGAGTAAACTCATAGCACCCTTCCTCCTAGAGAACTAATTGTGTGTGAAATGAACCACATTCGATCATGCTTTAGAATAATTATAACATTTTATTAGTATTTATCCTGTAATCATTCTCCCTCAAATTTCAAATGAGATATGTAGATACTTCAGATCTCAGATAGACATGTGACATATTAAATGGCATGATTCTTAAAGCCACAAGAGATTGAGCCTTTTACATTTCTTCTAATATTGGAATAGAAAGAAAAAACCTCCACATATCAAAGTCATATGTAATAACATCAAGAGTTAAGGCTTGGAAATTAGGTCTGTAACACAAATTGTTCTTCTGAATATCCTATTACTGCTAGAGAAAAGGATCAATTCCATAATCATAATTTCACCAAGACCATCAAAAGGAAAAGAAAATCAGTTTATACTAAAATTCTTATTTTTTCAATTATATTAGACAGGGGACCTACCTAGGGCTGCTTATGTTTCTTCTGATGTCAAAAGGATAATAGTGAGCAAAACAAAAACAAAAAAGGAAACACAAACCAGGAGACAGCTCATAAATTAGCCCACCTCTTCTTTGTTACACAGTGGCTAATAATCAAATCAATTATTTTTTACCACAATTAACCCAACTAACAGGTTATCTCCATTTACTTGAGATAAAAATGTTAGTCTAAGATTTTATTTCCATTTTGTCTTAAAGCCAAGTAGCAAAAGATAATGAAAAGCTTCAGGTTGAAGTCATAACACTGTCTTTCATATCCTAAAAGGTTAAATGATGTCAAAGTTATCCAATGAAATTTTTTTCTCTATGAAATGCAAATATTTTGGTTTTTTTTCATTCTTGTTGTTTTTTTAATTTTTGGAAGAGAATGTTTACTTTCCCCTTTAATACAGTGAATAAAATTTCAAGAACACCAGTGATTGAAACTTTTACATAAAAATATGGAAATTAGAACACCTCTCTAGAGCAAGTTCTACAGCTGTTGCTCATGTCTCTAACTTTGCCATGTCTGCAATCTTCAGTCTCTCTGTACTTCATTTTAATGGGTCTCTTCCAAATCCTTATGGGTCATACTTCTCTGTCTGTTCTCTTTTATCCTTACTTAGAGGACATCACTCTCATTTTACCCTGGTACTTAGCTATATTATGGAAGAAAAGTTACTTTATTATTTTCACGTTATTGTTTGATCATATGCCTTTGTTATTAATCAAGAACTTTAAAAATGCTTTCTAAATACTTCAAAAAATCCTTAAGTTGCTTTCACATCATATGATGTTTTGTTATTCCTACCATCTGTCAATCAGGGGTCACTGGCTCTAAAAAAAAAAGATTCTCTATGCTTTGTATAAACACTTCCAAAAAAGTAACCCCAAAACTAAATATCTTCAATATTTGCCTACTTTGTTGTATAAACTAAATGTGAATGACCTTTTCTTAAAATTTGATTTTTGAATTCTTAGGAATACTGTAAAGTTTTCAAGGATCTGTAAGTATTTTATTGGTTTTAACATTTAAATATTATTTTTAAATGACTGATCTTAACAAAACACTGTAAAAATTGTGGTGAGAAACTGCTTCCTTTAATGGGTCTTCAAATACTCCTTATATAAATTAAATAATCAATTCTTGACTGCCACAGTATCAAATAAAAATGTAATTGAAAATGATCTGAAAATCGTAAGGTATTTTTTGCTTCCTATTGTGTAGGTGCAAAACCTGACTTTTGTGCCAATCCATTGTTTTATAGCAGCATTTCCTAAACTGTGTTCAGTGGAATAAAGGCTAGAGGGATATTAACAGATGTTAATGTATGTTAAACATAATAGAATTTACAAAAGAAATAGGATCTTATCACTTTCAAATTGTTGAAATTAAGCAAATAGTTTACAATCCTCACATTTTACATTAATCTGCTGCTCTCAAGTTACTTCAAAACTGTGTTAATTATTTCATTTTTGGACTTTTTTACTGATTTTCTTAAAAAGTCAAATGTTTGGAATTGTTTATTTTTCCACTGGATTACTTAGTCACTTTTAGCAGTGTTTGATTCCTTTGTGTACTCGTTTTTATGAGTTACTTTAACTCAAGTGCATAGCACATCTTTTAAGCTTTTGGTGGTGATCTATGAATCTATTAATTCTTTAAGACTCAACGGATATTAATTGACTTCTTGCCATCTATCAGACACTATCCTAGGTACTCAGGATGCAACAACAACAAGATCCCTGCTCCTGGAGTGTATATTCTAGCATGAGGCCAAAGATAATAAACAATAAGCACATTAGAGTAAATCATGTAGTTTATTAGAAGATGATCTAGGCTAAGAAAAAAAGAATAAAACAAGGGGCTTTGAAGTGGGGAGGGGATTGGCAGTAGGAATAATTAGAGAATTCAGATAAGGTTGATTGAGATGAGATTTAAACAATAAATTAGAGGATATGAGAAGCATTCAAAAGGATATTCAGAGTAAGATTGCTCCAGGAAGAGAGAACAGAAAAAATTCCCCCAGTCAGAATCATGTGTGTCATATTACAGGAACAGTAAGGAGGCCACAGTAGTTGGAACAGAGTAGTCAAAGGTGAGGGCAAAAGAGGAACCAAAAAGGTAACAAGGAGTCAGATAATGGGAAGTCCTATAGACACTGCTAAGGACCTTGGCTTTTACTCTGAGTATGATGAAGAGCTCCTGCAGGGATTTGAGCAAAGAAGGAATTGAGCTGACTTCATTTCAAGAGATTGCTCCAGCTACTATGCTGAGGATAGATTCTGGAAGGACAAAGGCAGAAACAGACACCAAGTGTGAGGCTGCTTCAGTTATTCATGTGGTTCAGATGGGGGTGGAGATGGTAAAAAGTGGTCAGATTCTGGTTATAATTTGATGTTAAAGGAACAAAGACTTTCTGATGTGAAAGGTGAGAGGAGAGAGAAGGAGGGAAAGGATGAATTTTCCATCAACTTAGAGGGATTGCTAACAGAGAAGCAGCAGTTCAATTTTGGGACATATTTTTAAAATTTATTTATATGTGACAGGGAATGCATTACAACATACAGAGTACAATTTTCATATCTATCTAGTGTACATAGTATATTCACACCAATTTGTGTCTTCATACTTATACTTTAAATAATAATGATCATCACATTCCACCATCATTAATAACCCCATACCCCCTTCCTTCCCCTCCAACCCCTCTACCCTATCTAGAGTTCCTCTATTCCTCCCATGCTCCCCCTCCCTACCCCAGTATACATCACCCTCTTTATACCAGAGAAAACATTCAGCATTTGGTTTTGGGGGGATTGGCAAACTTCACTTAGCATTATTTTCTCTTACTCCATCCATTTACCTGCAAATGCCATGATTTTATTCTTTTTTTATTGCTAATATTTCATTGAGTATATATGCCACATTCTTTATATCCATTCATCTATTGAAGGGCATCTAGGTTGGTTCCACAGTAGAGCTATTGTGAATTGTGCTGCAATAAACACTGATGTGGCTGTGTCCCTGTAGTATACTGTTTTTAAGTCCTTTGGGTATAAACCGAGAAGAGGGATAGCTGGATCAAATGGTGGTTCCATTCCCAATTTTCTGAGGAAGCTCCATACTGCTTTCCATATTGGCTGCACCAATTTTCAGTCCCACCAGCAATGTAGGAGTGTACCTTTTTCCCCACATCTTCGACAATACTTATTGTTGTTTGTATGCATAATAGCTGTCATTCTGACTGGAGTGAGATGAAATCTTAGAGAAATGCAAATCAAAACTACTCTAATTGCTAGTGATGATGAACATTTTTTCATGTATTTGTTGATTGATTGTACATCATCTTCTGAGAAGTGTCTCTTCAGGTCCTTGTCCCATTCATTGGTTGGGTTATTTGTTTTTTTGGTGTTTAGCTTTTTTTTAGTTCTTTATATATCCTAGAGATTAGTGCTCTATCTGATGTGTGAGGGGTAAGGATTTGCTCCTAAGATGTAGGCTCTCTATTCACCTCACAGATTGTTTCTTTTGCTGAGAAGAAACTTTTTAGTTTGAGTCCATCCCATTTGGTTTTGGGGACATATTAAAAGTGCTTATTAGACATCCCATGGAGAGCTGAGTACATAGCTGAAGTTCAGGAGACAGAGGTCTGGGCCAAAGGTAGACAGGTGGGAACCAACAGCATACAGCTGCATTTAAAAATTAAGAATGAATTAGATCAACAAGACAGTGAGTGTAGGCAGAGAAGAGAGGAAATGGGGACAGAAGACAGGAGGCAAGAGAAGACGAGAGGAGAAGAAGGGAGTGCAGCCTGAATCACTGGAAGGTCAAGAGATTGGGGAGAAGAGAAAAAGCTATCAAAGTAGGTTGAGAAATGACACACGTGGCTGGAGGAGACCTAAAGAGTGGATTTCACTGGAAATCAGTATGGTGTGTCTCAGCTGGGATTCAGCCAGGGGACCAAAAGGAGAGAATTTTTATGTCTTTATTAGTACATTAGTTATACATAGTAGTGGAGTTCACTTTGACATAGTCATATATGCATGGAATATAATTTGCTCCATTTCAGTCCCCAGTGCTTCCTCTTTTCCCCCATTCTCCCTCCTCCTGTTCTTCTTCATCTACCAGTCTTCCTTCTATTTATTTATTATTTTTAATTGGTGCCTTACAGATATACATAAAGGTAGAATTCACTGTGATATATGTATAATTTTGTCAATTTCATTTTTTTTTGTGGTACCAGGGACTGAATTCAGGGGTACTTCACCACCAAACGACATCCCCAGCCCTATTTTGCATTTTAATTAGAGACAGGGTCTCACTGAGTTGCTTATCACCTCCCTTTTGCTGAGGCTGGCTTTGAACTTATGATCTTCCTGCCTCAGACTCATGAGCTGCTGGGATTACAGGCGTACGCCACTGATTATAATTTCAACTTTATCATAATCTTATCAATTTCATTCCATAGTTCCTCTCTTTTTCATCCTTACCCAGTCCTTCTCTCTCTTTTTCCTCTACTCCACTGATCTCTCTTCTGTTTTCATGGGGATCTACCTACCCCCCCATTCTTTTTCTTATTTTGCTCTAGCTCCAACATATGAGAGAAAACATTCAACTTTTCACTTTCTGAGTCTGAGTTATTTCACTTAGCATAATGTCCTCCAGTTTCATCCACTCACCAGCAAATGACATAATTTAATTCTTCTTTATGGAGGAGTAAAACTCCATTGTGTGTGTGTGTGTATGTGTGTGTGTATGACATTTTTCTTTAGCATTTCATCTATTTACAGGCACCAAGGCTGATACCATAACTTAGTTATCATGAATTGCACTACTATAAACACTGATGTGCCTATATCACTATAGTATGATGAGTTTAATTCTTTTGGATAAATACCAAGAATGGAACTAGATGGGTCAAATAGTTGGCTCCATTCTTAGCCTTTTAAGGAGAATTGAATGGAGACAATTTAATGTAAATAACTATTTGAGTTAACTGGGTAGCAAAAAGGATGAAAATAGAACCTAAAAGTATCATGAAGGTAGGCATTTGAAAACAAAAACAACAAACCCACCATCCCTAGGGCTGGGGAAGCAAAGATACAGGGTTTTAATTACCAAATGAACTTAAAGAAAGGAACTTCAGAGCTGAAGATTTGACCTCTGAAAGCAAGTGCTGTTTGTCTGGTTTGAGTAACCAAGGATAGGCCTGGTGGATCTCAGAATCCTTTCTAAAAAGGAGGCACTAGCTATCTGGTGTTTGGTACAGTGAAAGGGCTACATGAGGCAATGTGTTCAATTCCTAGAACTGCCATACAAATTATCCCACACTTCATGGCTTAAAATGACAGAAAATTATTCCTGCACAGTCTGGAAACTAC
This sequence comes from Ictidomys tridecemlineatus, assembly GCF_052094955.1. Classification (NCBI taxonomy): domain Eukaryota; kingdom Metazoa; phylum Chordata; class Mammalia; order Rodentia; family Sciuridae; genus Ictidomys; species Ictidomys tridecemlineatus. The sequence goes on from NC_135477.1 coordinate 83,180,410, forward strand.
AAGTCTGAAATCAAGGTTCCAGGAGGGCCAAAGTCCCTTTGGAGGCCCTGAGGGAGAATTTGTCCTATGACTCTCCCTGACTTTCAGCAATCTTTGGCATTTCTTGGTTGATAACACATTACCTCAATCTTTGCCTCAGTCTTCCCATAGCCTTCTTATAAGATACCAGTGTTGTTATTAGGGAGATGGACATCATTACCCTAGGTACATGTATGGCACATATGGTGTGACACTACATTGTGTACTCCAGAGAAATGTAAAGTTGTGCTGCAATTGTGTACAATGAATCAAAATGCATTTTGCTGCCATATATACCTATTTAAAATAAATTAATTAATTTAAAAAACCCTACCCCAGTATGACTCCATCTTAACTAATTTCAACTGTAAGATCCTATCTCTAAATGATTTCATATTCCAAGGTTCTGGGGGAACATGACTTTTGAGGGGTCACTATTCAATGCACATAGGTAGGTTCTGAAACTGAGAAAAATTGCAAACTGAAATACTCTGCTGCAACAATTGAAAAAAAATTTCACTCTAGAAGGCAGGCACTCACAAGAACTGCTTGCAGACAAGGAAGCAAATGAGAAAGAACAAACCCTATCCTCCTCTTCCAGCCTCTGAGTCTCTTTGTATTCTCTCCAACTGGCAGACCCTAACATGGAAACATCTCAGAAATCTAGATTTTAGTGTAGCATCTCCAGCACCACAAACAGAATATAGAAGGGTAGCTTTCGAGCTAAGAGACAATATCTTAATTAGCACAAGAAGATAGTGATGATCTGTCAAAAGTTGCTGATAAATAAAGGAAGATGAGAATTGAGAATTCTTCTCTTGATATAGCTTCAATTCTGTGATAAATAAATTGCTGAACTGCTATTCTAGGGCTCTTTGTCAGACTGACCAGGCATTTCAGCACTTTGGCCAGCTCCTTTCCAACAGGGCTTGGCAAACACTGAACCACATTAGAATAGCCAATAGCCACTACATGCACGCCACCATTGTAATGCTTTTATGGTTACCTACAACCACTACACAACCTGTCACTCTCCTCTGATGATTTTATTCTGATGTTTGCAAAAGAGTTAAACTAGCCTTGGAAACATATATTCTTGGAACCTTTCACAGACTGCATAAAAAACCCAAAGGGTAAAAACAGGCAATATTCCTACAATCAAATGAAAATTCAGCTCCCCTTCTCTTTAGTCCACTTTTGTACTTCAGTAAGAAGACCATAGACAATTGAAAACATGTGGTTAAGACTTCTTAGTCTGTTTCTTCGGAGGGTAACAGAAGCAAGTGAAACCAGTAGAAAGACATTGTTCTGGTTAATCTGAGACCAATTCAACCCAAGTTTTAGAGTCACAGATGCATCCTGATACCTTATTGATTTTCCTGTTACCCCTTAAATTGAAATTTATAAAATATGTCAATGTTCTAAATATTTAAAATATATAATGCAAAATAGAGAGAGGAGACAGCATCTAACCATAAATGAAAAGCCTGAATTTTAAGATTATCTTTGTGACTAACTAGTTATGTAGCTTCAGTCAGGGGCTTAATGGCTTTTGGTCTGTTTTCTTCATATATTAGGACAACTAACATAAAATATCTCAAAAAAGCTGGAAACTGTTGACTTGTATTACATAACTATTAAAACTAATATGTATGGTGTCAGTGTTGTTTGGCATTACTATGAATTTTCATAGTGTAAATTAGTTGGGGATTTTATTATCTAAATTGCTACTTTGATATTCTATAAAAGCATCTGAATTTTCACAGAAAAGTAACTGCATTCAAAAATTTCATAAGCTAATAGGAAATTAAAACACCAAAAATCAAAACTTCATTTGCCTATCACTGTTGTACTTGATATTCATTTGAAATTAGCCAGTTGTATCTAAAATAAATAGTAAACAAAATTTAAAAGTACCTAATATATATATCTGTACATGATAAAAAGGATAACAATATGAAGAATGAACATCAACAAATCAGTGTTTGACAGCCCATTAATCTAATTTAGCTCTATAAGGAATTACAGAGTCCTGATTTCTTTGTGCTGAGTTTCTATGTGCCCATAAATTTCATTTTTTACATTTATCCTCCACTTCTCAGAGTGTGAAACCCTCCAGAACAGCTTTTACATGGTGATGAATGCAAACAATGTGAAAAAATTCATGCAACCAGAAGTCTACTAGAGCGTATAGCTGCCCCAGCAAAAGACCTGAGAGAGAAACAGTAACTGCATGTATTGTTCAAATATCTTATTTTGGGTAGTATGTTATTTGCTGATAAGTATAAAAAAAGAAAATCACTTAATTTGTTAAAACTTGAAAATAATTTTTAAAAGGAACAAAAAGGGCTTCTGGGTCGATTCCACTTGGTTGTGAGTATGTGTGTGTGTGTGTTTTCGAGAAAACTTTTCTATTTGGTGCTAATTATCAACAGTCAATGTAAGGTTATAATAGAGGTTTATTATAATTTGAAATTTGAAGCAGAAAGATATTTTTAAATTACATTAATAGAAATTGCTTGCAATGATCCATTCATTTTAATTTTCTCATACAGAATGGAACTATTACCTTCAAGCTGTCTCTTATACTAAAGGAGAGACAATGAATGGTCTTATTGGCCCTTGACTGCATAGATCTCTTCAAAAAATGTTGAGTGAATTTTTTCACTATTTTTATTGGACCCGTGTTTTTAATTACTGTGAATTAATAAACCTCAACTTTAGTGTCTTAATACTTGACTGTTTAGTAATCAGTTGCTTTGTGTTACCAACAATACAACCTTCCAAACTGTTCACTGACTTTGATTTCTTCTAGGGCTGTGTTTCTCAAAAAGTAGTCTGTGGTTGGAATTTTCTGTTAGAAATGCAGAATTTCAGGTCCCTTACTCCTACCAGATCTATTAATCCAGAATCTACATTTTAACAAGATTCTCAGATGATTTGTATATAACAGTAAAATTTGAGAAACACTGCCCCAAAATATGGACACTTATATTTATTTTTATTCTTCTATAGCTCTTCCAGTAGGAAAAAAAAGAATTATATTGATCTTAAATTGTAGCTGCACTTTGTGCTTTACAATTCATGAAGAAAAATGGACAAAGAATTGCTTAACTTAGCTATCTTAAAATGAAGATGAATAACCATTGAATATCTGTATAATATATCTGTGCCATATAAGCAGGATCACCATATAGCCCATATTTCCAGGACAGTTCTAGTTTATATCTGACATCCTTGAAGAATTATTAATAATACCTACCACCTTTCCAATTAAAATGAGTTCTCATTTTGACAATAAATTATATAGTCACCTTATTTATAATCTACTATGAGACTCATCCATGACAATGCCCCCCAAAGATTTAGTTTTAATAATACATGATATCTGGCCTTCACTAGTCAGCAAATTTTGCTTGTTTGACATTGAGGAGCTGGACAGAGACTCTCCATTGTTATAGCAAGGCAACCACTTTCCATTTCACAGAAGAAAAACAAAGTAATAGTTACAATTTCATTTTAACATTTGTTCATTAATTTGTTCTTATATCACTAGTAATTGATATGGCTTATTACTGCTGGAATCTGATATAGGTCCTGATTTAGAACAAAATACACTCTTATTTGCTTTAAATTCAATTATCTCCCTGTATCTGTGGGTTCTGCAACCTCAGATTCAACAAATTGAAGATGGAAAATATTGGGAAAATGCAGATAGATTCAAAAAGCAAAATTTGAATATTTCATGCACTGAGCACTAAGCCACACTCACCTGAATGAAATGATGTGAAGGCTACTAAGCTGCAGGCTTCCATCATTTCACAGATCCTCCATTTCTCTCCAGCACTCCTTGTTTGCGCATTGTTCCCTTTGAGTTTTATTCACATACTATGTATTTAGGCTACAATGGTCCTGTCCATACTAATCATGAGCAGGCTTTTTTCTTGACAGGATTCCATAAGCAATACATTCAAACAACTTTTTACACGTCATTTGCATTATATTATGTATTTTAAGTATTATAAGTAATTAAAAGATTATTTAAAGTTATAGGAGGATATGGGTAGGCCAGATGCCATTTTACATAAGAGACTTGGACTTTAACATCCAAAAAGGGATCTGGAACACATACTTAATGGACACCAAGGGGCAATATGTTCATGGTGTTGCAAAAAGAGCACCATGGCTTCCAACTAAGAGAGCTATTTACAGAATCACAGTTTACAGCATTCAATAAAGTTTCTATTGATACACACTAAATGAGCAATAGGCCCACAATACCCCCAAAAGCCTAGATAAAAATAAAAATTTGAGAATAGAACTTTAAAAAGACTAGGTAAAGGAAACTGGACACCATCATTCAATGGTGAGCCTGTGGAAGCCAAGGAAAGCTGGAAGGCAGCTATCTTCTAGGCTGACAGGAAGTCAAGAAGAAACTACCATTCACTGGTTGTAGGGCAGAGTATAATGAAGTCAAAACATGGAGTTTGCCATGGATTAGCTCCTGTGAAGTCAATTCTTCCTAGTCGATCAGAGGAGGAGGGGGCCTGGTAGAGCCATAGACCATTAGCAGAAGCTAGGGTTCATTCCAGAAGCGTGAGAGGCATCAGAACAGCCTATCACAGAAGATAAAAATAGGAGGGGCCAATGGCAGGGGAACAAAGTCAGAATCCTAGCTGAAAATGAATCTAGAATATGGAAGAAAAGCAAGTAGGAGTAGCAACACATTAAAATGTCTTAAAACAATTTAAAGGTGTATTTACATACAGTAAAATTATTCTGTATGTTATGTAAATTCTGAATTTTGATACAAAAAAACCACAGTCAAGATACAGAACTATTCTGTTCTTTCTCAGATTCCCCAGGCTCATCTGTAGTCAATCCTTTCCCTGATTTCAGCCCCTAGAAAACATTATTTTTTTGTCATCAGAATGTCATATAAATAAAATCATATAGTTTGTAGCTTCCATGTCTGGCTTCTTTCACTTAGAATAATGCACTTAAGATTCATCTTTGCTACATTAATCAATAATTTGTTTATTTTATTACTTGGTAGTGTTTTGTTGGTATGGGTAAATCACAATCTGTTTACCCATTCACTAGTGGAGAGCATTCTGCTTGTTTTCATCTTTTGGAGTTCTGAATAAAGCCCTATAAACATTAACATATAGGTTTTTGTGTGGACACAGGTTTTTATTTCACTTGGATAAATATGCATAATGGGAATTCTGGGATCATATGATGAACAGATATAAAACTTTGTAATGAACTGCCAAACTATTTTCAATATTACCATTTTACTTTCCCACCAGCCATGTATAAAAGTTCGGAGAATTACACATCTTCACCAGTACTTGGTATTGCCAGTTTGTTTCTTAATTTTAGTCATTCTAGTGGATGTTGACCTTGATCCATACCCAATTGATTTTTTTAATGAAAACACCATATAATAAACTGATATCTGTATATGCTACAGGGAAAACAGGCATATTTGTAGTTTTAACTTGTGTTTCTGTAATAAGAAATAATATTGAGTGTCTTGTTTTGTGCTTATTTACCATCTATGTATCTTCTTTGGTCAAGTCTGTTCAAATATTTTGCCCATTTTTTAACAGGTGGTTCATTATCTAATTAATGAGTTTAGGGCATTATTTACATATTATGCACACAAAATCCCTTATTGGATAACTGTTTTATAAATATTTTCTACCAGGCTATATCTTTTCTTTTCATTCTCTTAAAAGTGTATGATAGAAGTTCTGACTTTTTTAAAAAGTTTTTTATGTTATTGGATTTTTTATGCTTTTATTTAATTTATTTATTTTTATGTGGTGCTGAGGATCAAACCCAGTGCCTCATACATGCTAGGCAAGTGCTCTGCCACTGAACTACGATTACAGTCCCTAGTTCTGACTTCTGATGAAGTGAAATTTATCAAGTTTTTCTTTTATGGACCATACTTTTTATATTCTACCTAAGGAATCTTTCCTTAAACCCCACAAAACAAATATTTTCTTCTGTATGTCCTTTCAGAAATCTTTATAGTTTTTTGTTTAAGCCAATGATCTATTTGGAATTAATTTTTGCATATCAGGTAAGGTATGGATCAAGATACTGGTTTGGTTTGGTTTGGTAGTGTGTGTGTATGTGTGTTTAGATAGGCAAAGTTTTATGCACCCCTTGCTAAAAAGACTATTTTTTTCCCCACTGAATTGTCTTTGGGCCTTTTTAAAAAATCAATTGACTCTACATATGTGGTTCTAGTTCTAGAATCTTTATTCATATCCATTCTTCTATATTTCCATTGTTTTGCCAATATTGACAATGTCTTGAATCCCTAGTTTTAGGTAAGTCTTGAAATCTGGCAATATGACTCTTTCCACTTTCTTCTTTTCCAAAATTGTTCTGACTAATATATTTCTTTGTATTTCCATATACCTTTTAAAGTCATCTTGTTGATTTATATTTTTAAAAAATCTAGCTGGGATTTTGACTAGAATACACTGAATTAATAAATAAAGGGAAACTGATATCTCTACTATTTTGTGGTGTTTCAATCCATGGATGTAGGGCAAATCTCCATTTATTAAGATCTCTGATTTCTTTCATTAGTGCTTTATGGTTTTCAACACTAAGATACTGCATATATTTTGCTAGATTTATAACTATTTCTTTTTGTGCCACTGTATGCAAATGGGACTATTTTCTTAAATCTGAATGCCAAACTGTCCATCGGTAGTATATAAGAAAATGATTTACTGTGTATTAGTTTTAGTAGCTTTTATGTGTGTTGTTTGGGACATTCCATGAAGATAACTGTATTATCTATTAACAAAGGCAGTTCCATTGTTCTGTTTCTTCCTTTCCAATCTGCATGTCTTTTATTGCCATTTTTTTTTCTTTTTTTCTTTTTCGTTTTACAATACTGGGGTTTGAACTCAGGAGTGCTCTACCACTGAGTTACATCGCTGGTCTTTTTTACTTTATTTTGAGACAAAGTCTCAATAAGTTGCTGATGTTAGCCACAGATTTGTAATCCTCCTGCCTCAGTCTCCTTAATAGCTGGGATTACAGGTATGCACCACCTCACCTGTTTTTTTTTCTTGCTTTATTGCACTGACTGTGACTTCTAACATGATTTTTGAATAGGAATGGATAAAGCAGAAACCCTTGATTTGTTCCCCTAAGGGAAATACAACCCTTTCTCACTATCAAGGCTATGAATGTTCTAAAATTATCTTTTATAAGGAAACCATTTTGGTTCTATTTCCCTGATAGTCTTTTATTTTTGTCTTACAAATCATAAATAGATGCTAAATTTACCAAAAGCTTTTTCTTAATCTATATCATTATAATAAATTACATTGGTTGATTTTTGAAAACAGCTTTTCATTCCCAGGATAAATTTAGTTATAATGTGTTACCTTTTTTTATAAATTTCTGTATTAGATTTTCTAACATTTTATTAAGGGTATTTGTGTCCATATCCATGAGGGTTATTGGTCTGGGCTTCCTCCTCCTTCCCCTACTTTTTTTCTTCCTCATTTTCCTCTTTCTCATGTATTTGGTTTTAATATTAGGGTAATATTGTCCTTATAAAATGATTGGAAAGTGTATCCTCTTTGCTATATTCTAGAAGAGTTTCTATAAAAATAGGTATTATTTTAACCTTACTTAATATGATTCACCAAAAAAACACATTAAAATTTAATTGCACCAATCTCATAGAATTGTGAGGATTAAATTACAGAATGTACATAACTAGCATAGGTATTCTAACAAAGCACCTAGGCAGTCAATAAATATTTGCTATTATTATAGCCTATTAATCTAAGCTAATTACAGGTTGTTAGCATACTGCTAGAAAATCACATACATACCCAATGAAGTCACAGGCTGTCTTTATATGCTACAGGTTGATATGAAAACTCATCTAGGTTTTACAGAAGTGGTAATGGTGAAAATCCCAGAAATTAAACAAGACCAGGAAAGAAAGAGAACTTAGGTTTCTTTTATAAAATCATCATACAAATATTTAAGATGCATAGGAAAAGGGCATTATTATTTTAAGATAATTTTTAGCTATATACTACATAAAATACTCTGGTTTGTAATTGTTCTTTAAGTTTCTACATGCTCAAGAAAAATGTGATGCCATTTATTAGAGTCATTACATTAGCAATGATTCAGATGTAGATAAATAATATAACAAGATTCTTTTCTTCCTTGCCCAGTGACTACAAAATGAAATTCGAACCAAATAAAGAATGGTAAATAATGAATCAAAGGTGCTGTCATTTTTGAAATCCATTAAACAACATGTTGAATATTTTAGCAGTTTTAATTATGCATTATTACATACTCCATAGTTTTCTCACCCATCCCTGTATGGTTTTTCAGATTGACATTATAACAGAATGGGGAAAGGAGCAGTGAAGCATACCAGATGCTGTAACAAAAAAACACTTGTATAAATGTCTAATAGAAAATTAATGAAGCAAAGTAATAGAAAACAAAATCTAGCTCTTGCAAATGTTAAGGCTTCCACTGGTTATGAGCAGACAGGACTTGAGCCTTGGCAGTTCTAAGCTGGTGATAATCACAGAAGCACATCAATGAGAGACTGCTAAAGTTAGGGTCATATTTTCTGTTTGATTAATTATGAATGTTTATTGAACATCTCTCAGCAAGCCTACAGTAAGCCATCTAAGCCAAATGAGTTTCTTAATGCTCTTACTTAGCTCCATAGAACACTCGTATTCCCTTGGTGTGCAAACAGAACCTAGGTGTTTAAGTCTGACGGACATAGATCCAATGGTTAAAGCTCTATGACCTTGAACAGGTACATATGCTCTCTGAGGTTCAGTCTTTTCATTTTTAAAAATGAAATGATTCCTTCTATAATACTGATGGTTTGTGCCAGGTCTGTATTACCTCCTGAGTCCACAAGGCTGAACTTTGGAGAATCCAGACAAGGAAATGAATATTCATACAATAGAATAAGAGTCTGCTATTGGAAAGGGCTTCAGGACACATTGGAAGGGTGCCTAAATTGAACCCAGCAAGACAAGGAAAAGCCTCCCTCAGGAAACTCTCTTTAGATGAGTTGTGAAAGATTTATGGGAATTAGCTAGGTGAGCTGTTACGTGGTGGAGAGTCTCTAGGAGGGCAGAAGGACCAGAGGACATGAGAGAGCACGGTACCATGAGGACTTCAAAAAGTTTCCTATGGTTCACTGTGAAGAAGGTGCTATCAGGGGTTTTTAGCATAAAAATGGACATGGCCTTCTGTGGTTTACTCAGGTCACTAGGGTGGAATAATAGGTAGAAAAGGAACAAAACTGAAGGTCAAACATATCCTAACAGGGTATGTTTCTTGCGGATGATGTTGTACTGTTCCAATTGAGAGGCAGTAGTACACACCTCAGATAAAGCACTAATCTCCAGGACCTATAAAGAACTCAAAAAACTCCAAAAACCAGATAATTCAATCAATAAATGGGCTAAGGAACTGAACAGACACTTCACAGAAGGAGATATACAATCAATCAACAAATATATGAAAAAATGTTGAACATCTCTAGCAATTAGAGAAATTCAAATCAAAACTACTCTTAAGATTTCATCTTACTCTATCTAGTTAGAATGGCAGCTGTCATGAATACAAACAATAATAAGTGTTGGTAAGGATGTGGGGAAAAGGGCACACTCTCAGATTGCTGGTAGGGCTGTAAATTGGTACAACCATTATGGAAAAAAGTATGGAGATTCCTCAGAAAACTTGGAATGGAACCATCATTTGACCCAGCTGTCCCACTCCTTAGTTTATAACTAAAGGACTTAAAATCAGTGAGACCACCACATCAATGTTTATAGAAGCACAATTCACAATAGCTAAACTATGGAGCCAACCTAGATGTCCTTCAACAGATAAATGGATAAAGAAAATGTGATATATACACAATAGAATATCACTCAGTCTTAAAGAAGAGTAAAATTATGGCATTTGCAGGTAAATGGATGGAGCTGGAGAATACCATGCTAAGAGAAATAAGCCAATCCAAAAACACCAAAGGCTGAATGTTTTCTCTGTTATGTGGATGCTAATGCACAACTGGTGGGGGTGGGGCTGAAGAAGAATAGAGTAACTTTAGATTAGGTAGAGGGGAATAAAGGGAGGGGAGGGGATATGGAGGTTGGAAGGATAGTAGAATGAATTGGACATTTTTATCCTATATATCTATATGATGACACAACTGATGTGATTCTACATCACATACAACCAGAAGAATAAGAAATTATATTCCATTTATGTATGATGTTTCAAAACGTATTCTTCTATCATATATAACCAATCAGAAAAACTTTAAAATTTTAAAACAAAGACAGTGGTGGAGGGAGTCAGTGGTGACCTGGACTGAGGCTGTGTTACTTAGAAACTAAGTAACGATTGGTCAGAACCACACAGCCAGCAGGTGCTGGGAACCCTATATGGGTTGTCTTCTTTCTTCTTCCCCTTCTGTTCTGTCCTATTGTTGTTGTTTTTTTAATTTATTTTTTAAGTTGTCCAAATGTCCCAATAGTCATATAGTAATATATATAATTATATATATATATTATATATAATTATATAATTATATAATATTATATATATTATATAATATATAATTATATAATATATATAATTATATATTATATAATATATATAATTATATATATTATAGTATACTATAATATATAGTATACTATATATAGTATACTATATATTATAGTATACTATAATATATATATATAGTATATATTATAGTATACTATAATATATAGTATTATATATAATACTATATATTATAATACTATATAATAAATATATATAATATTTATTATATAGTAAATATAGTAATATTTACTATATAATAGTAAATATTATAAATTTACTATAGCCATATAGTAAATTTATAATATTTCTTTATAAATTTATTCCAATGAATAAATTTATAAAGAAATATTTTTTCATACATCCACAGGGAAAATATACATTCTATTTCACCTCTCCTTTTGACCACCTATGGATGAGATTTCTAATAAATGCTGATGCAAATGCATTGCAATAAAACTGTTATCTTGGTTAGTCTCAGCAGAATGTACACTCCGTAAAAACAGGAGTTGGTCTGATTTGAGGTTCTACCTCCAGCAACTATAGCAGAGCTGAGCATTTAACAAAGACCTAATAAGCACATCTGACTAAAATGCTCATGGGTTAATGTCTTCACAGAATAAAGAAAGTGTTTCATCTCTCTGAAGTAATGGAAACTGACTCCTCCAAACTGGTAACTCTATTTCAAGACTCTCCCTGCCCAAAGCCACTATACCCTGATTTGAAATTAATCCTTCTAAATGTGTAGTTCTGATAAATATAATTTCTGCTAAACTTATACCTGAACTGCTGCATCTGACCTGTGAGGATTCCCATCTACCCCTCAACTCAGTCACCTACCATGTTGGTCCTCATATGGCCTCTCTCCGAGATTAACAAATTCACTTGCTGCTTTCCAAGTGTCCCAGATATTTTCCACCTCTACATACCCTCCAAAAAGCACTCCCTCTTCCTCAAACCTGCATCTTCCTGCCTCAACCTGATAAAACCTGCCTACCCTTCAAGAGGTATCTCTGAAAACATTGCTTTTGGATGTTTTCGGGATATGTGGCAGTGTTTGGAGACATTTTAGGTCATGGCAACTAAAGAGGAAAATTCTACTGGCATCTAGTAGGTTGAGTCCAGGGACGCTGTTAACCACCCTACAATGTACAGAACAGGACCCTCACAACAAAAAATTTATCTGATCTCAAATGTCATTAGTACTAAGGTTAAGAAACACTACTTGAGCAAAGGTCCTACCTCAGCATTCAAATCCTCTTGGAATTCTGGTGGACTGCTTGTTCTGAACTCCTGCTGCTTTATAGTACTAATGTATTAACTTGTCTGAGCCCTCCCTCCCAGGTCCGTAAGCTTCTTGAGATCATAGGCTGTATTCCACCTGTCTCATTTTTCTTAATAAGCCTGCCATATTCCTTGTAACAAGAGATTAACAAGTTTGTTGACTGAAATTTTGAAATTTCTATTTCATTTGTTAAACTTTTAATTATCTAGTCATGGCTGTTTTTTCCTATCCTGCTAAGAAGAGAAGATAGGATATATTATGTCTATTTACCCTTTAAATCTTAAAGACTATTATTAAATCAGATTACCTGTTTGTCTTCTTATTTCCAGATAAATTCCAGTATCTTTTATGATCCCATAGGAAAGAGTGCCCTTTAAGGGCAATAACTAGTGCTAAATTTAACTAAATGTCGTTTTGATGCTAGTTTTTATTACATACAATGCATTTACTTCATTTAGCATAGCTTTAGCTTATAAGCTAATAAGCAATAAATAGCTAATCTTGACTTCCAATAGACTCCAAATCAGCTTTACATGATCGAGAACTAAAAAATAGGTGCCACTGGTTATCTAAAGCTCCTCCTTTTCCTATTATCCTAGTATTCGACAAAGCTAATAAAAAATTTGCTAATTTTTGTAGTTAACTGACATTATGAATGTCCATTAAACATTTTACAAGTAAAATATTATGGCCAGTTTGCTGACAGGGCTGTACATTCAAGACTTTAAGCACATTTAAAAAATTCAAATAAGAGCCAGAACGTACATCTGACCACCAATTCCCAATTTCATGACTTCTCAGGCATAAGAAAGCTGCTGTCCAAGAGAATACAATAAACACACAAGCACACATTATCCTTAGAATTCAATTTAAAATTTTGAATGAGAACTTAGCTCAGGTGAAAAGAATGAAATGTGTATATGAAAAGAAAATGTGATATAAATCCCTCCCATCATGTGTGTGCATGAATATATAATTCCACTGTATGTTTAAGTATAATGTACCAATAAAAAGGGAAAAATACAAAAATGAATAAATATTTAAGAATAAATTTAACAAAAGAAGTGCAAGATCTGAATATTTATTTAAAAAAAAGTAAAGTAACCTGAACAACCTTGATTATAAGCCCAAATGGCCTTTAGGTTAAGAATAACAACGATTGACCTGAGAAACCAATACACCTAAAAGCCAGACGTCTCTATTCCCAATGCTGTCAGTCAAAGAAACAGTGACAATGATGATGAAAGAGCGTTTGGGGTTGTCATATGTCAGTCATACCAAAAATCAGTGGTTGGTTATTCTGCAAAGGAAGGAATAAACCTATCCAGGCAGAAAAGTATAATGTGGCCAGAAGTCCCTGGGAAGATATTTAATTCTGTCGTGGTAACCATGTGAAGATGTCATGACAGGGCAGGTACCAACAAGAAGAAATGAGGACAAGACATACACACTCCCTCTCCACTTGCACTAAGATAAACAAACAAAACAAAGAACCAAATAGGAGGTCCAGTGGAAGTTTCTTTAAAACATTAGGAACCTCAAGAACTTCGGTCCACACTTTACTGCACTTTAATTTTTATACAAAGAGCTCATCGTCTGATTTTTAAATTTCATGATACTCAACTTCAAAATCATGTAGTAACTAATCAATACTGTAGATCAGGTATAATATGAACTGTCATTTCCGTCTTATCTGAGAGCCTCATTAAATGGAATATGATATTATGCCAAATATCTGAGAAGGTAATCAACAAAGCAACCAACATGGTAATAATAAATTAGAGATATATCATGTGGTAAGAATAAAGGAGTGCATCATGCCTCCAAATTGGTAGCAAATAAATTAGTTATTCTTTGGAAAATCTTGGCCTGGATTTATAAGTCTCCAATTTAATATCATTAATCACCGTCATTTATCTTCAGGCTTATTGGAAAGTGGATGTTAACCTTTACAGGTTTTTTTGTTTGATTTTTTTTATCTATTGCCTTTGAATGTAATCAAAGCTTCATGTGCACATAACATTGATATCCCAAAAGACCACAATCACTCTACATTCAGGTTTGGGGGAAAAAAAACAGCTGTAAAGTATTTATCAATACATGAGGAGGAAAAAAATACATGAGGAGGGCTCTGTCCCAACAATAACATCACTGCATGTGCAGATCAAGAGTGAAATGTCCTTATCAATACTCCAGGTTGAGATAAAAAGGCAAACTAAGCAGCATCTATTATTCAGTTCTAGGTCACTCTTTCAATGTCTTCTGACTTATTTCTTTTGAATTACCCTTAAATCAGTTTTAGTTGATAGAAAAATATTCATATCCTGAACTTACGGATCAAGATAGGTCACATTGCTTTCCAGCTCTCTTTTGTAAGAATCTCTTTTGGAAGCCAATCAGAGGCTCCACTGCCTTCCATACACAGAAAACCTGCCAGAGGAATCCCACAGAAAATGATGTGTAACAATGATCTCTAAGAATAACAGGATTTAAAAAATAATGTTAGGAAGAAACCACCAGATTCTTACCAGGAACCCCCCGTGGTTGTTGGAGCAGCCATCTTTGAATAGATTGGCTTGTTTCTTTTCTTCCTAATCTTCCCCTGTCCTTACCCACTGATAATCAAAATTAAGAGGGGTTTGGAAAAAACTGAAGGCTTTCACAGCCCAATACTCCAGAATACTTGGGTTTCAGGTGAGCCTCAGAACTAGAATTAAGATAAAGGCTTATGTCTTTTCCACAGAAACAGCTTTCTATGGGCAGGCCCAGCTCACACACCACCCCTTCTCAAGAGAGAACATGCTCTCTTCAGATACAATGCTAAGATGGAAGGATGCTCTCTGTGACATGCTGTCCCTTTCCCACATCCAAATATATGTCAACTTACTACACATAATGCTAAAATACTAAGAACCCGGAGCAGTGGAACAATACTAGGTAATGACATATATTGTATAATGCCTTATTAAATTAAATTCATAGATAACATAGCCTATATCCACACATAAGTTAAAATATCAATATAATGCCCTAAAAATAACAAAGGGAAATAGAAGAAATAATAACAAATTATGTTTTAAGCCTATAGTATTCCAATGCAACAACTCTTAAATACAAGTGAAGAGCATTATGTCTAAAAATTGGTGAAATGTTTGTATCTAAGTGTAAAATCACCATGAGTGCAACCAAAACCAATGCAAAAAAATATGGATATATTTATTCACAACTTAATATCACAAGTAGGGTTTGTTACCATTTGTGACATGATTTTTTAAAATGATAAAAAAAAACTTTGGGTAAGATTCTAAATGAATATATATCTATATATCTATATCTTTATCTATATCTATCTATCTATATATACATATAAATATATATATAGTATTTCCTTGATTTACAAATAGGTCCACCCTAGAAAATTAACTATCAAGATTATATAGAAAATACTGTTTGTATAAAAAATTACAAATCTAAGCTTATATAAATTTAAAAAATTATTTAACTAAATAGATTTCTAGTGGAACACTGGAATTCTTTCTTACTCACATCTTTAACAGATTGAGTAAGGCCCACTCAAATTTCGAAGGGGCATCTGCATTACTTGGTCTACCAATTCAAATGGTAATCATAATTAGAAACACCCTCTCACACACTCAGAAATACTGTTTAACTAAATATCTGGGCATCCCATGGCCCAATCAAGATGATACATAAAATTAACCATCACACAGCATCACATGATTTTGCTCATTTTCACATACTTCTATCTTTTCCATGAAAAAAAGCTAAACAGGGTAACCAATTATTTTGAAGAAGATAAAATATCTGAACCAAACTTGCCATCTTGGAGAAAACTCAGCCAAGCTCAATCTAGATTAGTTAACCCTCAGTCAATCCACAGATGTGTGGGTGAAACTAAAGCATCATTGTTGGTCCCTCACTTTTGAAGAGATTGGTTAGGAAATATGTAATAAATGTCAGATATATCAAATGAGATAAGAAAAGTTTGTGAGGCACACTTGTAATCCCAGTAACTGAGGGTAGGGATGGGTTTGCAGGCAGGAGGATTGCAAGTTTGAGACCAACATCAACAACTTAGTGAGGCCCTAAGCAATTTAGTGAGATTCTGACTCAAAATAAAAATAAAAAGGCCTAATGATGTGGCTCAGTGGTTAAGTGTCCTTGGGTTCTATCCCCGGTACAAAACCAAAACAAAACAAAAAAATGTCAATCTGAAAAAATTACTATGAATCTAACTATATTTCATTCTGGGAAAGGCACAACTATGGACATAGAAAAGACTGGTGGTTATCAACAGTTTGAGGGGAAGACTAGGTAGAGAGGGATAGTGGGCGCAGAGGATTTTTAGGGTGGTGAAAGTATTTTGTATAATAATATAATAATGAATCCATGTCATATGTTTGTCAAAATGTACAGACTGTACAACACAGTGTGAACCTCAGTGTAAACTGTGGACACTGGACACTAGTAATGTATTGGTAGTGGGGTCATCATTTGTAAAAAAAAAAAAAAAAAAAAAAAATGTGCCACACAGATGGCAAGAAACAGGAAACCAGTGAGGGAGAAGGATATGGAAACTTTGTATGTTACACTCAATTTTTCTATAAACTGCTAAAAAAAGTAGTCCATTAATTAAAAAACACCCAAAATAATACCTTTAATTTTAAATGAAAATTAATGTAAAATGGATTATACAACTAATATAAAATTCAAAACTATGAAACTGCTACAAGAAAACATAGAAGGAAATCCATGTAACTTTTTGTTTCTTGATGAGTGTTTAGGCATGACATTAAAAGCATGATTGAAGAATGAAAAAGAAATGAAAAGTTAGATTTTATTAAAACTGGAAACTTTTGTTCATCAAAAAAGCACCATTAATAGTGTAAAAAAAAAAACAGGCCACACTGGGAGAAAAATTTGCAAAATACATGTCTGATAAAGGACTGATATCTAAACTACCCCCAAATGCTCAAAATCTAACAAAAATAAAACAACCCAATTTAAAAATTGTCAAAAGATCTGAACAGATATCCACCAGAAAAAATACACAGATGGTGTGGAAGGCAGAAAAATGGTTTCCCAAAGATATATTCACTTCTTGATCCCCAGGACTTATGCATGATTACCTCTTGGGCAAAACATACACAAGAATATTCATAGCAATTTTATTCATAATAGCCCCAAACTGGAAACCACTCGAATGGCTACCAACATGTCAACAGAGAAACAAACTGCAGTAAATTCATATACTGTAATATTTTCACTCAATTAAAAAATGAGTAAATCTCATTTTTTAATTGAGTGAAAATAAATCTTTTCAAAAATACAATGTTGAATGAGAGAGAATGGACACACAAGAATATGTGATTTGACTCCCCTTATATCAATTTCAAGATGAACAAAAGTTATCTCTGGTGATTGAAATCAGGACAGTTTCTCTGGGACAGGTGAGAATAACTGAAAAAGAATACAGGGAACTTTTTAAAGTAGTAGAGATATTCTTTTAGTTACACAGATACAGCAAACTGTCACAACTACAAACTTTTGATCTGTTTTCTACTGCTAAATATTATATTATGATAAACTGAATTAATAAAACAAAATCAGGACTCAGGAGAATCAGGGTTTTTTTTTTTTTATCGTGCTGAAACTTCAAAACCATTTCTTAAATAGATCCCAAAGAATAGGATAATGAGCAACATGATGAAGAGCCTTCTTAAAATAAATACAAGAAGTTTCTTGAAACTGTTTCTTATTGGGCTGGGGATGTGGCTCAAGCATAGCGGGTTCGCCTGGCATGCGCCGGGCGCTGGGTTCGATCCTCAACACCACATAAAAATAAAATAAAGATGTTGTGTCCACCGAAAACTAAAAAATAAATATAAAAACTCTCTCTCTCTCTCTCTCTCTCTCTCTCTCTCTCTCTCTCTCTCTCTCTCTCTCTCTCTCTCTCTCTCTCTCTTAAAAAAAAGAGAGAGAAAGAAACTCTTTCTTACAAGAGCAATGTGAAAGAGGAAGACATTAGAAGCAAGTCCAGAGGGGAAAAATAATTTGATGGAAGCCCAGGGTTCCCTGGTAAGTTTTCTTGATCTAGTGATGAGAATTAAGAACATTTCATGTAGAGGTGTAGAGAGGGAGGAATGAACCTCTTATTATCCAGACACTGGACCCAGAAGCCAGCTGACAGAAGAGGAATTTGATGAAGTTGGAAGTCAGTTTATTGGTTTCTGACCCAGTACAATGGGTTCAACTTTGAAGGGAGAGAAGAGTAAGGCCTGAGTCTATAGAACTGTTTAAGAATAACACTGTGAGATTCTGGACAAAGCATAAAGATCAAATGAAAGAATTGTCATAAGGAACTCAGAATCAGGTCGTAAGCTAAGTTGCTTTGAAACCCAATCACTTAGGGACTGCTTTCTTTTCCTCTACCTAAACCATGTGAACTGGAAGTTTGGGGCACCCAGAGGCAACATTCAGGGCATAGTGTTATTATTCTCAGGTCCACTGGCAATACCAAGCCTCTTCCAATCAACTTCTCAGACAATGGACGTGCTAAAGGAGAATTTGGAGCAGGAGAGACAGATCTTGTTAGGCACCTCCAGAGGATTGAAATCAGGATAGTGGAAGTTGATGGAAGGGGCATGCAAAGGTATCTGGGAGTAGGAATATTCTTCTGTTCCATGGATGGGTGCCTTTGAAAGAGATGTGTTCAGTTTGTGAAAATCATTCAGCTATACTATTATAATACATGCACTACTCTTTCTGTATCTTTTACTTCAATTAAAAAATGTTTAAGAATAATTTTAAATGTTTTAGTCCCCTATCCCCGGTACTAGGAACTATAAAAATCTTGATGCTTTGACCTCTACCCCCAAGGTTTAGGAACCTCAGTGTCTAGCAGGGAAACTGATAAACCTTGAGGAGGAGGTATGAGCAGCTCTCCAACAGCCAACTGCCAGAGCCTGGGAAGGACTGAGGGAAGGGCCCCAGATTTTTAAGTAGAGACTTTAAAGGATAATTAGCACATTTTTCATAGATAAATGTGTGTATGTTGGGAGCAGAGAGAGGATAGGTGGTAGGAAAGACATTCTAGGTCCATGAAAAGAGAAAATTATAAAAGACTCTAATTTCCAACTCCATCAAAATATAGTCATGACAGAACAAAAATGTCCCTAAAACAAAACATTTAGAGTATTAGTACAGGGTCTTGGACCCAAAATGATTGGTTGAGGATAAGGGTAGGAGAGTGGGAGTTGGTTCTCAGCTCTAATAACCTAAGTCAACAAGAAGCAGTCTTCCTTGAAAGGTAGTATATTGAATGTTTCTAGGTGTGTTCCTTTTTATTTTCCCCATTCAAAACAAAAACACAGTTGTGTATCACTTGACAATGGGTAAACCCTTCTGAGAAGTTCGTCATTGGACAATTTCATCATTGTGGGAACATCACAGTGTGTACTTAACACAAACTAGGCCAGATATGGTGTTACTAGGTGATATAATCATATGGGACCCCAAAGCAGATATACATGCCTTCACTGGCAAACTTTGGTACATGACTATAATTTGATTAGGTATCAGAATAACTTATGTTCTCACAATTTAGGTAGTCTAATCTACATGATTGTCTGGAAAAGTATCCATGACAAAAGCAAACACTGCTTTTAAACCAATAAAAATTTAATATTTAGACATATTTGAGAGTGGCATCACAGGGTATCTTGAAATTAATAGTTACCATATTGAATGGTGTCTTATTTGCAAAAGTAATATGAGTTTACCGTTGAAACTCAGAAGTATTTAAAGTAACAAGTATAAGAATCTTCTCTCTGTCCTACTCCCAAAAGTTAACAGGCATTTGAATAATGTAGTCTGGATTCTTTGTAATAGAGACATGTCATATAGTCTGATCAATAAATTATTATAGTCTAAATTATAACATATTTTCAAGACATTTCCATGTCCCTGCAGGTCGGTTCACCTCATTTATTTCCATGGTTACACAGTATTTCATTATTTATATGAACTGTAATTGACCTGATCAGCTTCTGATGGACATTTAGGTTTTTTCCAATTTTCACCACAGCAAATAATGATATAATGAATATCCTGTACAGAATTCTAATGGCTCACCTTAAGACTCGGATACCTCTGAGAATATCTACAAGGGAGAGACTAAGAAGTCTCCTAGGAAAGAGCTCATCTCAAGTGAAAAGCAATTAAGACTCACTTTCTATGGTCCTAGGACAATAGGCCTATGACAGAGGGGACAATCATGAGGATGCTGTGTCATTCAAAGTATCTTTGTACCAGCCCCCATGCATTCACACATTCTCTAATCTCTCCAAGGTCATTAAAATCTCACAGTAGCATCAACAGATTCTACCACACAGGAGCCAAGACATTCTGGGCAGAGGGAGGCATGCTGAGCAACATCATACCTCTGTTGTTACAGGAATCCAAGGTAGAGCACAAGGACTCCAGGAGTGATCCCTGATGATTCCAAGATTCCTTTAAAAAGAATCTGTGAAGCTGGCTGAAATTACACCAATGGGGTAGGAAAAGAACCAGAGAAAGGATTGTGAACGTGGAGGGTGTGAGTCTGTATTTCTAATCTCTATGTTGATATGGTCAAAAGGAAACCCAGGCTGCAGATTTAACTGGATATTTCAAAAATAATATTTATGCTTAAATTACTCATGTTCAATTCAGCCAATAATGTGCTTAATGTGCATTAACTGGAGCATGCTGTCAGGTGTTCAAAATAACACAGTGTGAGGGCATCCATGAGAATAATGCTATGGAATTATTAGAATTTCACTTTAACACAAATGTATATGAGCACAGAAATAAAATAAGGAAAAAACAGCATGAGTAAAACTACTAAAAAGTGATATTAAAATGAAGATACTTTTAAACAGGCTAGTCACAGCTCAAAATGACAAAATGGGTCACCTTCTCTACTTACTGCCAGCATGCATGGCTGTTCCCTGCTGCAGAGGCTACTGTGCTGCAAAACTTTGCTGAGTTAATTTCAAGCAAGAACAAAATAACACAGGCATTTCTCTTAGGGAAATTTTACACATATTCACAAGATCACTATTTATTTTGCGTGAATGTGCAGATTCTGAGACCTGAATATTGCAGGAGATAATACCTACAAAACAAGGTGCTGCTGTCCCTGTTTTCCACAAAGGCAGACCTAGAACTTTTAGTTCCACTTGCTCAGCAATCCCAAGAGCTGTGATGCGAACAGTAGATCCACTGATTTCACTTAGGAATAGGAAACCCAAGGATGTTTTTTACAGGCTCCTTACGCTCATCCAAAATTCTGGACACACTGGATAGTTGGAATTGGGAGAAGGCAGGCATGAGGTAAGGGCAAGAACACTGGATAAGGTGTCTGATGACTTGGTTCAGTTGATTATAAGCCATATGTCTGAGGAAAATAAAATCATAAGTTCTCTGAATAACAAGAGGCCCTGGGTCATCATGATGATGAAATATGCATGCATATCTGCATGTATGATCTGTACATAAATATGCACAGTTTACCAGAACTAGGCACATAACTGGCAGGGCCCTGTGCAAACAAATAAACCAAAAAATAAAAACATGGGGCACAGTGTTCAAAGAATTTGAAGAAGTAATAGCAAAGCATTAAACCAAGTGCAGGACCCTTCTAAATGTAAGGTTCTAAGTGACTGCACAGGTGGATGGCCCACAAAGCTAGCCCTGGGTGGTATCATTCTGGGAAGGGCACTCCTGAGAACAACACTTTTATAAATGCATAGCTAAATCCTCCAGAATCTCAGGAAAATATTTGGCTGCCTCTGAGATTGCATTATAATGAAAAGGAAGTAGGATTTCATATACTAAAAAAGAATCCTTTTTTTTTCAAGATGACATAGAAAGAAGATAAAAAGACATCCTTTAAAACTATAGTGCTTAGCTACAAGGAACATAGTATAAAACTTTATATGTTTTTCTTTATGTAATCCTCACACACAATCCTAATCAATGAATCTAAAAAGACTTTTTTTCCACAGGTGAAAAAATGATGGATCTGAGAGGTTGAGAAATTTGATCGTGGTTACGCGATTTTTTTCTCATAGATCATTAATTCATTTGACAATACTTATTGACCTCCTACTATCCCCTAGGAACTGTTTGAGACATTGGAGAGAAAACACCAAGACAAACAAACAAACAAACCCAGCTCATCTCTAATCCTGTCTTTGGCCTCCTGGAGTTTAGAGGGGAGACACTAGCATTAATTGAAAAAAATCGCACTCCTTTTTCAAAAAAGGAAATGGTAAAATTAATGAGTTTTATAAACAAGGTTGCCAGATTTAACAATAAAAAATACAGAATGCCCAGATAAATTAAAGTTTCACATAAACAACTATTAATGATTTAGTATAAATGTGGTGGAATGTTGGTGTTTCCCTCAAATTCATATGTTGGAATCTTAATCCCTAAAATGATAGTATTAAGAAGTTGGGCCCTTAAAAGAAGTGATTAAGGCTTGAGGGCTTCATCTCACCAATGGAATTGATACCCTTCTAAAAGAAGTTGAAGGGAGCTGCCTTATTCCTTCCATCATATGAGGACATCTGTGAAGAACAGGCCTTCACCAGGCACTGTATCTGCTGGCACTTTGAACTTGGACTTCCCAGCCTCTAGAATTATAAGCAGTATATTTCAGTCTCATTACAGCAATTCAAGGGACTAAGACAATATCCCATGAAATGTTTTGAACATATTTATACTAAAAAATGTCTCGTTTATTGAAATTTACTTTTACGTGACTGTTCTGTATTTCCTCCAATAACCTTATTTATAAGGAAAAGTACACTGTTGTAGGGGAGAGAATTTTAACCTGACAACAGAGATTCAGAGACTTCTCTAAAAAGGGAAAACTAAACTGAGATCTGAAAAATGTAAGAGTTGGTAAACTGGAGACAGGTTGAGACAGGTGGCAAAAAAGACTGAATTTGAAGGCTGCTGCTCTGTAAATAGCTTGGGGATTGATCATACAAATGGAGGCTCTGGAAGTGAGCATGATTCTTCTGAGGGCTTCCAGAACATATTTAGTAAATATTAACCAGAACAACTTAGGTTAGAAAGTTAAAGTGTGCTGTCTATAAGTGTGTCCCCTAATGATACCATCAAACCTGCTTGGTAGAGCTTGATAATCAGCAGCTCCTGGGCCCATGTATGAAACCACTAACTGGAAAGTCTAGGATGGGGCTCAGAAAAGTCCATTTAAACATGCTCCCCAGAAAAGTATGTTACACATGACTGAGAATCACTGGTTTATTTGTCTATTCTAAGATTTTAATTATAGGATTTTTCAAATACTAGTAAATGATATGGAAAGTACTTGGTCTGATTTGTCATAAATCTCACTATACTTGTGAATTTTCAGAGGCTTCAAGGTTGTCATAAGGTAGAAGCCCATCATTATAGTGTCAGTCTTAGTCATTTATATTATACACTGTCTACTGGAAAGAGATATAATAAGCATGTTGCACATTAGGTAGTCAACAATAAGCTTTTTAAATGACATGGTAAATAGATATATCTGCTTTATATTATGCTGAAATCATTATTTTTCAAGTCGGTCTTTTAAAATGTTTTAATTCACAAATTCTAGAATTTTATAAAAATATTGAGTTTTGAAAATTGTTTTAATTAGAAATTAGGCTCTCCATATTCTTAAAGGCATAACAAAATCTAACAGACAATTTTCTCTGCAAAATGGAAAGTATAGCTCCATGTAAAATTTCAATATGAGTTAATAAAAAATATTCTTCCATTCTATTTATAAGCAAAGTTCAAATTTTTAGAAATCATATAATTCTCCACTATGGTTTCAATGTAAGGTGTCCCCCAAAAAGCTCATGTGTGAGACAGTGCAGGAAGGTTCAGAGGAGAAATGATTGGGTTGTAAGAGTTTTAACCTAATCAGTGATTTAATCCCCTGATAGGGATGAACTGCATGATATCTGACCTGGTAGGGTATGGCTGGAGGAGGTGGGAATTGGGGCATGGCTCTGGGTATATATTTGTATCTGGCAGAATGGAGTCTCTCTCTGCTTCTTGATCACCATGATATGAGCTGCTTCCCTCTGCCACACTCTTCAGCCACGTTCAGCCTGGCATCCAGGCCCTAGAAATGGAGCCAGCCGTATATGGGCTTACACTTCTGAAACTGTGAACACTCAAATAAACTCTTCCTTCTCTACAGTTGTTCTGGTAACATCTTTTAGTCACAGCAGCGAAAAAGTTGACTAAAACATTTCCATATACTACAGTGAAAGAATATTAGAACTAGAAAGGGCCAACTATCAAGTCTACTCCAGTACATTTATTTCAGGTGTCTCAACTCTTTCCAACAGGGGAAGCTATCATTTGCAACTACTACTACCAAGAGAGGGTTTGTGGTAAAACTACCTGGTGCTTTTGTATCCCATAAAGATATATTTTTAGGGGCTGGGTCTGTAACTCAGGGTAGAGCATTTGCCTAGCATGTGTAAGGCACTGGATTTGATACTCAGCACCACATAAAATAAATAAAATAAAAAATTATAAATAAATAAGTAATATTTATTTCTAGCAAGAATTAAATAGTAACTTCTCAGCTATCTCGAATCAAGAAGCTCCTAATTTAATATACTACAATATTTTACACTGGTTGCTCAATTGTGCAGAGTGAAAAAGCAAAGCAAAGCCCAAAATAATGCAGCAATATTGTATCAAAAACTCTACAGAGCTGGGGAGGGGGGCTGTGCCTCCTAGGCTTACAAACAGACCTCATCTAAATGAGGAGTTGGTGTTAAAGTGGACAAGGATAGGCATCTTGTGAACCTGCCTCAGACAGAAATCTCAGCAAAAGAGAACAAGCAACATTCTTGTGAATTTTAGGTTTATTCCTGGAAATAGCTGCATGGAATAAAAAGGGTGTTTTCACTTTCACTATTCACAGAAATCTCCGATTACTATGATAAATACATAAAACATAGTGAACTGCTTAAGAAGGCATTTTGACAAATCATATGTTTTTAATCACAAAACATGTTATCAAAAGATCTACTTAGGAATAAGAGCTAATATTCCTAATTATAAGAAATGGATTTTCTGCTGTTCGTGATCATGTGATTCTTGCACATTATGATGCCTTTCCGGTAATCTCCTTCAACTGCATCCTGTTCTCTTAAGTATTTTCCACACTTCAGGGATATGATAGGGCAATAATGAGCAGATTTTTTTTAAAAAAACCTAAAAGCTTTTAGGCTAATCTTTTGCTCAGATGAGAGAAGCTCATAAGCCAGATCATCCAGTGGGCCATGAAAAATATATTTGATTTTTCCACAACACCATTGAAAACACTCAAATATGATCCAGAGCTTCCCATCCAGACAGCAGCTGAGGGTGGATTTCATATTAGAGTGTGAGGAAAAGTCTATTGTCTGCCTTTGCTGACACTGAAGATCAAATTTCATTAAAGGCAAAATTCTGAGAAGTTAGAAATTAGAGAATTTTTTTAAAAGATAAAATTGTTTTCTTTTTCCTTGCAGGGAATTTATTTTATAATATTTTCCATTTGTGGAGAATTTGTATTTCCAAAGTTTTCTGAAAAAAAAAATTTTTGTCCTCAACACAACTCTGTAAGATAAATAAGGACCTGGTTGAACTATTCCCGCCCTCCCCCCCCCCCCACTTCTCAACTGTAGTGGAAGAACCCAGGATAACTTGCCTAAAGGTGACTTAACATAGTATTTGGGAAAGTGGGAAAAAGGTTCTTTTTCTCCACATTCCTTGAAAACTGCTTTTCTACCCCCACTTCTTCCTGGTCGTCCTTTTTTCCTCAGCTCACCTCCTTAGTTGCTATTGTCGCACATACTTTCAAATTTGGGCTCATTCATTTGCCAGTGCAAAAGCCTTTGTCATTGGCTTCCCAGAAAGTGGTCTTTCTTTTAAACAAACGAACAAAAGGTTGGATTTCTTTTTATCCGGGAATGCTGTATCAATAGCATTGATTCTCAAACCCCACTTAGAGGGTAGTCCTCCTACCAAAATCCTTGACAGGTGAAGGACTGGATTGGCATTACAGAACCTCGGGAATCTCAACCCCGAAGCGTTCACAAGGAAACTGGCCAGGAGCACGAGGCCTTTCAGAACTTGCCATTGAAAAAGGAGTGAACTCTTGTTTTAACAGCTCAATGCGACAGTCTCCTCTAGGATTATGGATAAGAATTAAACGGAAACTACTTTTCGCTCTGTCAGTCAGCTAAATTCGAAGGGAGCTAAACACGTCTGTGAGAGTAATCAGGGGATCTCTGTTGTGGCGCCTTAAAAGATGCTCCAACTCTTCCGTCCCCTGGGGAGCGCTTGGTCGCTGCGGCACCTTCCTGGCACTGTGGCGCACTGCGGCGCCGCCTGCCTGCCCGCAGCCCTGGTTCTACTGGGTTTTCCTCCACGCGCCACGATACTGGCCGCCCCCACCGCAGTCTGCTCCTGCGCGAGGCCCCGAGGATCGCGGCTGTCCGCGTCGAGGGCACAGCAGGGCATCCATCACCAGAGAGCCTTTGACGCACATGCGCCGGCTCCCAGACGGAGACTCCGTCGCCTCCCCAGGCCTCCACCCAAGCCCGCCCCTCGCGGGTCGGCATTTGCATCACTTGCACACGTAGAGGGTGACGCGAGCGCCCCCAGCGCGGGCAGTCCGGGCGGTACCTCCAACCCGGGTGACTCAGCTCCACCCCCTCCGCCCCCGCGCGTGGCAACTGAGGTCCCCGCACGCCCACAGAGAAGCTCTGTATTGTGCATCTGCGGAGGGATGCCGGCTGCCCCAAACCAAGTTGATTCTCGTATTCTACGATCCTTCTGGCCCAGCCAGAGGCGGTTCTTGCCACACACTGGGGAAAAGTATTCCCAGTTCTAGAGCCCAGGCAGATGGGGGAAAGCCCACCAAGAGATAGTGTCAAATATATTGGCTTCTCACCTCCACTTCCCTTCTTATCATCAGAAATTATCTGTGGGGTATTATTTACCGGGGATGGTCTCCTCTCCCTGCTGAACTTCACATTCATTGGTCTACTTCGCTGTGCCCAATGCACTGTAAGCACTCAATAGGTTTTTGCCCAATGCAGGCGATGTGTAGGGAATTACAGGCTCTCACAAAGAGCCATAGCCCCGCGGGTTTCCCTGTTCTCCATTCTTCTGCGCTCGTGCAGACACTGGACCGAGGCTTCGGGAATTTACGTGGAAGAGTTTGAAAATTCACGGTGTTTCTTTCAGGCTCCCGCAGCGCCTACTGCGGCGGCCACTGCTCTCCCGCCACCCTCACGTCTGCAGAGGGATCCCCGCTGAAAAGTTAAGCCCAAGGCTGCGGTGAGCGCACAGGTTGGGCACCCAGCCGGCGGCTCTTGGATGCTTGTTTTGAATCAACCCCCCCACCCCTTCCGGGTGAAAGCACCTATGTAAATGAGCGTAGAGAACCCTGCAGATTCAGCCCCCGCATCCCAACTGCTGCCCACCCATATCCCCGGGGAATCCTGGAAAAAAGTGTGCCCGCATCCCTGACCTACCCCAGTTAACCACGGCTCACTCCATCCGCCTTACCCCGACTTACAGGGTCCCACTCTAACAAAGGCACCCACCCGGCAGCCCCAGGCACCTGCAGCCGTTTTCCTGGGGCCAGGTGGGCAAAGTTGAGCTTCTGGGAGGCTGCAAAAAGTTCCCCAGGCTGCAACGCCCGATCTTCTGGTCCGAAAAGGAAATCCAGCAGTGAATAAAGTCTCGCCACTGCTGCCAAAGACCCCTCACTCACCGCTCTAGCTGTCAGGGACCCCCGGTCCTGAGTGGTGTCAGCTCTGCAGCCGTCGCCTCGCGGGGGCTGCTCCGGCTCGCTTCCTGGGGCCGCCTCCGTCTGTTACTCTCTCCTGCAGCGCACGGAGTGGTGACTCCTCCGAGCGTGTCAGAGTCGAGAGGAGGGGCGGGAAAGTGGCTCCGGGCTTGCACGCTGCGGTCCTTCTCCTCCTCCTTCGCCCGCCTTCCCCCGCCCCACCGTACTGCAGTGCCGGGCGGCGGCGTGGAGAGAGTACAAGCGATGCGCAGGGAGGGAGTCACCGTGTGCGGAGGAGGAGGGCTCAGCGCACGAGTCGGCGTGCTGAGGGAAGTCGGAGTGCGGGGGCACGGCTCTGGGATGCGGGACTGAAGCAGGGTGGTGATGGGAAGGCCACCTCCAAGTAGCGGGTACTTTGGAGGAAGTCAAGGTTCCGAGTTTGTAGCTAGGGAAAGAAAAGGGACGACAGTCCCTAATTAGTCACCCCAGAGTGACTGTGCGTTACGCAGTTGGCGGCGCCCCCCGACAGGTCCTGCAAGACGCAAGGAAATATTGACTGCTGAACCTGGCTAGAAACCAGAAAAAAGAGTCTGCCGCCTATTTTGGGGCGCGTGACTGACTTGTTAACTTTGATTTGGCTTCCAGGAAGTCACCATACCGGGGTAGGTTGCCCATTTTCCCCACCCGCATTTCCCAGCCGGCATACAAGTCAAAGAAGAAACTTGAGGCGCAGCAGGAACACCAGGTAGGCTAGGCAGCCACACTCAGTATTGAAAAAAAAAAAAAAAAAAAAAGCCAGGAGAATAGAGTTAGATGACTGAAACTTATTCATGCAAGAACACACCGCAGCCTGGCGCGCCCACCCACCACAGCACTGGAAGGCACTGTCTGCTCGGGTGCCTCGCCCCAATCCCGCACCCAAAGGCTGCGTGTAGCTAGGCATTCCCTGGTCCTTGACCCTGCCAGCTCCGCTCTCACAAGGAACTCAGTGTGGTGTGAAGCGTAGCACAGGCGTGTGCCTTCCCGCAATCATTAGTCCTATAATGGTGACCCGAAGTGAGACAAAGCGTGGCGCCAGTGTAGGCTGCAGTGGGTGGAACTCACACACATCGTCTCCTAGCGAATGTGTTTCGTCCTTGTAATGGATGATTGAATGGATGGATGAATGGATGGTTGTGTGGATATAAATACAAGCATGTAAACGTTCTGGAGAAGGAGAGCTATGGGGCTCCTTGGGACTGGAGCTTCTGCCCAGAGAAGCTGGTGGGGATGATGTAGTTAACCCAGTATGGGGCTGTAACCCGAGCTTTCTGGCTTGGATTGTGCCACCCTACCGGATTCTGTGGAAAGAAGAAAATGGAGACATCTCTTAGTCTCTCACTTTTCCTTCTCTGCAGTTCAGGCACTCAGACTCTCAATTAGGATCTTCCTGCCCTGTTGAGTCTACACTTCCTAGTTGGTCTTTGAAAGCCTGCAGTTTGCCACCATGTTTGGAGCTGCAAGATAGCCAAAGCTACACAAAAATTGATAACCATGTTTATTTGCATTTCATGGATCCTTCTTCATGTGGATTCTAAAATGATTGTATTGCTACCATATAAGGAATATACCACAAGAGTGCTTGTGACTGCCAAGCTGGAAATAAAATTGTGAAATTAAAAAATTATAAATTTTATCTGGATTTACATAATATATGTAAAATTTTGAGTTCGCTACTGAAAAATGTACTTGTAATTCATTCAGCTTCCAATGGATATCCTTTTGAGGACCTGTCCCCAAAGTCACAGAATAATGCATTATTTCCCAGATTCCAAGGTCCTTTCAGGTATACTTCTTATCCCTAGGTCTCATGGATCCTCCTTCTGAAAAGATTCTTATTTTTGTCTTCAATTGTTAAGGAAATGTTTTCTCTCTTCTAAAAACACTTGTCTTGTAGGAACTGATAAGGATAAAGATGTATACCTACCCTATCCCCATAACATCTCAGAGATTTTATTCCTCTACATAGACAGTCTTTTTGTGGTGCTAGACAGCAAGCCATCTTAGTGTGATCAAAGATCTGTTTTTGCATCTGCAAAGTGTTTTTTAATATGTATTTTTAGTTGTAGATGGACACAATACTTTTATTTTATTTATTTTTATGTGCTGCCAAGGATTGAACACAGTGCCTCACACTTGGTAGGCAAGTGCTCCATCACTGAGCTATAATCCTAGCCACTGCAAAGTGGTTTTGATAACAGCACTTTGCGCCTAGTTCAGATGCTGTGGTGACAAAATATTATAATAGCCACAAGAAGCACAGAGCCTAGAACAAAGTTGGCAGAGAAAAAAATGTCACTTCTTCCCCCCTTTAATGGTCAGAGCAAGGTTTTCCAAAAGCAGTGCTGTGGAACACCAGTCCTATATGATGTTCTGCAAACCTGAGTAGCACCTGGCTTCTTACAACAGGAATCTAGAGAGCCCATGCTTTTGGAAAAAGTCCACACCCCTCCAGTTTTCACCTCCACCATGAGGTGTTAGTAGCAAGGCACAGACACCTACCTTTCTTCCCAACACTCCCAGCTTCTCCAACACTGTGTGTCTTGATTCTGTCAGTGTTCATCTCATTAAGTCCTTAATGTCCATTCATATCAGTTACCATGAGAAGCCCAGAATTTCAAATGCATTTCTCATCTCCCACTTCAGAATTCTCCCAGGTTTGGCACATCCTGTGTTCTGTCCTTTCCTCCCTGTCTGGATCCTGAAATGCTTTGACTCTGCCTTCTAGAATTCAATCTCCCTCTAGTAAAATATCCCATATGCTCAACCCTTTGCCTCCTTATCCTAACAGAAACCTGGCTTTGCCCTCAAAACAGGCTGCTTTCCTCACAACCCTCTCAAATGGTGATTTTCTTTTTACATCCCCAGGTCTTGCATCACAATATCTAGAGGTAAGAAGAGATTAACTTTTCACATTTCATTAGTTCTTCCAGAACATTCTTCATCCATTCTCCCTAAAACCTACTTTGAATCTCGATTCTTTAGATTATTTTACTCATTACTCATAAATGGTGCTGCCATTGCTTAGATCAAAAGCCCCAAGGAGTTGCAGAGCTCTCCACTATAGGGTAATTCCTATATGAGGGCATTTAGCAAGTGGATTACTCTGGTGGCTGGTGTCCCCTTTCCTTTCCCAAACTGTAAGAGATTGGCCACGAAAATGGTGCTGATGCAGTGGGTTTGAGTAATTCATATCATCCTGAGACCAACCCCCATCTCCCACAATTCCACTCTCCTCTTATTATTTAATAATTTTTATTATGAATTACTTTGTTTAACCTGAGATCCAAACAATGCCCACCACACATTGCATTTGGTTGATAAGCCTTTTAAATTTCTCTTCATCAACTGGTTCATTCTCCCTTTTTTCACCTCTTGCAATTTACTTTTATTAGAGCATTTTCCAGTAGAGTTTTCTACAGTTTGGATTTTTGCTGATTGTGTTCCTATTATGTTGTTTAAGTGTTCCTATAATCTAGAAAATCAATCTAGAGGATTATCAGAGTCAGGTTTTGTTTTTTGATAAAACTACTATCTAGTTGTTAATGTGTCCTTCCATTAGGTGGCATATACTATCTAATTGTCTCATTTTGTAATATTAGCAGTTATTGATGATTATAGCTATTGATGCACTATTTTGTTCAGATTTTGCCAAATGGTAATATTCTAATGAACACTTCTCAAACATTCATCCTCCTATCCTTTTCAAAAATGCTTGATAGCCTTTTGAGAGTCAGGAATAGAAGACAAAATATAGGTTTTGCACAAGTTATTAATCTAATAGGGGAGGCACTGCCCACTGTCCACCATAAGCAACCTTAGTCAATTTTCTGACACTATGACAACATACCCAATATTATAAATTTATACAGATGAAATATTTACTTTGGCTCATTGAAGTTTCCAGTCCATGACAGATTGGCTCCATTGCTTTGGGCTGGTGGCAAGGAAGCACATCATGGTGGGAACATATAATGGAGCTGAACCACTTACTTCATCATGAACCAGGGAGCAAAAAGGGAATGAGGAAGAGGCCATGTACTTTGGGGCATATTCTCAATGCTCTAAGGATCTCCTACTAGGCATCATCTCTTACAGATTCTACGATCTTTCAATGGTGTCACCCTGGGGACCAAGCCTTTAACACCTGGGCCTTTGAAGGACGCTCAAGATCCAACGACTGTACAAAATAGGTTTATCTTATTAGTGTAAGGGAAACTGAAAAATAATCCTCTCTTCCACTACCATTGTAGGGGACTGCTGGTAATGTTTCCTTAATGTTGAGTAGAGAGCATGAGTATGTAGGTATGGAGTAGGGGTAAGAAATACTTGCCTAAGAACTTTTAACTGAATGCAAGTAGTGGAGATTTGCATTCCCAATTTCTCATTAAATTGTAAATTCAATTTTATGTTGATCTGGGGGATTTCTCAGGACACAGCAGTAAGAAATATACATCCTTTCTGGAAAGACCCTCCTTCATCCTAGACTTCAAAAACTACAAGTAAGTTTGTAGTAAAAGTTAGAAAATAATAAAGCACACAAGATAAGTGAACACAAGGAAACATAGCACCATGAAGGAGCACTAGCAGATATCACAGAAGAAACTTCAATCCCTCTCTAAGAAAAGACTTTAGATGTTGGAATTAATTATTGGTGTTTATTGCTACCTTACTTGAAAAAAAATAAAAGATAAGCTCGAAAGTATTTGTAGACAATAGAAAATTATAAGAAATGACCAATTATATTTGAAAAGGGACCCAATAAGTCTTCTGTTCAACTCTGTTGGTTGCCTTACCAACATCCAATCCACCTTCCACACATACACACATCTTATTCTTTCCTTAAAGGACCCTGATTTTATTTAGGCATCCACCATTTTTTAAAAGTGCTCACATATATTTAACAATACGGTTTTATATAGAATGCTAAGATCATTTTTCTTCTAATTTTACAGAAAGAATAGAAATAATGTGAACCTTCTACTTATAGAACCATGACACATCCAAATTTAACTTCTAAGTAGATGCATTCCAATTTGTTTAGAGTTCAAAGTTTCAATAGCAATTATGAAAAGAGGAAAATTTGTACATAAATTGTTTTACATCACTGATCAAAAATTAAATGCAAGAAACACTAAAATAAAATTTAATAAGGTCTTATGTGCCCTGAGGAGGTGACACCTGACTTGGATAGATGATTGCTCTATATAAATTATCTCCCATTTGGCACTTCTGTGACTGCAGGATAACTAATCATCAGTTGTCTTTCTACCAGACTTGGTACTACTAATCTTCTTTACTTGATAGCAAGGTTTGTAAAGATTCATAAAAATAACTGCAGAATTGAAAAAGGCACCCTCCTTTTTAGCTTCTAAGTATTCTTCTATTACTAGTTAGTTCTTGTAAGAATGTGTCCATCCAAGAATAGATGTGCAGCTCAATGGATCAGGGGAAAACTTGTACATTCTATAGTGGTGGCTGCCATAGATGATAAAATGACAAAGACCCATAGCAGCAACAGGCAAGTGTTCTCTTGGTAGATGGGTTTTTCTAGCTACTTCTTAATTTCTCCCTGGGTAATACCAGTTTCCACTGCCATCTTTATTTTATAACTCTGGAAAATGTCCACCCAGACTTCTGAACCCATAAATATCTGAGATTCACCATTTTTTACTTGGTCATGTGCTATAGAAACCAGTCTCATTACACTTTGACTGGCCCACATTGGCCTTTGGTTCTTTGATCCTTTCCAGTGATTGGTTTGGGCATCTACATGTTACACAATTTTGGTCTATGGCACATGAAGGGATGACTTCTAGAGATCTTTGGGGGAAGATTCTTCACTCCTAAGATATAAATGAAAAAAAAAAAGGAAGTCTCATTTCTGCTTTTAGATATTATGGTGTCTGAATGTGACATGTAGAACTTCTGCAAATGTTCTTTAGTCATGAAAGAGAGATATTCTAATAACAAAACACATGATGGATGTAAGGGCCAAGTGAATTTTGAAGAAGTGGAGCCAGAGCCTGATGTACCACATGTAGAACAGCCCTACTTCTGTTGTGTGATGATGAGTTTCCTTATTTTTTTTAAAAAAACACTATAAGTTAGAGCCTTTTGCTCCCAGTAAAAACATTCTTACACTTATACTCCTCAGTTCTAAAAGAGTGCCTAGTATATAGTATGTACTCAATGTGTGTCTTCTAATTTGAGTTGAACCATGTGCTGTGTTCCTTTCTGTTGGGAAAACATGATGGGCATCTCCATCTGCCATTTCCTAAGTATCTAGTACACTCACTGAAGGATGATTCTCAGGAATGTCCTACCTACACAGTCTTCTAGAAGGGCTTTAGTTGCCCATAGCAGTCAC
Source organism: Ictidomys tridecemlineatus (assembly GCF_052094955.1). NCBI lineage: Eukaryota > Metazoa > Chordata > Mammalia > Rodentia > Sciuridae > Ictidomys > Ictidomys tridecemlineatus. The sequence goes on from NC_135477.1 coordinate 83,214,649, forward strand.
TCTCTTAGAAGTTTACCATTTACTGACTTCCCTGTCCCTGTCTAATATTCCCACTTGCTAACTATTTGCCCAGTGAACTACAAGCACTCAAGTCCAGCTATGCAAAGATGTCAGTAATTTGGTTCCAGTCCCTTTCAAACCCGTTATCTCAGTATCCCCAGTCTGAATCTTGTACCTCAGATAGTCTGGACTAGTGGTCATACCCCAAAGACTCACCATGTTGCTCTATCTCTGTATAAAGTTACTCATACCACATTCACTGCCTGAAATACTAAATACCACCTTTTCTCACTGCCTGGAATACTAAATGCCACCTTCTGTCCTGCACCTTCACCAACCAAAATTATCCTCCCTAGTTCTACACTATGATGGCTCTTAGGTTCAACTGAATATATAGCCTCATCACTCACCAGTTTTGTTATGAATAATTCTATCTCATTTTCTGCAATGCAACAACTTTTTGAGGGCAAGGACATTATATTCTGTACAATGTTAAACCCCACAAACTCTATCACACAATACTTTCTATATGAAAGGTTCCAAATGCCTTATGCATAAATGTTCAAAAATTTAATGAATCCTTTCACATTCTTTAACTCTGCTTTCCTAGAATGATCAAGGGTCTTTCCATATAAGAGACTCACAATTTTAAATTCTGCAAAACCTTCTTCGGAGGACTAAGAGCACACTATCCTGAGAAATTGCCTGTGTTCCTACAGCCTTCATCTGATTTAAATTAAATTAAAAAAAAACATAGATGCCCCCAGTGGAGAAAGAATAATCTTTGAATTTCTCCTTCTCTTTTTCCTCATAACTTCTACTGCTGCTCTAAGTGTTAGAGAAAGTGTTATGGATCCTCTGTATCCAAATGATTTATAGCTCAACTCTGAATATTCCCATTGGGTCTTCTATTTACACTGGTTGGATTTTCCTTTTTAACATTCTTCCACAGGTCTGTTAATGCACTGGGTTCTATTAAATTATTTTCCTGCTCAAGGGAGAATTATTGTTTCCCTGTTTGGAATTGGTCTTGCGTAATCTTTTTTGCTCCAAATTAGTGTTCTAACACTCAGCTTTTCTACTTTAATAATAGACATGCTGATTTCCCTATATGGTCAGGCTATTAAAAATGCATGTAGTAAGCTCTCGGGAAGTTAGATTCACTTCTATTTTTAGCATGATCCGTAGGTATTAGTGCTGACCAACTTTTGGGTCACAAATGGCTTCTTATTTTAAGAAGCAGCAACACTGTGAATGTTAATGATGGAAACATTGGTATAAATAGTTTGTTTATTTTATGTTTCTCTTTCTATACACTTAGAGATGTTCCTGCTGATAAAAATTTTAAAGATTACCCATGTCCATTCTTCACCCAGTCTCAAGAAGAGAATTCTGATAACTTATTACCAGTTTCTTGCATAACAATGACTTTTATATGGATATGAAATGTCCCATGATGCAATTTGAGCTCATTTTTATATAAATTGGCAGCCTTTTGGTATGGTTGCTGAGGGGTGAGGTGAAGCTAAATGCTTCTTTTCCAATATCTGCCAGGGATTCTTTGCAACCCCCGAGGAAGTGAATTCTCACTTTTAGAACTGAAACAAAGTCAAATCAAGCTCATCATAGGCTATTTTATATTCCAAGAGAGAGAATAGGAAGGCTCCCTTTGGTATTAGTTCTAAGCTATAGTTGACAAAAGTTCTGGGTTTGGTTCCATGCAGCACTTGCCAGTGCATTCTTCTCATTTATCTCACACAGGAAATGGAGTCATGTTACTAAGGAAAGCCCTAAATATGTAGGGGGCGCTCCATCTTATCTCTTTGGATCATTATCTCAGATGACACCTTAATGCTGTATAATTCTTCTTTCCAAAAAAGCTGGCTTATCACTGAAGACTTTCTAGGGATGTAAGGTATAGGGACCACTTGGTGGAACAGATGTTGATCCAAAATTTCCTTTTCAAAAACATCCATTAAAACATAAATCTCAGGTTGTCCTAGAGGCACTGCAGAAATGGCATGGGAATTAGCAGATGTTCTAGATCATTGGTTCCCAAAATGTTCAGTGAAGAGATTGGCTTGGCATGTCATTGAGACAGATAAGACCAGGAAACCACAGAGGATAGTTTTCATAAAGTACCAGAAGATGTCTAAAACTTGGCAGGTTAGCTCCTTTTTATCTTGGTGACATTCAATTTCTGAAACTACCTTCCACTTGTTACCCTTTCAGAAGACAAAGTCCAAACACCCTGGGATGAAGAGCTCAGAAGTCAGTGGGAACAGACCATGCCCTTGAAGGTGATTGAGACCTCAAGTACCAAGGAAGGCAGAGATTCATATTCTTATTTGTTGAGGGCCACAATCAAGTCAAGATGGCGCCTGGCACTTTGCCAGGAGGAGTGGTTTGTGAAGTAACGCTAGAGAGTCATTAAGATGGTGAGGATTCCTTGATGACTGACTGCTGTATCTAGAGGATGTTAATTGAGTTAAGCTGTGTGTAATTAGTTAAGTATATATATACCTCTGCTGTCCCGTAATAAAGTGGCTCCCACTGTTTCAATATTCACAAGTTGCTTGTCACACACGCCCCCCGCCCCCCAGTTATTTTGCCCAGCCAGACTGCGGCACTTATTTACAAAGAACATCTGGATTCACCTCAGGAGAGAAGAAAATGAATGACCACCATCACATGTTTCTATCTGTATTCTTAGAGAAGGCCTTGGTTTTAGGGATAGACACCTGCCTGATAGAACAGGGCCTGGACAGGAAAACACTAGCCCAGTTGTCTCTTTGGTAGGAAGGGAGGGCACTTCCACTTCCTCCTACCTAGAAACACCTGCATAAACTCAGGGACTTGTTGAGGGCAGTAGGTTGGCAGAACTCTGCTTGGACCATAGGCAGGTAGACAGCAGAGTTCTGATTAGAATTCAGGCTGGTGAAATCCCCCCAGAAACATAGGGCACTATGCTTGGTCTCCCCTCCCTGATGTGAGAAGTCTGTCATCCTGGTTGTGGGCCAGAGCCCTACGGACCTGGGTTGGTCTCAGGTGTGGGGTAGGAATGCGGGTAGGTTGGTCTCCAGGTTGAAGAGCATGAAGAATGATCTAAGAGGCAGGTCCAGGAATGCAGCCAGAGTGACCAGCCAGCAGACAATACAACCAAGGCATCAATCCAAAGGGGTTTCACAGAGCCAGAATCCAGACATGAGGGCTGTGTCAGGAGAGGAACAGCAAACAACAACAAACTTGAGACTAAGACCAAAGAAGGTTGAGAGACTGGAGGAAAACAAAATCATAGGAAGAACTAAAGAACCAGACTTTTTGGGAAAGTCAGTAAGCTAGGAAATAGCTGAGCTCTCAGGAGCCCCTTCGAAATAAGTAACTGCCTCTGCCTTTAGACAAGCCTGGAATTCCCAGGAGAGTCTGAAAGGCCAAGCTAGTGGTGCATGACAGGGGTGAGCCAAGGGTATGCTGACTGACATGCTCAGCAGGACCTTAGCGAATGAATGTGAGAAGGGGAGATTCTCTTGTGTAGGACAAAATGAGAGTTCTCCATTACAGAGCAGCATAATGACAATCAGGGTGTAGGAAGCTTGGCAGGAAGGCAGAGTGCAACATGGAGAGACGCCCTGAGGCCAGGGTCATTCTAGCACTCTTGGGCCCCAGTTAGGCTGAGGATGGAGCATGAGGGGAGCTGCTTTGACAGATGGAGCAGACATCAAGTCAGACAGATGGCCTGTAAGAGGACAGCAGCCCCTGTCCTCCTCGGTTGAGTCTCAAAGCATATGGTGTTGATATAGAAAATCTGCACCCCAGATTCTTGGCAAAGAGTGATTATAACTTCAAACCTTCTACTGCTCATTTCTTAACAAAAGCTCAGTTTTGACTAAAAAAATATCTATGAAGGACCTGAAAACCATGCAATGCATCTATTTGACACTTGTAATGTTACACTTATATTGCATCAGATCATTTGGAAGAGCTACATACCCAAGATGGTTTTCTTTTCATTTATTTACTTATTTATTTATTTGGTACCAGGGATTGAACCCAGAGGTGCTTAACCAGTGAGCCACATTCCCAGCCCTTTTTAAAATATTTTATTTAGAGACAGTATCTTGCTGAATTGCTCAATGCCTCCCTAAGTTGCTGAGACTTCCTTTGAACACAATCCTCCTGCCTCAGCCTCCTGAGCCACTGGGATTACAGGCATGCACCACCATGCCAGGCTCCTTTTAAATTTTTATTTTAATTATTTTTATTTTTTGCTTTTAAAATCCTTGTACTGTGCCAATTTGTTCTTACTTATTTGTATTAAGCCATCAGTCTGTGTACAAGGACTTTGAGCACTAAGTTATATGGTGTATATTTTAAGTGGAACAAAGGAACGCCCCCCAATTTTTTCGACCAACAAAAATTGATACACATCTATGAAAATCATTTACTTTGTTTAAGTAATACTTTATCCTCTGATAGAAGTTTTGGCAAAACATCTCCAATTCTTCCTGGAGTATTTCAGTGTACAATTAGTGAAGATAGAAAAAAAAAGTATTTGAACCTTCTTAGATAATTGTTATTTTGTTAACTATTTTGAAGGGTAAACAACATGGAAAGCTATCCAATCAATTATGAAACCAGAATATCATGATATTAAAAAATATCAGAGTGATAATATAAGATGAACCCTGAAATGCAATCTTAGTCATGAATACAGATGCAGAGATCCTGAAATCCAGCAAACTGAATTTGGCATTGAAAAGAAGAAACTACAATGTCATGGATTTTTATCAGGATGAAAGTATATGCTAGTATTAGGAAATATGTTAATAATAATCTTGTGAACATGTAAGAAAATCATATGGTTTATCTCTAATACATTGAAATATTAATTCTTAAAATTTTATGCCTAGTCCTGGCTCTTAAGAAATCAAGTTATAGAAAAGTAAATTCTCAGAAAGATACATATTTATGTCAAACTGATAAGTATTTTATCTTTATTGGGGGAAGCACTGGGCTATTTCCGTTAAAATCAGAAATAAAGATGCCCATTATCATCAATATTGTTTAACTTGGTTTTATAGCACTTGGCCAATGGAATAAAAATATAGGCCAAAGATTTGAGATATAACAGTAGGAAAAAGTGAAAAAAAAAAACTATTACTACATGTAGCTATTAAGATTGCATCTGGGGCTGGGGATGTGGCTCAAGCGATAGCGCGCTCGCCTGGCATGCGTGCGGCCCGGTTCATCCTCAGCACCACATACAAAAAAAACCCAACGATGTTGTGTCCACCAAAAACTGAAAAATAAATATTAAAATTCTCTCTCCTCTCTCTCTTAAAAAAAAAAGATTGCATCTGTATAAGCATCAAAAGAAAGCCGATTAAGTGAAATAACTGAATAAAGATAAATATCCCCAAATCCATATATTGGCAATAACACATTAAAAAGTGTAATGGGGGAAAGATCACATTTACAAAAGCAAGAGACAATTTCAAGTACCTAGAATAAAGTGAGCAAGAAAATTGTGTGAAATACAGAAAATATTGCAAAAACTTATTAGAAAATTTAAAAGAAAAGTTGACTACATAGAGACACTTATCATACTCTTGAATGGAAATAGTAATATCATAAAAATGTTTGCTCTTCCAAAGTGAACCTATAAACTTAGCAAAATACAAAGCCCTGCACAAATTTGGGTGGTATCCAATGATTATAATTCTATTTAAACAAAACAACAACAACAACAAAAATACATTAAGAATTGCTTAGGCATTTTCAATGAAAAAAATAATACTGAGCAGCCTCTCTCCAAACATAAAAGTAGCATCATTAGTTAATTATGGTACTGTCATAAAACAATATATAAAACCAGTGCAGTACAACAGACGACCAAAACAGAGCTTGTTACAGAAGGGTTTTTAAATGATAAAATGATCAAATACACATTCCCAGCCCCATGGAGCTAATTGATCATTTTGGGGAGGATGAAGAATGAAATTAGATCCTTGTCTCTTGAATTTTACCAAAATAAAATTTGAGTAAAGAGTTTATTATAAAACATGAAGGCAGTTAAATACAAGATAAAATTGAAGGTAATATTTGTCAAAGTTCTCAATCTCTGAGAAATTTCTAAGCTCAAAAGCAATAGAAGAAATCACAAATAAATAGTAATACTAATTTATTAAGTACTTCCAAAGATGCTACAAAAACTTTGTTTAAATAGTAGGGGAATGATTTCTTAAGTTAAAAAAAAAGTCACATAAAATCAGGAAGAAATTTGAAAAATATTTTCAACAAATATGAACAAGATTGGTAGCCTAAAAGCATGAAACAGTTATACAAATTATTAAGGAAAAAATAAGGCTTTGGTAGGTTAAGTGGACAAAAATAAATACATCAGAAACTAATATGGAGTAACTATAAATGTGTAACAAATGAATATTCAATTTTACTAATATTCAGTAAAATATAATGTAAAGTAACAATGTTTTATGGTTCATCAAAACATTTTAAGTGAAAATTATCTATGAATAACTTATATATTTGTAAGTGCTTAATGCAGTTAAAAATTCAGTAAATAAAATGAAAATTATTTTTAAAGGAAGAAAATCAGATCAAAGTCAAAATAAGATCAAATACTAAGTCTTCCATGATGCTGGAAAATGAGCTTCCTCTTGACTTTTGAAATCCCTAGTGGCTAATGGCAAAAAAAACATGGTTAATTGTGAGACTTCATTTGCCTTCAGATCCAGCTATTTACTAAGGGCAAGGTTTTCCTTGAGAATGAAATCTGAGAGCAATTTCTCACCTATGTTATTTTAAGGGCTCATTTAGTGACAAGAGTAGAGTACATCTTCAACACTTATTGTTGTGTGTGGTTCTTTCTCCCTACATCCTTAGCATGAACCACAGTTACCTTTTAAAACAGGAAGGAACATATAAAAATGAAACCACAAAGAACACTGATTACAGAAGGTCATGAAATGTTCTTTCTGGTACCCTTTTTCTTTGATGTCTCTTAAATGGGTACCAATATTTAGAGGGGTTGTGGAAAAAATTTGCAAACATGCTAAGAGATCCAAAACCAATCCTACTTTGGGTTCAATGATTTCCCTTTCAGAACCCATCCTAAGGTAGAACCTTGAAAACAGGAAACCTTATCCACAAGCTGAAGCTGTTCAGTGCAGTGCTATTTATAACACCATAAAACTTAAAACATCTTAAATATATAACAATGGAAGACTAGCTTAGCATATTATGGTGAACCCAGTGAGAAAATATCATGTATTAATTCAAATTGTATTCATGAAGAATTTCTAACAACATAGGAAAATTATTAAATTGTTTGAAGAAAAGCATAGGATACAACGTTATGTATGCAATTTGATCTCCACTGCATACACTATGTTTGATACATATACATGAAGTAAATATTCAAAGTGCTAATAATTATATTTTTCTATACTGTTAATAAAAACAAGGTCTTTCTTTTTAATAAAGAGAATAAATTTTAGAGATGGTTTACTAAGTAGTTATTATGCTTAGTGTGCCCAACTCAGTATCTTCAATCATTATGTAGAGGGAGCTAGGACAAGTTGTTGTTGTTGTTGTTTCTCCTTAATTTATTAGACAGCTTTCTGTTACTATAACAAAATATTTGAGGTAATCATCTTATATAGAGAGAAGTTTCATTTTGGCTCACAGTTGCAGAGGTTTCCACCCATGGTCAGTTGGCTCTGTTGCTTTGGGCCCTGTAGTGAGGCAGAATAGCATAGTAGAGCAAGGCTATTAACCTCATGACCAGGAAATAAAAAGAGAAAGAGATCAGGGTTTCATAATTCCCTTAAAGAGCACACTCCAGTGACCTGAGACATTCCTCTAGCTCCCAGCTTTTAAGTTTTCATCACCTCCCAATAATACCACTCTGGAAAATAAATTTTTTTTTTTTAATTCATGGACTTTGGGAGGCCACTTAAGATTCCCCCAAAAGGCATTTAAGTCTTTGATACCTTTGAAGGTTTCTGACCTGCTGCCTTCTCAAAAGTGCTTAATCTTCTGGCCAAGAAGTTTTACTATAGAATATTTTAAAATATTTTAATTTTCTGTGTTCTTAGTCACAGATTGCTGTTGTGTTATGTGTTACATTTTAAAAACTATAAATGTTCTTATTTACTAAACCAACATACACTAAATATTCAGTTCAGTATTTTGTTCTTACTTGAAATCTTATTTTTATGTCACGTGCAATAATTCTGAGGAACAAAAAAACACTCAGAGAATTTTTTCAACCAAGTTGAAAGTGTGATAGTAAATAAGTCTATTAACAACATCAAACCCAACCTTTTGCATATCAAAGACAGTAATGAATTACAAGGCTTGTTCTCCTTTTTAAGTTTCTTTTAGATCTAAAAACAAGAAAAAAAGAAAAGAGAAAAATAAAATAGATTTCCATGTTATTCCTTTGATTATTCATAAGTACATCATTCTTTGAATTTAGTTTTATTTGATCTTAAAATCACTTTAACAATAGGGAAAAAGTAGCAGTTCCTACAGCATTTTGATGTTTCCAGAACACTGATATGTAAGAGAGGAAATGTTAGGGAAAAGTTGATCGCAGCCTTCTGACTATCTCAGTCTTGTACCTGCCAAAATACATACTGGGTTTCTACTACAAGGGACTGGGGAAGGAAGGTAAGGATAGAGACTTTGCTGACACCTGAATTGAAAACTCCCTGTGGGCAGGCATGCTTTCTTCCTGATTCCCTCTGAGCAGAACCTAGCACAATACACCACAAGTAGGAACATTTCATGACCAATTTGTGGATGACCATGGAGGAAGTAACATTCAGTTTGCAAAACTAAGATAGAGATTCTGAAGCCCAGAGGACTCCATCCAACAGAAACAGTTGTTTCCACAAATTTAATGCACATATTATTTTCTCTTTTGTTGTGTGACTCACATTTATGCTCTCACATTTTTCATGCTCTTCTATTTCTTTCCTGTCTTATCCCTCTCTCCTTTATTGTCATGATTCACTTTATCCTTTATGAAGTAGGTTGTTATGTGTGTTTTGATTAACAAAGCTTGTAGGCATCCAGGGTATATCTATCTGCCTTTCTGATTCACTCTCAGGATATCCTGTAAAACTATTTAAAAGCTGTTTGTATCTCTTCAAATGTGTTTTTAAAACACTCAAAATAAAAAGTTAAGAATAAGTCCTTTGAGAATTGTACATAAATCTTTGACAGAGGCAAAGTTATAAAATAGTAGTGTTGAATAAAAAATGTCATTATGAAGAACTCTCCATTTTTATCTCTCTTAGGTTCTTAGTGGTAAACAAGAATGCAAGATACTTCAAAGAGAAAAAGAATATATTCAAAAATATTAAGTGGCTCACAAAATCCAGAATCTCTGAGACAACCACAGGATTAGGCTTTGAGACCATACTAGGGAAGTCAATGTCCAAACCACACCATGGGCTGCACCAGTGAAGATCTCATGGTCACCAAGACTGAGCCCTGATCCCATGATTCCACCATGCAAATGAGGCCAGAACCTTCACCACTTCTACTCTTAAAAATCCAGATCCCCTTCCCCACCTGACCACGGATAAAAAGCTACAGTGTTGGTCTGCTTTTCCACATTCTTCTGAATCAAAGCTTTTCACAAAAGTGTCCTAGGATTAACCAAAGTTATAACACTCAGCGGTGCTTTTGCTGCAAAGAAAACTGGGAATGAGCTTCTAGCCTCTACTAGGGAGGATGGAACATGACATGTCCGGGATCTCACAAACACAAGAGGCAGTACAAAAAGACAAGCAAATCTTCTTCAGAGGGCTCCAAGAAGGAGAGGTGACAGCCAAGGGGCACTCATTTCTGCCTGGGTAAAAGAGATCACATTTCGTGAATGCATGGACTGATTCTATCCTCCAGTGTAAGGCAGGCCATTTTAATAGCTGGACGGGGTGCTCACAGAGTTGAATGACAGTGTGAAGGAAGCACTTGCCATCACAGCAGGTAGGACCACATGGCACAGAGATGGGATGATGCCACATTTCCACAGCATGTGAATTGGAATGCCTGCTTTGTGTTCAGAAAAAAACACCACCATTTGAGAGAGACCATTTGCTTTGTTCTCTTTACTACCATAAGAGCTTACTTGGGTTTAATTAAAAGCACCCCCCAATGATCTGGCTCACTGTCAGGATGAGAAATGTGTTATTACTTTTGTTACTTTCCTCTTGAAATTGACCCAGGTCTATGTCATGGTCCTCAATAAATAGCCTTTTCTATTTCTCAGAATTTTTTTTGCCAAGTCCTCAGAGACCAGAAAAGCAATAATAGAAATTGAACATAGGACAAATGTATCTGGCTGATAAAACAGTAGAAAATGCAATGTTCTACTGTCCACTATAAGTCAGAATGTTTGTTATCATTCTCAGAACTTTGGAAATGATTTAATACATTCATAGTACAGCATCTCAAATTTGAATACATGCATAAGATCATGGTAGAAGAGTTTTATAAAATCTACATGTACTTAGTATTCGGAAGAAATCTTGAAGTATTCTTATTTGTGTTTTAAAGTGTGATTAGATGTGCTTTGTAATAATTTTGAATTTCAACTTCTAGTCACATTCATATTATAAGACAAAACATCTCTCAATTTATTCTGTTCCAAATTTAATTTTGCAATAATGAAAAGAGAGTGTTAGGCACTTGTTGTAATATTCTCCTTCTGCTCTTAAAAAATTCTTATCTATGTCTATATTCTAAGAAGCAGTTAAAATATGTCTCTTCCAACATGTACTTCTTTTGGTTCTAAACTGTTGCTCCATGGAAATGAGAATTTAGTCAGTTGTGGACAAATATTCTGACTTTGTTCTGGGCTTGATTTGGGTGTGTGAGTAAAGTCTGAACAGGGGACATTTAGGGTGGAGTGATCCTAGGGGAACACCCAAGTGTTGAGATGAGTTCATTCCAGAGCTGGTAAGAGAGATTTGGTGCCCCTCAGGATAGATCAAAATGCAGCATAGGCTTCCAGTTATGCCTTGGAACCAGGCATAAATTCTCACCTCAGACTCATATAATACTTGAGTTATTCATGGTCATTTCAATTGAGGTAGCTCAGTCATGGAGTCAGTTTGGTAACTGTCCTCTGACCAAAGCCAATTTCCTATCTGCACCTGCATCCTTGGCATTAATCCAGGCAGAATTGCTTGCTCAAAGTAGATTTATTAAATATGTAAATTACAAACTAGAGGAGAAATAGACTATGCTACCTTGTACCTCTGTGTAAAACAAGCTTTAGCCATTCCTAAAGAAATATTCTCTCTAAAATAAATACATGGCCATCAAGTGGTCCCTATAAAGTACTTCTCTGCTGAATAATGAATACAGCAAAAGAAGTTATTAATAATTCAAATTACTTATAAACTCTAATTCCGTTTCAAAGAAATAGATTTTTGCTTGCCATAATTTTCTAGTTTGCCACAGACATAGCCAAAATTATTAATTAATTATTAATTAATTCAATTGGGGAGACTTTACTTTCATTTAAACCAGAATACTACTAATAATAATTGCAGCTACTCATGTTGCTCTGTGTTTGGTTTTTTTTTTTAACCAGAGATTGAACCCAGGTGTGCTTTACCACTGATCTACATCCACAGCTTTTAATTTTTTTTTTCATTTTGAGACAGGGCCTCACAAAGTTGCTGAGGCTGGGTTTGAATTTGTATACTCCTGCCTCAGCCTCCTGAGCTGCTGGGATTACAGGTGTGTATCACCATGCTCAGGGCTCTAACCTTTTATGTCCACTATTAAAGTTTCTAATTCTCACAAAACCCTGAGTAATTGGCAATGATATGCATTACAGATGAGAAAACAGGGTCAAAGAGATTAAACAGCTTGTTCAAGGTAATATGTCTAGTTAGCAACAAACCAACATTCAAACCTTTTACACTTCAGGTACAAGTAAAGGACTACAGCTCTGGTTACATTATGAAACTCATTTTATTTTAAAATTACTTTGACTTTTAAAAATTATTAATTACTAATAATATTCATTTCTATAGTAACTGAACATGTAATATTGCATTTAATCCTTATCCCAATCTACTAAATTTGTACTTCAGATATTGGGACCTGACTTTTATGAACAAAGGAAATTGTGGCTCAGCAGTTTTGACTCACCAGTCACAAAGTTGTGTGGACCTAAAATCTAGTGATCTCTTTAAAACATTGGCTGCATCCTCAAAGTTCATATCAAAATTAATATAAAACTGGTATTGAGGAAGCAATTGAAATGCCTAAAAACCAAAATAAAATAAAATCCACTGTGGAGGTTTGGCAAAATTATGGCTTCAGACCTTATCTAGTGATAAAGCCTTTCTTTTCTTTTCTTCTTCTTCTTGGAACGTAAAGGATAAAATAAGTCACAATAAAGATATGTCCTACAAAATGATTGTAAACAATGAAAATGTGACACTTGCTCTTTGACTAGTTTAGTTCAGATAAGAACAGATCAACTTTACAGTTTATGGACTGGGAGACAGATAATCAATTATCTGTCTCCCAGTCCATAACTAAAAGCTGAATTATATGCAACTCGATTCCAGAATCATAGGATCAAAGTATTAGCTCTTTGATATGAGAGCTGGTACATTCTGGACTAAAAATACATGTCTCTTGTTTCCCAGAAACTCACATTGCATTACAGAGCTTGTGTCAATCAGAGAGCTTTGTTGAGCCATATGACATAGACTCCTGACCTAAAAGGGTGAGCTAAAAAGACAAATGACACTTGAAACAAAAAAGGTCAGCTGTCTTCAGGCTCAGATGCTTGTTAGAGATTTTAGAATCCACAATCATTATCTGAAACTCTTGAGAATTCCACTATTGTTTGGACCATATTGAAAAATTAGGAATGAAGTTATCTTGTGCAGTCTTCAGGAAATCCTAATTCTAAAATCTCTTTCCAATTCGTTAGTTACAAATTCTGAAACACTGCTGCAATGTTTTTTGTTGTCTAGTGTTAATATTTTAATGTTACCATCATATGACTATATACACCATTGAAATAGCATAGTACTATATATAAAATTTAATTTATAATAATTTAAAGCAGTATGTAATGTTTTGAACAACTAATAAAAAAATAAAGATAAAAAATAAATAATAATGTAAACCACCAGTAGAGGGTAATAAGCCTTTTTGCACTAGTGTGACAGGTAGGTTTTCATTGCTGTGACAAAATACCTGAGGAAAACAACCTAGTAGAGAAAAGATGTATTTCAGCTCATAGTTTCAAAGGTTTCAACTCCATTATTTGGGCCTAAAGTTAGAGCATCATGGCAGGGAGGATGTAGAGGAGAAAAACTGCTCAACTTGTGATGAACAGGAAGCAGAGAGAGTGGAAAGGGTTGGAGACAATATATAGTCCTGAAGGGCACTTGTCCCACTGTATTCACTTAAGTCCTACGTCCTACAGGTTCTGCCACATCCCATTAGTCCATTCAGCTATGAAGCCATCATTGAACTAATCCAATGATGAAATTAGAGGCTTTATGGTCCAATCACTTCCTAAAAGCCCCACCTCTGAACATTGCTGCACTGAGGACCTAGCCTTCAGCAAATGAGCCTTTAGGGGACATTTCAGATCCAACCCAAAATAGGTAGAAATTATTTCTTATACTTTATTTTGAAGTAACAACTAGTTTGGAATTGTACTTTGTTATGAAAATTCAGATTTCAAAGGGGAGATATTATAGGAATTAAGTTTGAGTAAGAACGTCTGCTGGCGAGGATGTATCCTGGTCAGACTACTAGTTAGAGTCCAAGAATTAGGCAGCATCATGTACTGGGCACAGGAAATGTGTGGCCTCCACGCCCTCTCAGTTCACTGGTTAGCAGACGGGCTCACGAGGATGAAACACAATAAGCACACAAACTTCCTAATACCAGGTTCCTAGTCCCTGGTGGTCATGGCGTCTTGAGACTTCACAATCTGAGGAGGTTTTGATGCATTCCAGAGCTCGTCATACCATAGAAATTAGCCAGGAGCCTTTTATAAGCCAGGCATCTGCCTTTTATAAGTTTCAGTTCTTCAGTCCTTCTTTATTTACCTCTCTGTTATAGCATATTCATCATGAGACAATTCACATAGCAAATGAGATAGCAGAATTCTTACCTTATATCCACAATCCCCAAATATAAATATTCTAAAAGTTTTCCTTTTTCTAAAGCATGGTGACTTCAGAATTCAAAAGGTGATTAATTAATAATATAACTAAAACTGGATTTAATGGTTTTTTGGAGGGGCAAGGTATTGGGAATTGAACTCAGAGGTGCTCAACCACTGAGCCACATCCCCAGCCCTATTTTGTATTTTATTTAGAGACAGGTTCTCACTGAGTTGCTTAGCACCTCACCATTAATGAAGCTGGCTTTAAACTCATAACCCTCCTGCCTCAGCTTCCTGAGCTGCTGGGATTATAGGCAGGTGCCACCATGCCCGGCTCTGGATTTAAAGTTTTGAAAAATGAATTTTAAAAATTTCTCAAACTTGTTGGAAGAAATTTAATATTTCCCCCAAAAGTAAGCACTAACAATTTTGGGGTTAGAGTTAGGGTTAGGGTAAAGTGAGCAGTTGGATCCTGAATTTCTGTTCTTCATAGGTATGATGAACTATTTTCTTAAGAAGTTTGTTCTAAATTTTCCTAAGAAGTTTGTTTTAAATAATACTATCTCAAAAAGTCATATGATATAATCATAGAAGCCTTCATTATAAAATAAATGAAAAATTAAGCAAAATAAATGTAGTGAAGGCTGTTAATCACTGAAACACTAGCTTCATCTGTTGCTGCTAGTAAAATAATTCAATGCAAAACAGAAGGAAGTAAAGAGCACAAACATCAAAACCAATAGCCACCAAACACTTTGTTTCCTCCTGCCCTTACTGGCTTTCAACCCAAAGTAATGTGTAATTACAACTTATTAAATAGAATCCTAGCATCTTAGAATGGAGGTCATCTAATCCTATCTGCCCCCACCTATTGCAGCAATTCCTCTTCATAGTCTTGGCAATCAACTGGAACATCCTTATTGGTAATAAGCCCACAAATTAGTAAGATGGCCTCTTGGTGTGAATAATTTTGTATCTAATGATGAAATTGGCCTATTTCTAAAATTCATTTTTACATTCATCAAATGTTTGCTGAACCTCTCTGCATATCCTCTCTCTATGCAATAGGCTCTGGTTACAATGGGGACTAAGAAGTACCTTGTTTTCTTCTTCTTTCTCTTTCTTTTTTAAAATTTTCCTTTCTTTCATTTGCATCCCCCCCAACCCCCACCAGTCTGGCAGCTAGAAGTCAAGGTCAAGGTGTTGATAGCATTTATACACAATGGAATATTACTCAGCATTAAAAAAATAACAAAATCATGGCATTTGCAGGGAAATGGATGGCACTAGAGCAGATTATGCTAAGCGAAGTTAGCCAATCCCTAAAAAACAAATGCCAAATGTCTTCTCTGATATAAGGGAGGTGACTCAAAACAGAGTAGGAAGGAAGAGCGTGAGAAGAAGATCACCACAAAACAAGGAAAAGAGGAGGGAGGGAAAAGGAGGGAGAAGGGGAATTGCACGGAAGACGGAAGAAGACCCTCATGGGTTCACAAAATACATATACAATGGTGTGAGGGGGAAGGAAAGAAAAAAAGAGAGAGAGAGAGAGAGATAAGTGTCACAGTAGAATGGGTAGAGAATAGTGATGGGAGGGGAGGGGAGGGGAGGGGGATAGGGAGGCAGCAGAATACAACTGACACTAGGATTGCTGTATGTATATACATGGATGTATAACCAATGTGATCCTGCAATCTGTACACGTGGAAAAATGAGAATTCAAACCCTATTTGAATCAAATGTATGATATGTCAAGATCATTGTATTGTCTTGAGCAACTAATAAAAAAAAAGGTGTTGATAGGACTGGCTTCTCTTTGGCTTACGGATGGCTCCTTCACACTGTGCTTCACGTGGTCTTTCTTCTGTACGTGCAAACCCCTGGTGTGTGTATTTGGGGGGGGGTGTCTGTCTGTCTAACAATTTCTTTAATTTTGTTTTAAAATTGACAAGTATGTATTCTTCATACACAGCGTGAGTTCTGAAATACATGTACATGGTGGAATGACTTAATCTAGCTAATTAACGTATGCATTACCTTACATGGTTATCATTTTGTGGGAAAATTACTGTCTTATATCATTTTCTTAAGTTAGACTTCTGCTTTAATGGAGAATCATTCTTAATAACAATCATTTTATTTTATCCATCACATGTAAGATTCATGAATTTAAGGCAACTAGCTGAGTGTCTTAGCCCCAAACTGGGAACAACCCCAATGCCATCAACAGCGGAGTGGGTAGATACTTTGAGGTCCATTCACACTTTGGATGCTCTGTACCACCTGGGAGGGCACAAACCACCATCACAGGCAACTACAGGATGAGCCTAACAAACACAGTGAGTGAAAGAAGCCAGAGAAGAAAGAACAGACACTGATTCCAATTGTATGAAATAAACCACTGTTAGTAGGAGCAGGCTCGAGGTCACACTTGGTGGTGGGAAAGAGAGATTGGAGAGGAACAAGGGGACTTCTGGGGGCTTCACAGTTTCTTTTCTTAGTCTGGGTGCTGGTTACTCAAGTATGTTCACTTGGTGAACAGGGCTGTATACTTGTGATTTTTCTATTTCTTCTTATGTATATTACACTTCAATCAAAAGTATACCAAAAATTGGGGCTGGGGTTGGGCTCAGTGGGAGAGTACTTGCCTTGCATGTGTGAGGCACTGGGTTTGATTCTCAGCACCATGTACAATTAAATAAATAAAATAAAGGTTCAACAGCGACTAAAAATTTTTTTAAAAAGAAGTATACCAAAAACTATTAGAAACATCAGGGAAAAGTCCTTCAAACTTAAGAAGAACATGGATCAGATAATGGAAAAAAATTGATTCATGTTCTTCAGCAAATGCATATAAGTAGTGGGTTCAGAAGGTGGTTTGGAAGATAGCCAGAGCATTACAATTAATAAAGACAGACATGAAAAAATATAGCCTCAATTTTCATAATGGGTAGAGCCACTGGTAAGAGCTCTGCAGCATTAAATGAATGAGCAAGGATGTTCATACTAAGATTTAATAGTCATTGCTGCTGAGAGTTTATCATCAGTGGGTAGGCCTAGGGCTCTGTCACCTACTTGTCCAGAGAGGTCTTCCTAACTCAAAGCCACAGATTTTTTTTTTTTATTTCAAAAATGCTGACTTGGCAGCTACATTTCTTATTATGAAAGCAAAACTTCATATTCTCTGCTTTTTATTTGAAAGTCCTGGTGCTATGGAATTTAGTGGACTTTTAGAAAAATAAGTTCCTATTCAGTAGGGAAACCTTTTGAGACTTTCTGTTTGACAGTAAAACCTTCATATGATCACATGGATTTGTGCTGCAAAACCAACATTTTGAGATGGATATCTGCCCATATATTTGGAATTTCCTCTATGATCATCCTCCCTCTCATCTTTTATTTTAAAATTGATTTTATTTTTTTAAATACATGACAGTGGATTGCATTACAATTCTTATTACACATATGTACCATAATTTTTCATATCTCTGTTTGTATATAAGTATTTTGACACCCAATTCATGTCATCATACATGTACTTTGAGTAATGATGTCCACCACATTCTGCCATCCTTGCTAATCCCCTGCCCCCTCCCTTTCCCTCCCACCCCTCTTCCTTATCTAGAATTCATCTATCCCTCCCATGTTCCTCCTCCCTACCCCACTATGAGTCCTTATATCAGAGAAAACAACTAAAATACCCACCACCATCACCAAATGGTCCTCTTTATGGCTCTATTAGAATGTACTGTCTTTTCATTTATTTACATTGAACTTGTACCTTTATCATTTTAAAAGAAAGATACATAGTATAGTGGTATGGGAGCCTTTGAGTTAAAAGGTCAATTTTTAAAAATTTCCCTGAGCCTGAATTTTCTTATTTTCCCACTTACAAGATTGTGTTAATTTGATGAGCAAGAGCACCTATGAAATATTTGACATAAAGAAGAAGAAACTTAAGAAAATGCACCCCTCTTAACCTGCTCAGGTGTTTTTTTTCATAAATATGTATCAACTCCTAATATAGGCTAACTCCCATATATTATTACTTAGTATCTGTCTCCACCCCTAGAGCAAACACCATATGCTCATTCTCTCTCCCTTTTTTAAAATATCTTTTTAATTGTTGATAGACCTTTATTTTATTTATTTATATGTGGTGCTGAGAATCGAACCCAGTGCCTCACACATGCTAGGCGAATGCGCTATCACTGAGCCCCAGCCCCAGCCAGCTCAGTTGGTAGAGTGCTTGCCTTGTATGCACAAAGCCCTTGGTTCAAACCCTAGCATCACACACATTAAAAATTTTAAAAAAGGTCATTCTCTTTTTTGTTCATTGTTGAGTTCAAAATGCTTAGAGCAATGCCTAAAACATCAAAGGTACACCCCAAATACTTAAGTTACAAATGAACTAATTCACCTCACACCTTTATCCACTCAGAGCCAGGTAGACCTATTAGCCATCACTAGAAGTAAGATTTTTGATTGCAGGACCCTCCTCAATATGGCTTACATTAGCCCCCACTGGTAATGGCACAGGAGCCTTTGCAAAAGGAGCCATTGAGAGCAAGTCACCACACTGTTACTTAAAAGCAACATAAAGTCAATTTAAACAATAAAGTTAAGAACACAAAACTGCTGCAAAAGGCATAAACATTTGATTACTTATTTATTTTTGGTACTGAGGATTGAACCCAAGAGCACTTTACCACTGAGATACATTTAAAAAAAATTTTTTTTAAGCAGGTTCTGGCTGGATTGCTAGGGATCTCCCTAACTTGCCAAGGCTGGCCTTGAACTTTTGATCCTCCTGCCTCAGCCCCCTGAATGCTGGGATTACAGTTGTGTAGCACCACTCTGCCTGGTGAACACATCAGCCCCAAACCAGCATTCTGTATCACATTAGATTAATTTATGTGATGTTTGGCCTAAAGCTGAAGGTAACACACTCAATACATTCAGCATAGAAATATGAGGGAGGAGAAAAATTAAGAGCCAGGAGGCTGCATTACCTTATGCTATTAAATGGAACTTTTTTGTTTTATGCTCCAGAAGAAAGAATGGCCTCTAAATATATGTAAAGAAGTAAGACCAAGGGAAAAAAAAAAAGAAGTAAGACCAAATGCTGGGATGAGTTACTAGAAACAATCAAAATAAATTTTATATACTCTGTGGTATTTGAATTCACTAAATGAAGTTTTGCAGTATAATAAATCTATACTGGATCAATTAGAAAACAAAATATGCATTAACTCTTGTATGGAGTGGGGTGGAGGAGAAAATTACTCAGCAAAATGAAGTCAATTATGCACTCGTCTGTGTTCAAACAGTAAAGGTAAAAGGTGCAGTGGTTAATTACCTGGGGTTTGAAATCCTACAGACTGAACTTGAATCCGGGTTACTAGCTATGGGTGTCTTTTAACAAATTACACGACAGCTGTATTTTTTTGAGAGAGAAAAAAAATACAGTTTTTATTACCTAAATATTAGAAGTGATATACTAGCAAGTACCTATGTCATCTGTGATTGGTCAAACACCCATCCTAGAATTACACAGAAGGAGACTGCACCAGATTGTGAGCACTGGGAGGTAGGGCTCACTAAGCACCATTTTGAAGGAAGGCTACCACAGACAGGTAACATAGCAAGGTGCTGAAAGACAACACTTTCTCTATAAATGGGCTCTCTACATGACTGGCTTGAACTTCCTTTATTGCATGGCAGTCTCAGGGTGAAAAGATTTCTAACAAAACAATTTGCCTTACCCAGAGGAAGCATTCTAAGATACACCATGGAAGCTGCCAGTTGTCCTAAGGCCTGGGCTCAGAAATACTGGAAGTCACATCTGACCACATCTATATGGAGTCCACACAGGTTCAAGGGGAGAAGAAAAAGACTTCACCCCTTAGCAAGGCCAAAGTGCAGCAGTGGGTCTAGGATAAAAGAGGTCCCTGTGTTGGAAACACAATCTACCATATGTGGAATGGGGAGTTCAAAGAATTCGCCTGGGTTCTTTGGAAGAAATGAGGACTGAGGCTAGGCCTTGAGATAAATTGAAAGCTGGAACTGGAGAGAGGGGGTCCAATGCCAAACCCCATTCAGGAGCTGTACATACTGCAGCTGGAATAATAGGAGCAAGACTAAGAGACCAGAAATTATGAGTCACTTGTGGGAGGTATGCAAATTGCTTGGTAGGAACAAGAAAGTCATGCAGGGACAGACAGGAGACAGGGGTGGAGGCAACTGCCAAAAGGCCTTAAATGTTAAACTGAGAACTTAGACTTAGTGTCTATAGATTTTTGAAGAAATAACCTCCTTAGAATGCTTTCAAAGCAAAGACCTTGACACTTAGGAAACATTTACCACATACCAGCCGCTGAGCCAAGTATTTTACATTATATCAGTTTGTCTAATGTTTAGAGCACACCTACAATGTGGGTCTGGTCCTCATTTTCTAGATGGAGAAGTTGAAGCTCAAGGAATTTGCATAATAAATTTTTGGAATTCATAAAGCTAGTTAGTGGAAGATCTGGGTTTCAGACTCAGAACTCTTTGTAAGTCTGCATCTTCAACTCATTCATTTGTTTTTACTGTAAAGTCCAAAGACAAAGATATGTTTCAGATGTTATTATAAAGAGACACCTAAATGAGGTACACTCAAGGGACTGGCTTGGAGTCTAGGTTGCCATAATATCCAGAATACCCACACCATGTGAGCAGTACCCTAGACAGAATTAGAGGCTGCTAGGAATGGATGTCAAGTTATACCAGGTGGACAGAGAAGCCAGTGTAAACACTGGCTGAAGGAGTTGGTAGAGGTAGCCAGAGGAGCTGCCTTCGGTAAGAAAGCAGAGCAGAGGGAATCTTCTGGATTTCATCTCACACCAGTCAGAATGGCAGTTATCAAGAATACAGACAACAATAAATGTTAGAGAGGATGAGGAGGAAAAGGCACACTCATATATCACTGGTGGGACTGCAAATTGGTGCAACCATTATAGAAAATTATAGAATATTCCTTAGAAAACATGGAATGGAACCACCATTTTACCCAGCTAACCTACTCCTTGGTCTATACCAAAAGGACTTAAAATAAGCATACCATAGAAACACAGCCACATCAGTGTTCATAGCAGCTCAATTCACAATAGCTAAACTGTGAAAGCAACATAGATGCCCTTCAACAGATGAATGGATAAAGAAACTGTGGTATATACATACTATGGAATATTACTCAGCATTAACAGAGAAAAAATTATGGTATTTGCAGATAAATAGATGGAGTTGGAAAATATCATGTTAAGTGAAGTAAGCTAATCCCCCCAAACCAAAGGTTGAATGTTCTCTCTGATAAGTGGATGCTGATCCATAAAAGGGAGAGGGGAGGCATGGGAAAAATGGAGGAACTTTGATTGGGCAAAGGGGAGGGAGAGTAGGAAGGGTGCACAGGGGCAGGAAAGATGGTAGAATGAGAAGGAACACCATTACCCAAGTTCATGTATGACTGCATATGTGATGTGATGCTACATTGTGTACAACCAGAGAAACCAAAAGTTGTGCTGCAAGTGTGTGCAATGAATCAAAATGCATTCTGCTCTCACATATACCTAATTAAAATAAATTAATCAATTTAAAAAATTCCTACAATCACTGAAGGTAGCCAGTACTACAAGACTACAGAGCTGCAAACAAGGCTCAGCTGTTCTCAGCATCTCTGATCTCCTGAGGGAGACTTGTACTTCCCCACTTGGGGTGTGCAAATGTTCTTGCAAGCTTGTCAGCTCCAAAAGAAGCATTGTGGATGTAAAATGTTGCCTCCTGACCCCATGACTCTTCTTCAAGTTTGCTTTCTTTGTGACAACCCTCTTAGACTAATCCACACATGCAATTCAAAAAAGTCTTCACAGAATTTAATACTGTACTTCTAGTCAAGTGAGTATTTTAATTTGGCAAATGAAGAACATTTATGCATTTTCTATTTGATGGTATCAAAGACATTGTCAGTTACATTATTCAGTGTCCTTTGAAAAAGAATCCATGCAGGAAATTTCTCTTATTAAGTGTCAGGAACACTTTGTTTCATTGGGAGAACTAGAATGATTTCTTTAAACAGATAATAGGTAACTTTTTTTAACCCATTTTAATGCTTCTACTGAACATATGTTTTATTTGTGTTTTACTATGACTACATGACCGCTGGGATTCTATATCATGTACAACCAGAAAAATGGGAAATTATACTCCATTTATGTATGATGTATCATAGTGCATTCTACTGTCATTTATAACTAATTAAAATAAACTTTTAAAAAGTTAAAATTAAGGGTTAATTCTTTCTTAGAAGCAGATGATGTACATTCTTTTTGTAAATAAATAAATGTATAAATACACACATATATATATCACTGTGCTTCCTTTCGTGTAAAATATGTTATAATTTTTTTTCAAAATTTCTGTTTTTATTGTTGTTAGTGTTTATTTATACTTTGGGTTTTTATTTTGCAGAAGAAAAGAGATATGGTGGAAGAAACAGGTTTGATCCCATGGGAAGGGTCTCTAGGACTCACTCCTTCCCTTGCTGATTGTTTAGAGCCATCAACTGCAGGGACAGATGAATGGACAATTGTGTCTATAGCATTGTGTCATCATTGTTTGAAGTAGGAAGGAGACCCAAATGTTCTGTAATCCTAGCAACTCTGGAGGCTGAGGCAGGAAAATCACAAGTTCAATGCCAGCATCAGCAATTTAGAGACACCACCAAGACTTGTTACAAGAAGTCCCTCCTGGCTCCTTGCCAGCCTGGCACTAGGCCCTCTTATTATTCTTATAACCCCTTTCTTGTATTTTTGTAGTGATGCTTTAAACAAGGATACCCATTTTTTTTCTTTTTCGGTTTCCTTTAAGTTATAGAAATCTATAGACGAATGGGCATATTCATAAATGACCTGGAAAGGGCATGGGCTGCATTCCTAACCACTGATGTGACACCCTCCCCCTACAATAAGTAATTGCCACTCCCTAGGTTTCAGTTTCTTATCTATTCAAGGAAGGTGTGGACTAGTTAAGATCCATTCTAGTTTTAATAGTTTCTATTCCACGCATGGAAACAACAAATTCAAATAATAAACAACATGCAAATGAGTTCTCCTGTTTAGTCATCGGACATGTCTCTGTAGGGTGATAGAGGAAGCATGAGCTGCATCCCCAGGATAGGGATAGCAAAAGCTCAAGAACTGAGCCATGTCACAGGTAACAACTAGTCAGCATCATTGAGAGCTAATCAGAAAATAAAGGACAGGGCAGGAATTTGGGCTGACCAAGCTTGGGCAGTAGACTTGGTGTCTCAGTCCTATTGCTGACTTGATTATCTAGTCCTGGGTAAAGCAATTGCTTAAAAAAATCCTTTTAGAAACACTCCAAATGAGAACTCTCAAGAAATGAAGCTTTGTGTAGTATCGTGGTGCTGTACTGCTGTTTATTCTGGAAAGGAGGAGACCTAATTGAAGTTTCCCATATGCTTATCTGAGCATTTATAAAGCAAAGCTGCATATTGACTTGATTATGCGATTCCTCTGAACTGTTAACAAGGTTCTTTATTAACACAAAGGGACAATGATTGATGCAGTCGCTCTGGCCTGCCTTGCAGAAAGATTCAATTTTCTTAGAGATATTAAACAAGCAATTCAAGAATTATGCAAAAATATAAAAGGGTTTAATTCCCATTTTACCATTTCCCCATTGGTTCAGGGTATATTGAGAGTATTTTTCCTTTATATATTATGATAGGTTCAATTACCTTCAGGATTATTTTCAGTGCATGATGGGAGTGACCAGTAATAAGATAAAGTGTCCACATTTTTATCACTTTGTGCCTGGAGCTTTATGTGCCTTATTAACAATTTATTATGACAACTCTGCAATATAAATATTATTACCATCACACACTCTGGTTTTCCACATTTTATAACTGATGCACACAGAAGTTAATAGCAAACCCAGGGCTGCAGGGTAGGTAAATGCCAGAGAGACCCTGAAATTCTGGCCAAGACCTGCCTGGCTCTCAAATTCATGCTGTTTCCACCATAGAACACTTTCCCCAGTCCTAAATCCCACCCCTGTCCAATTCCAGCTAAAGGAGGGGTCTTTCATTTATTCAACACTTAGTTTGCCCATGCAGTATACTAGGCCTGTACGCACAGGAGGAGGAATAAACAGTAAGATATGGTCCCTGCCCTAGGGTAATCACATTATTTTGTTCTACCAGTTAATCAATAATAATAAAACAGCTATGTTCTTAAAATATTCATTAATGATATCATTTAATAATATGTATTTATGCTCCATATCATTCAAAAGATTTGGGGTAGCTCCTTTTAAAAACAGAAGCAAATATATCGAGAGACTTCCCATTTCAGTAGATTTGCTTTGGATTTTTTGCACTGATGACTAAACTACCTTTCTTCTAACTCAGGTCATAAGGATGGAGTGAAGTCAGGGAATAAAATGTGGCCAGTCTCCTTTGGGAAGACTAAAAATCAAATATGTAAGAAAGGCCCTGGGCAAGTTGCTAAACTACTGAATCACTTCTGCACCAGTTGCAAAGAACATAATAGCTGAAATAAGCAGTAAATGTAATTAATAATATAATTTCTAATGCCAACTCATTAATTCAAGCTGGTTGTTACAGAATGTCACTCTGACCATTAACAAATGGGCTTCCTGTTGCAGTATGACCTAGGTAATAATAGAGACATTGAATACATTAACATCACAGGCAGTTTTTTATGGGCTAGATAATTTTTTAATTTAATTGTTATTTGATCAGCAGATGCCAGGAGAGGATTCAGCACCTTGAAGAAGAAGAGCAATTTCCTACTTACCGAAATCCCAATTCACCTGATGATGCTACCCAGCTGAAGAGTCTGGTAACTGGCCCTGGGATCAGCCCCTGGCAAGCAGGAACAGCTCAAGATAACAATAGTGAGGAGGGCTAGGAATGCTTACCTTCAGCTATGGCTCAATCAGAGGAATTGGTGACATAGGGAATGGGTGCCATTACTGGCAGGGTATGAGATGCAGGCTCTCTGAGTCTAGATTGTGCAGAAAGCACTGGCTGGGAAAAGCAGGCAATATACCTGGTGCCTCTGTGAACGCCACACAGCACCAAGAGCCAGGTACCAAACAATGACCCATCTAATGGGGAACTTGTTGGAAGAGTTTAATGTAGTCCCTTTACCAAATCATAATGTAGGGGCATCATCGAGACTGTGACATTTAGGTCAAACAAAATAGCATGGCTACAATTTTAAAAACTCATCAAATCATTTCTGAAATTATCTGATGAATATATATTATTTAGTAAGCCATTATATAATATATTTTTTAGATTATTGGGAGAAGAGAATTGTTTAAATATTTGATTTTAAAATGTTTTATTTATGTACTGGTTACTATTACCATAATGATTATTAAGTCTCATTAAATGTTTCGAATATCACCTGTGGAAAGATGGGAGCCAACAAAAGGTTCAGTGACTGTCTCTACTCTAAAGAAAGACCAATTTCTAAACTAGATTGTCTCAAAGGAGAGCCAGTCAAGATACTGCTGCCAACCACATGGATGCAGCCTCCTGGAACGTGCAAAGTAATGGCTCCAAGCCATACACACCTCAAGGACACATTCTCTCTAGTACATATGATATCAATAAGAAAGCAAATCAGCACTCCTATTTGACCCTTTTGAAAGCTCTTGGATGGGGTAACAAATAATTCCTACTCCTTAGACAATCAATCAATCAATCAATAAGAAAGAAAGAAAGAAAGAAAGAAAGGAAGGAAGGAAGGAAGGAAGGAAGGAAGGAAGGAAGGAAGGAAGGAAGAAAGAAAGAAAGAAAGAAAGAAAGAAAGAAAGAAAGAAAGAAAGAAAGAAAGAAAGAAAGAAAGAAAGAAAGAAACTTCCAAAAAGAACTTGACAGGAATAATGAAAGACAAGTCTCTGATCAAAGCAATCTGTCTTGCTGGGAAATTTCTGAACCATATCCTTTCTAAAGAGTATATGAGGTCAAAGTTGCATACATTTGAAAATAAAATAAAACCTTTTGTAGTTATTCAGATTTACTGGAATCTTTAAAAAGAAATAGATAATTATTAAAATTCTTGCCTTTAAAACAATTTCCGTGACCCTATGGTGATGAAGTAGAAACTGAGTACAAGGTCACCTGAATGGAAATCTGCCTCTGGAACTGAAGGACTCTATCCAATCAAGTTCTTCAAAGATGTGACTGATGCAGAGACTGCACCCACTTCAGAAACTTTCTCTGATGACAGAATTTAGCTGATAATTTTTACCTAGAGCTCCTATAAGAGCTACCAGGTTGGATTCCAAGCTGGAATTTTGCTGATTTTTTTATCCCAAGTAAACATAACTGGTAACTTGAATTGTAATAGTTGAACAGTGGTGGATTAAACTGAGTATTTTTAAAGAAAATTCTTCTTGGCCCTGTAGAAGAGTCAAACATTTGTTTACTTGTTCCTGAAATTACACATGCTTACTGAATAGGGTAGATAAAGTGGTTAGCTAGAGACTTTGGCATAAATAATGTCATATTGTAAATCACTAATGAATACTTTTTTGCACTGTAGTCTAACTTAGAGCTTTTTCAGATTCTGGTTGAGACTTCAATGTGATATTAGTTAAAACAAAGATTGTTGTGTCCCACTTCATGCTTGTCGAATGACCCTCTGGGAGTGGAGTTGGAGAATCTGCAGTTTAACAAGAATTCCAGTTATTATTAAGAACAGTGAATTTCAAGACATTGGGGAGATGTTGGTCAAAAGTTATAAAAATTCAGTGAAGATCAGGGCACAGTGGCACATGCCTATAAAGCAGCTCAGGAGGCCAAAGCAAGAGGACTGCTAGTTCAAAGCTGGCCTCAACAAAAGCGAAGTGCTAAGCAACTCAGTGAGACTCTAAATAAAACGCAAAATGGGGCTAGGGATGTGGCTCAGTGGTTGAGTTCCCCTGAGTTCAATCTTCGGTACCTCCCCTCCCTCTAAAAAAATTCAGTAAAGAGGAACAAATTCAAGAAATCTATGGTATAAAATAGTAACTATAATTAACTAAAATACATTGTGAAATTTGAAAAATCCCCAAATAGTGGATGTTAAGTATTATCACCACAAAACTGATAACTACATCAGGTAATGCATATGCTGATCGCTAGATTCAGTAAATGTACAATGTATACAAACTTCAAAATATCATCATTTGCATGAGAAATAGATTTTGTCTGGCAATTTTAAAAAGTGAGGCTTGAGTTCACTTGTTCTATAAGACAGGGACTGATGCCATCCATTTCTTCACGTTCTCATTCATTTTTCACTCCATAACCACTTGTGGAGTACATTCTTCTGAGTGGTAGGGATTTAGAAGTGAAATAAATGCAGTTTATGTTCTCTAGAAGTTCAAGGTCTAGATTTAACCGGCAACAGTGTTGCTCAGCTGGAGACAATATTGCCTCTCAGGAAACAGTTTGGTAATTTCTGGAAACATTTTTGGTCTTCACAATTAGGGGGAGGGGTGGTATCTAGTGGGTAGGATGCTGCTATACATATTCATTGCACAGGGAAGTTTCCTCCGTGGCCCAACAAATTTATCCATCCCCAAATGTTAATAGTGCTGAGGTTGAGAAGTCCTGATTTGACCATACGAACTCAAACCGATTCTAAAATTCATATAGAAATGTGAGGGCCCTAGAATAGCTAAAACAGCGTCAAAAAAGAAGAACAAAGTTGGAGGCTAACCCTACCTGATTTTAACATTCATTAGTAAGCTACACTATTCATTAACAGTGTTGTATTATTTTTACAGCAGACAAATAAATAAATTGAATGGAATGTAGAGATAGACCCACACATACATGGAAAACTTATTCTTTTAAAATATTTTTAGTACATTTTAATTTTACATAACGGTGGGGTTCACTTTCATATTCATATGTGCACATAACAATTTAATCCAATTCATTCCCCAGTACTTCCTCTTTCACTTTCATCCCTCCCCCTTTTCCCCTTCATCTACTGTTCTGGTCTCCCTTTATTTATTTACATGTAATTTTTTTCATGATGCATTATAATTATACATAAAAGTGGGATCTATTGTTGCATATTCATGCATGTATATATCATAATTTGGTTGATTTTATTCTCCAGTTCTTCCCCTTGCCCTCCCATCCTCCCTCCCCTTTACCCCCTACCTTTCTTCTACAGATCTCCCTTCTATTTCTGTGAGATTTCCCCTTCTTTTTAAATCATCTTTGTCTAACTTCACACACAAGGGAAAACATTCAACACTTGACTTTCTAAGTCTGGCTTAATTCATTTAGCATGATGCTCTTCAGTTTCATCCATCCACCAACAAATGACATAATTCATTCTTCTTTATGACTGAGTAGAATTCCATTGTGTATATAAATCACATTTCTTTATCCATTCATCTGATTATTGTAAATTGCACTGCTATAAACACTGGAATGCATGCACTACTATAGTATGCTGATTTCAGTTCTTTTGGATAAATACCAAGGAGTGGAATAGTTGGGTCATATGGTGTTTGCAATGTTAATCTTTTGAGGAATCCCCATACTGATTTCCAAAGTGGTTGTACTAATTTGGTACACCAGTGTATAAGTGTTCCTTTCTTCCCACTTCTTAGCTGCATTCATTTTTATTTATATGCTTGATGGTTGCCATTCTAACCAGGGTGAGATGAATTCTCAGTGTAATTTGATTTGCATTTCCCTGATTGCTCATGAGGTTGAACATTTTTTCATACATTTGTTGACAAATTTTAGTTTGTGTTTTCAAATATGTTCATTTTAGGCTATTGATTGGAGTTATTTGAGATTTTGGGTGTTGCTTTTTGAGTTTTTTATATATTCTGGATATTAAACTTCTGTTGGAAGAGTAGCTGACAAGGATTTTCTCCCATTCTGTAAGCACTCTCCTTTTGCTCTTGACTTTTTTATTTTGCTGTGCAGAAGCTGTTTAATTTGATGCCATCCCACATATAAGTTTTTTTTAATCGATTTTAATTAGGAATATGTGCATTTCATATCTATATAGACATATACATATGTTTCCTATTCATTTTTTGCAAATTGAAGTTTATATTTATTCACAAAGAAGATGATCATAAAGGCACATACAGACTACATTCTTGAGCATTTATTCTATAATTAATTTAGTTTTGAACTAATTCACATTTTACACATTTTTAAGAATTTTATGTATTATATGTAATTTTTAAATAATATGAAAAAATGCCCACATATAAGTTTTGATTTTATTTTTTTGTGCTTTCGAGGTCTTATTAAGGAAGTCAGTGTCTTGTGCTTTTATGTTGGAATGTTGACTCTATGTTTTATTTTATCATTTGCATGGTTTCTGGTCTAATTCCCAGGTCTTTGATCCATGTTTTTAGTTAACTTTTGTATGCAGTGAAAATAGGGATCTAGGGATCTTCACTCTTCTACATATAGGCATCCAATTTTCCCAGCACCATTTGTTAGGGTGTCTTTTCTGCACCTGGTGTTGTCTGGCACCTTTGTCAAAGATGAGATAACTCTATCTGTGTATCTATGTGGATTTGTCTCTGTCTATTCAATTCCATTGGTCTTCATGTTGATTTTTATGCCAGTACCTTGCTGGTTTTGTTTCTATAACTGTGTACTATAATTTGGGTTTGGGTACTGTGATGCCTCTAACCTTGTTCTTACTATTCGAGATTGCTTTGGTTATTCTTGGCCTTTTATTATTACAAATGAACTTTAGGATTGCTCTTTCTAGTTCGGTAAAGAATGTCATTAGTATTTTTATAGGGATTGCATTGAATCTGTAGATTGCTTTTTGTAATATGGCCATTTTAGCAATGTCAATCCTGCCTATCCTATCCAAGAACATGAAAGTCTTTCCATCTTCTTATATTTTCTTCAGTTTCTTCCTTTAGTGTTCAATAATTTTCCTTATAGGTGTCTTCTGCCTGCTTGGTTAGATTTCATCTGGTTTTTTTTGTTTGTTTGTTTGTTTGTTTTTTGGGTTTTGTTAGGCTATTGTGAATGAAACTGTTTTCCTGATTTCATTTTTCATGTATTATTGGTGTGTAGAAAAACTATTGGTTTTTGTATGTTGATCTTTTATCTTGTTATTGAATTTATTTATCAGTTCTAGAATTCTTTTGGTGGGGGCTGGGGATGTAGCTTAGTTGATAGAGAGTGCTTGCCTTGCATGTACAACACCCTGGGTTTGATCCCCAGTAACACACACACACACACACACACACACACACACACACACACACCACAAAATCAACTTCTGGTGGATTTGGGGGTTATCTAACTATAGGATTATACTGTCTGCAAACAGCAGTAATTTGACTTCTTCTTTTCCTATTCATAGTCCTGTGTCTCCTTCTCTTACCTAATTGCCCTGGCTAAAATTTCAAAAACTATGTTGAATAAGAGTGGTGAGAGTAGACATCGTTATCTTGTTCCTTGTTTTAGAGAAAATGCTTTCAGCTGGAAAACTTATTCTTGACAGAGGCATAAGGACAAATCAGTAGGGAAAGGATACTGGAAAAACTGATAGTACAGTGCTAGAAAAACCGAACAACTGGCTATCCATTTGCAAGAACTGAACTTGACTCTATACCTCACATCATACACAACACTTAACATAAAATGGATCATGAAACTAAATTATAAATATTTTTAAAGAAAACATAGGAGATGGTGGATGGAATGCTTTGTAAAGGGATGTATCAGAATCCTCAGTGAGATGTGTAGTTTTAAAAAAATTCCAGTTTCATACAAATAGTGTTGGGTCCAGTTTCAACCTCAAACAGTCCATTCTCTTGTACCCATATGCTTATTCAAGCTCTATCTACCATAGCTGATAGGGCATTTATTCAGGTTCAACTCTCCCCATCACCCAGGCACCTGAACACTGCATTAGCTTTAAATATCTTTCTTCATATTTGCATTAGAGAGTTCTCTTTATTGCTTTTGGATTCGACTGAATTTAAAATATTTTCTTTGTTTTATTTTAGCCAGTATTTCTATGTGATTGAGGTGGAAAGATAAATGTGGCAGAATTTGCTTTGTGTTGTTCTTTGTGCACTTGCTTAATGCCTTGACTAGATTGTAAGACTCAAAAAATAGGGATCATCCCTCAGACATTTTAACACACAATGTTCCACCTAATAGATTTTCCACAGTTATTTGTGTGATGAATACTAATGTTTGCTGATTATAGGCTGATTGAAAGTATATGGAAAAGGAGCTGGGATTGTGATTCAGCAGTAGAACACTCGCCAAGCATGTGCGGGGCCCTGGGTTCGATCCTCAGCACCACATAAAAATAAATGAATGGAATAAAACCATTGCTTCCAACTACAACTAAAAATAGATATTAAAAAAAGTACATGGAAAAGTGCATCACTGAGACTAGGTCAGTACCACCTACAGTCTCCACTGTCTGGGAGTGTGGGGAGGGGCGGGGAGGAAGCATGCTAGGCTAGTTCCTACTTGAAGAAATTTCTTTGAATTTTAAATCAGTGGTTCTCAATCTTTTTCCATGTCCAACCTACCTAAGGTACATTGTCCATTTTCTACTGTAATATGCTTCCCTAATTGTCACTCTAGGTGGAGATGGTGGATGGAATGCTTTATAAAGGGATGCATCAGAATCCTCAGTGAGATGTGTAGTTTTAAAAAAATCATCTCCACCTACTTCCCACCATCCTGGTTGAAAATCACTGCCTTAGTTATCCAGATAAATTTCTGAAAAGCACTATTCATCTAGGCTTAAATTTCCCAATGTTTGTTGTTCATTTTGCATTAATGCATGTTTGGAATGGTCAAGCACCAACAAACATTAATGCTTTGATTGGTTTACATAAAATCACATGGAAACCAAATAGAGTGATACAACAGAAATGGGCCATATGACTTCTATTTTTCTCAATTCCATTAAATACACAATCTCTTGGTCATCAGACCTCATTTCTCTGGGTATCCAGCTGCAGGCAAGAATTAAATAGGGTTGCAAATTGTGCCTATAGAAATTAATCTGCTTAATGTCTCAATACAGAGAATTAAAAAATGTGGATGGTTTTGTTATTTTCAAAAACACTGAATTTTAGCAGATGCGAGAGTATTTCAGGGAACGTTTTCCTAATGCATTCTTTCTTTTATAGAGGAGGGATTTCCAATGCAATGTGATGTTTAAGGTGTTAGGCAAAGCTTCTAAAAGCCCTGTTTCCTTCTGCTGTGAATAAACAGCCCAGTAGTTTGTGAAAAGGCATTCTGCCATCTGAACATATTAGTCTCTTGGCTGTGTAGCTCAGACAATCTATGTACCTCTTTACTCAGTGTTTGCTGGCAGAATTCCCAGCCAGGAATGCCCCACAGCCATCTGCTCTATCTCTGGTATCCCACAATGTTCCAGGGGGACAGCAGTCTTTCCCCAACTACTTATTAGGTGTTTGTGCTACTATGAAAGGGCAAGGTAAAAAAAAAAAATCATTGTGTGCTCAAGGCATGTGAGCTGTTTTTGTGTTTTGATATTTTATTATACTTCGCCATCCTGAATTTTCAAACGGATTCTACGATGTGTTGTAAACATGCACAGATGGTGTGCGATGTGCTGAGGGCAGAGTGGGAAGAACAGCTCCCTGAAGGCAGTATTGAGCAGGGGAAAGTCCTCGATGGGAGTGGGAGGCAGGCAACATCCTGTCTCTGATCTACCTTTACCTGAGGCTGCAACTTTATGCAAGCTACTTCCTCCGTTTAGTTTCCCTACATTGAAAACGAGTTTTCCCAAAAGATTGACCCTAGAAAGATGAGGAGAAATTGTAGCATCTAAAATCAAATGTAAAAGATAAATGATTAACTAAAAAAATGTATTTCTAATACTTATGAAAAAAGGTTAATATCCCCAACTAAAGGGCACCTACAAATTGCTGAAAACAGAAAACACAAATAACACATAAAAATAGGCAAAGGACATGAATAGTTTTCATAGAACATGAAAATCAAATGACCAATAAATGACAGCATGCTCATAAGTGGGCAGGAAAATTAAAAATCAAAGCCACATTGGGGCTGGGTATGGTGGCACATGCCTGTAATTCCAGTGACTCAGGAAGTTGAAACAGGAGGATCGCAATTTCAAAGCCAGCCTCAGCAACTAAGCGAGACCCTTTTTCTGAATAAAATATTAAAAAGGGGCTGGGGATGTGGCTCAGTGATCAAGCACCCCTGGGTTCAATCCGTGGTATGAAAAAAAATTAAAAAGCCACATTGAGATATGGAATAGTCCTAATAACATTGCTTACCTTGAGAATGACTAAGAGAAGTGGTATAAGAAGAAATACTCCCACTGAGTACCCCCACTCCTGTATGCCTATTGGCTAAATCAGAAGCACGAGATATTTTGAAAAATTCATATTTCTTCACCATATTCCAGAGTTCTTTGGATCAAATACCATTGATCTGAACATTTTAAGTGCTTTTGAGTCCTCCTTCATGACATACCACCAAATTATCCTTTGGAAAAGAGAGAGCTCTCTCTCTCTTCTTTAAGTCTTTACGAATGTCTCCTGCTATGGGTGTTCTCCCTAACTTCTTTGTTTAGACAGCAAAGTATTGATTGGGGGAAAATATAGTAGCTTGAAAACTGGGAAGGATGCTAATAGTGTTCACATGAAAGAATCATCTTAAGATTAAAAAATGTCCTTTAAAATTAGGACAGAGATTTCACTAACATTTAGTAATTATTCCAAGAATAAAAACTTGCATATGCAAGTATTAGGTGTCTTTATGAATCAGCCTTCAAAACATAGCTTTAAAATACAGTTAGTGGTTACATTACAGAAATATGAATCTATACTTAACAGAAACCATTGGACCTAGTGTCCGAATCTCATGCAAATTGGTACTGGTAGCTTGGGAAGTAAAATATCCACTGACAGCATAACATATACAGGTTTTGAAAAATTGCTGTATGAATTCCAAACAACTCAGATGTAAAGATGAAGAACACTGGAAAAGCGTGTTAATGATTTACTTTGTGTGTTTCTGATCCTGCAAAGGTCAAAGACTTCTTGCCTTTGCTTTCTGAGGGAAGATGAATGTCCCTAGAAGAGGGATAATATTTTAGTTGGTATAAAGGAAAAAGGTGGATTAATATGGAACAGTCCCAGCAGGTGATATGGAGACAAACATGCCTGGATGGTAGCTTGCTTTGTTGTAATATATGAGGTGACATGGGCAAAAGTAAACACACAACAGTCAGGACAAGAGCCTGGGTTGGTGACTCTGAAGTGTGCATGTTTTATTCTTCTGGCCCCTGTCACTCACAGGAAGTCAGGTACTTGGGAAGGTACTAGGATAGTTTAAGACAAAGAGGGCATCTATTTGATGCATCAGGCATACTGAGAGAAGCAAACCATCCTTTAGTGCGCAAAATGACACTGGTGAGTTAATGCAGCTGTTAGACATCAGGCACCAGAGGCGGGGATAGAAAAATGCTGGCTTTGTGAACTTCACATCTCTCAGCCCAGCCTGGCCATGGCTGCAAAATGGTTTGGGATAAATCATTTTAACCTTGGCTCTCTGACCTGTTCAATGGGATTATTAATGCCTGCCTTGACTACCAAGGACTAAAAGTGATCTAAAAAAAAAAAGGTTTAAGGAGATTCAACACAACTTTGATAACTTCAATAATTTTGATAAAGATGTTCATTTTTATTTTAAGAACAAAATCAAATAACTTTTATTCCTGCTCACTTACCAGTCCAATGTGTCTCTATTTGGTGATTGCCTTCTATACTGTCACTTAGACCTCCATCTTGTGGCTTGACTTCCTCTAGGGTCTCAGAATCTTCTAAGTTCCATATGTGGTATGGAAAGACAGGGAAAGCACACCTACAGTCTTGGCCCTGAAAAGACATCTAACATTCTACTGGGAAGAAGATCTCCAGGAGAAGAAAGAATGGGTTTGGTTAACAGCCACCCTCCACTCTTCAAGTCTCCCCACAAAGAGAATATATTCAATCCCTCTGCAAGGGAGATAATCAAATGTCCCTTTATTTACAGATTCTAGTGCTAAGCAGAGGATCTTCAGATCATGAACTGCCCTTGCCATCAAATCCGTGTGTGGCTTCTAAGGATCGGATGACCTGTAAACTAACAAGTTTATTTTCCAGCCACTCCATGCCCTCAGTGTCAGCATACAATGGTAGAACAGAGACACGATAACTGTAATAATTCTCACCTAGAAAAGTGAAGTGTGGAGAATGTAGAATGGTCACTGGCCCACAGCAGTGCTGCAATCCTGTAGTCATTTTTTTGTATTCTTTTTTATTAGTGCATTTTACACAATATTGGGATTCATTTTGACATGATCGTACAAACATGGAATATAATTTGTTGCCTTTCAGTCCTCAGTACTTCCCCTTTACCCCCTTTCTCTCTTCCCCTACTCTCCTTCCTGTACTCTACTGACCTTCCTTCTATTTATAGCTTTTTAAATGAATGCTTAATAGATAGATATAAAGGATAAATTTACTGTAGTATATTCGTATAAGTACATAATTTCATTCCATCATTCCTCTCTACTCATCCCTCCTCACTCCCTCTCAATCCCCTTCCTCTACTCCACTGATCTCTCTTCTATTTCCATGGAATTCCCCCCTCCCTTAGTGTTTTTTTTCCTGCCTTATTTTGGTCTAGCTTCTGCATATGAAAGAAAACATTTGACCCTTGGCTTTCTGAGTCTGACTTGTTTCACTTACCATGATGTTCTACTGTTCTAGCCATTTATCAGCAAATGCCATCGTGTGGATTATTTTGTGATTGGTGTGGAGGGATTCCCTTGACCTCACACAGATTGTACATTCTGGAAGGAACGCCTTTGCCTGTTATTATTCACAGTTCCTGGCTCTTCCCTTGAGAAAGTTCTTCCTTCTCTATCATCTTCTATCACAACATACAAACTAGGAGAGAGATATGGCCTTCTAGAAAGCCACATTTGAACTAGTGCAATCTTGGAGATTTGAAGTTTGTTTTCGAGGGGTTAAGAGTCAAAGACTTTTAAATCTGAGTTTAAGCGAGTTATTTTTTATCAATACAGTTCCCACGAAACCTTAATTGCTTCTAATTGTTTTCTGCCACTAAGTCGTGGGGCACTGCACAGCCTTACTAAGTGCAACACTATCAAACATGTTATCTAAGGACATGGCTCATACATCTTTGTGTCTTAGAGTTCATCACTCAAAATTCAGAGTAATTTCACCACTATACACATCAAATAATCTGAAAGGGAATGCATTTTGTTATTCATGCAACATTTCTTAAAATCCTTTTGCCTCATTATGCTGTTTTAGACTTCCTTCTTTATCCTTCCCTCTCTACCAATATATTCTTAATATTCTCCAATTGTATGGCCTTCTTATTTTCTTCTACTCCCTTCTTTAGTTCATTATTTCATCCATGTGGACAAGACCCAAATTCTTCACCCCAGATTCTTGGGTTTTCTCACCTGTTAACCCAATTTATATCATAAATTCCAGATATGTGGCAGTGGTGGGAATACACTGAAGGTAGAAAGAAGGAAAGGAGGTGAACAATATTCTTGCAAGGATAATTTATCTTCATTGTTCTTGTATGTTTATTATCTCACTAGATTATGACCTTCATTGTTTTCATTGCCCTTATATGTATATTTTCTCTTTCTTCACAGACATTTTTTCCCTGAAGGACCATACTCATGCTACCTCCCCATCATTCTTTATTTTATTATCATCTTCTCAAAAGGAGGCCTATATTTATTATTTCCATATCTCATCCTCCATTTTTCTCTTAACAGGCAATTTGGTTTCTGTTCATATAAACCTATCAAAATTCCTCTAAGATCACCAAACAGCAAATTATTGTATTGAAAGTTCTATTGAGAATATAAAATGCCTTGATAGTGCCTCCTGGAGGCTTTGGGCTTCCAGAACCCCACTCAGCATTTCTTTTTGTCTTTTTTCCTCTTGTACCACAGCTAAAATAGTGATCCAGCTGTTGATTAGTTCTCTCTCCCCCCCAACCCCTCTCTCTCCATCTCTCCCTCCCTCCCCCCTTAAATTAGGCTCCTTGCTCAAGGAAACCAGGAGAATTCCCCAGGAGGTAGGTGGGAAGCATCTCTGGATACCTCCTTCAAAACCATCAGATCAGAAATCCAGAAGAACCTGCAGAGTCATCCACATTTTCCTATTTCAGGTTCAGTTTTCTAATTACTCAGAACTGTAGTTTTATTTCTCTTGTTTAATTGGGAAGCTTAATCCAGTCTTCAGGGCACCAAATATCATTTCTTTAAAACTTCTTAGGGTTCATGTACAAATAGGATTTCTCCTTTGAATTAACATCAGAGTTCCTGTATAAACAGACATGTCACTGTCTTTTTAAAAAATATGTTTTAGTTTTTATTAGTTGGACACAATAGTTTTATTTTATTTATTTATTTTTATGTGGTGCTGAAGATTGAACCCAGTGACCCACACGTGTTAGGCTAGTGCTCTACCGCTGAGCCACAACTCCAGTCCCAACATGTCACTATTTTTTAACACTCATTCTCTGAATCTCCACCTCCTGACCTTTGCCACACTTATTTGCATCATTAAATAAGTTAAATCATTAAATTTAATTCCATTATTAAAATAGCAAAATTTAGGGAAGTCCTATTATCATTGACACATTATTGGAAAGTCAAAACTATTGGCCTGAAAAATGGTAGACTCAATCTGTATGATTTATATGTTATAGAATTTATGTTTAATAATTCAAATATAGGGGCTGGGGTTGTAGCTCAGTGGTAGAGCTCTAGCCTAGCATGTATGAGGCACTGGATTTGATCCTTAGCATCATATTTAAAAAAAATAAATGAATAAAACAAAGGTAAAAAAAAACAAAAAAAATAAAACAAAGGTATTTCAAAATTCAAATATCTTGCCAGGCACAGTGGCACACACCTGTAATTCCAGCAGTTCTGGAGGATCACAAGTTCAAAGCCAGCCTCACCAACTTAGTGAGGCTCTAAGCAATTTAGCAAGACCCTGTCTCCAAATAAAAAAGGGCTGGGTGTGTGGCTCAGTGGTTAAGTGGCCTGGGGTTCAATCTCTGGCACCCCCCCCCCTCAAAAAATTCAAATATCTTAATAAATATTACTTTTGATTAATGTCATTACACAAACACCTTTTCAAAAACATGCTGATTTTGCTATATTTTTCCCTTGAAAACTTATGTTATCTGGGTAAAGTTAACAGAGACAAGACATTTTCAAATTAGAAGAAAACCATAGGCTCTGGGATTATGATTATATGAAAAAGTTTTCTTACTCTTTAGCAAAGACATATGCCAATTCCTGCCTTGAGTTGCATTTTGATATATGAAGAAAACAGATAACTGAAAATACATTTTTCAATAAAATTTAAGGGCCAAGTTACAGAGAAGAGTGTCCATTACTACTAGTTAACACAGGATGAAGTTGATTACAATCTATTAAGTGGATTCAAAATCATTTGGATAGCTGACGAAAGAGCCTCTTACATGAGCATTCAGGAAATTCTCAAAGCCACATTATAGAATTGGGTCACTCAGGGACTGCTGCCTCTTCTGTAATCAGAAAGCCATCAACTTCAAAACAAAACTGTCACTGCCACAATCAGGACTGTCTAAAATCATGAGGCTACTATCCCAAGACCACGCACATGAGCAAAACAGGTGCCTCATGCTTCATATTCCGAAACCCAAGAGCTTCTGATGACCTGGGAATCAGTTTCTCCAAGTCATATTTACAGCAAAAACAGCAGAAGCAATGGCTTTGCCCTCCTTGCTACTTCCCAAATCTTGCATGAATACATCTGATTGGTAACCACATCATATCTGGAAACAGAGCTGCAAGGAATTAACGGAGGTAAACATCAGCTTTCCATTATCCCCTTATCCATTCCGACAGGATAAGATGGAAATAAATTCCTAAAAGTGAGTGGCTATAGTTGGATGTTAAATGGTTTTTAAATTGGTTAAATAATGAAGTTTTGGAAGAAACACTAATTTACACTTTGAATATTAATGAGGAAATGCTAAAGTGTTAACTTCTGAAAACTCAGTAAGGGCTGGGGGTGTGGCTATGTGGTCCAGCACTTCTTCCCATGTGCAAGGCCCCAGATTCAATCCCCAGTACCAGCATGTGTGGGGGAAACAACTTAATGAGAGAGATTACTTTACAAAAAATGAACTCATCATTATTGATAAAGTATTAGGTTGTGGAATAGCACTTTCCTGTTAAGCCTCAGATTGCATATTCATTAGAAAAGTTACACATTGCTGAAGATAAAGCTCAGAGTCCAGTGAGTTTTTAGTGGATCCAGGGAAATAAGGTAATGAATGCTGCACAAGGCTAGTGTCAAGTTCATTTTTTTAATGATGAAATTATAGGGGGTATATCGATCATCAAATAAAATGTAACTGTCTACCTCTCCACAATAAGTGAGAAATTACTGTGGAAAGGTTGGTGAGTTATGATAATAAACACAGCTGCTCTGATGCATACTGCAGGTGTGCATTTTAATGATGTTAATGACATGAATCACCTTCACCTGCTGAACCAGGCAAGGTGATTCCCTCTTTAAATGGAAGCAGAAAGAAAGCCATGCCTTCAAGCTTTGTTCCACAATGGCAATCATAAAAACACAATGTTCACCTAGCCCTTTAATACCAAGTACCCTGAATTCAGGCTTCTATTTATTGAGTGCTTTCTATAGTCCTATTTGAATAGGTTGAATGCTTTATTTTGTTTAACTCATTACATCATCACAAGAACCCTGGACGGTCAGTATTCCTTAATATCTATACCATTTTACAATGAAAAACTTATTTTCTTCCTTAGTTTTTTATTTTAAAAAATTTGTTCTAATTAATTATATATGACAATTGAATGCATTTTGACACATTGTACACAAATGGAGCACAACTTCTCATTCCTCTGGCTATATACAATGTGGAGTCACACCAGTCATGTAATCATACGTGTGTATTGGGAAATAATGTCCATCTCACTCCACTATCCTTCACACCCTCACACCTGCTCCTCTCCTCTCATTCCCCTCTTCCTAATTCAAAGTTTCTCCATTCTTCCCTACTCTTCCCCTATTATGTATCAGCATCTGCTTATCAGAGAAAACATTTGGCCTTTGGTTTTGGGGGGTTGGCTTATTTTGCTTTGCATGATATTCTCCAACACCATCTATTTACCTGCAAATGCCACAATTTTATTCTTATTTAAGGCTGAGTAATATTCCATTGTGTATACATACCATAGTTTCTTTATCCATTCATCTATTGAAGGGCTTCTAGGTTGGATCCATAGTTTAGCTATTGTGAATTAAACTGCTATAAACATTGATGTGGTTATGTCACCATAGTATGCTGATTTTTAGGTCCTTTAAGATACTGAAAAGTTTCCAACTCAAATATGTCTGAATCTACAGTGGAAATATGTTGTTTGTTTGTCTATCATTCTTCCCCTTCTTGTGGTGAAATCACCTTTAGGAACCATCCTTTCCCTATTTTCTGTCCAAATAGTGTGGGTTGGGTTGACTGCTATTGTGGGAGGGGCAGGGGGAAGGTGTGGGACTCAGGCATGGTCCATCAGGCCATTGTGTCTCCATGGACACAGTGATCTGTCATGTGACACAACCATTACCTATCAGAGAGAATCACAAAGATTTTTCTGGAGAAAATAAAAGTTCTGCTGCATTGGAATCTTAAAGGTATAATCCTAAAATGGCTGGCAAACCTCTTGCTACCAAAAAGAGAGAACATGCTAAGAAGGTGACCAACACAGTGAAAATCAGGGGTGAGAAATGCAGAGCCTGCTCTTAATTATAGCCTTTATAATTAAAATATAAACATCCCTGAACCCAGAGAAAATTTTAGGCATATAAGAAAATTGATTCCTTTACTTCCTAAAATCTATTTCTCACAGATTCCAAAGCCTGTGTTTCTCCATTGAATCACATTGTTAAATATCAGAAATAAACAACCTCCAAAAGGCATTAAAAATAAGATTTAAAATGATATTTTATCTACATGGTTTGTTGATGATATAGTCTACAGCTTATCTGTAGAAGTGATTATTAAAATCATTTTAAAAGATTTTGAGTAAAAAATATTTAAATGATTTTGCCACAAGGTAAATTAGTTCAGCATGTTGTAAAATCTTAACAGGAAATTTCTCTCAACAGTCAATTATGCATTCATAACAGTGTGCCTGTTAATATCATATTCTTGCCTTCCTCATCATAAGCCAATAATAAATGATATGAATTAAGATTTTTTAACTAAGAAATATAATTTGTTCATAAAGATAAAACATATCTCTTTAAGATTATTTCTAAGAATCAGATTTATTGGTGATTTCTTAATAGAATATAATTTCTCCACATAGAACATAGTCAAGTCTCTGCGGGCTTACAAAGTAGGGAAGAAAAGGTCTTGGATACTTGCTTTTTCTTATGAATTAATTATTAAATGATGATTAAATTATTATTTAGGCAAGCTAGGCAAGAGCAGGGAGTTTTTTTTTTTTTTAATTCCTAATGTCAGTTCACAAACTGTTGTCTTTTCTACATGTCCAGTTAGTGGGGACTTAACTTATGACATGCCTCATACATGTCACTCATGAATTACCACTAACTTGAAACTAAACCATGTAGAAAACTTAGCTCCCTTATTGGCTGTGGCAGAAGAGAGGGAAAGAAAAACTATGCCTGCTTTAAATACTCATGCTAGTGCACATGAGAAATGATGTGTCACTTCTACACACAACTTCAGTCAAAATAAGTCACATGGTCTTTTTTTCCTGCCTTATTAAAGAAGTAGGAAAAAAGATAGTGAATCATGGAATATTTGGCAAGCAGTAACTGTGTCTTCTATGGTATCTAAGAGATAAGAATGGAATGGATATCATACCACTTTGATGAGGCTATACATATTTAAGTTTATATGTATCTTTTATTTATCTGTTACTTTGTTAAGGCTTTTCAAGAGGAAATTTTGATACTAAAAAGATCTGCTGCAATAAACGCAGACATTAAGATGACCAATGACACCTGGCAACTTGTGCTGGGGGTGAGTATACCTAAAATTAAGGGGCTGATCAGTAACCAGAATGTCCTAAACTGGTAAGGCAAGATATATGACACTGTGTGTGTGTGTTGGTCCACTTCATCTAACAGGTATGGAGAAAGATGGAATATTCAGACTAAAGACAAAAGGCTAAGTGCAAAGTAAAAGGATTTACTAGAGTAATAGAAAGAAAGCAGGGCTCCTGGGCGGGTGGGGCCCCAAGAGAAGGATGCCAATGAATGTCTGCTGTCTAAGGGTTATTAAAGGCATATCTAATGGCCCAGCACAGGTGATTGGTGAGATGAAGGATGGACCAATCAAGCTCTTCAAGTTCCAAGCTTAATAAGCGAATCAGAAGTGCAAATTTTCAATCCCTTATTTACAAAATTAAGAGGACACATCCAACCTTTTGGTTTGACACATCAGTTGGGGAGAGGAAGTGCTTCAGGTAGGGGCCTATTGCAGAAAGATCTGGAAAGCAGTATGGAGATTTGAAGCACAGATTCCCTGAGATGGGTGAAACTTGCCAAATGCCAATCAACCTGTTTACTGAAAGACTCCTGCCACACCAGGAAGCTAGCACTGAAGCAAAACACCTCCCACTGAAACCTTATCCCTGCTTTTGATGTACTTCCCCTTAAATAAAGAATCAGGGGCTAGGCATATAGCTCAAATGGTAGAGTGCTTGCCTTCACACACACACACACACACACACAAAAAAAAAAAAAAAAAGAATTGAGGCTTTTTTTCAGTTATTTGGTTTCAGCTCCTGTCAGGATTGAAGACCCATCAGATGCTTTTAAAAATCTATCTTTGGCTTTGTCTTATTTCTTACTGATTATTTCAGACTTTTAATTTTCCCAGGTGGCTCACTCCTCCTGAGCAGGGACCTGCTCTGTTGGGGTGCTGGTCACTCCAGTAGTCTACTTTGTAGTTGACCATTGCTAAGGGTAGGGGCAAGGGTGACTAAGGAAGTAGTTGAAGCTGTGAGGAACAGAAATGGGTATTCTAACTCAGAAGAAGTCATG
The DNA here is from genome assembly GCF_052094955.1 of Ictidomys tridecemlineatus. Lineage (NCBI taxonomy): Eukaryota > Metazoa > Chordata > Mammalia > Rodentia > Sciuridae > Ictidomys > Ictidomys tridecemlineatus. Next base: position 83,258,096 of record NC_135477.1, read on the forward strand.
TGATTTAAGCTGACAGGGAGTACCAAGTCACAGGATGTCCTCCAGACCTGAGGTCTCCCTTCAGGGTGGCGTCATGGACCCCTTCCCTCTTTGCCTTCTCTAAGGCCCTTATCCTGGCTGCCTATGGGAGATCTATCTTCCTGCCTCATTATTTTGTTATAAATTACTTTCCTTTTCTCTTTTCTTTTTATTATGCATAGGATACTAAGTATATTTTTAAATTACAGGGTAGTCAGCAGTATTTATGACTTTGACTTTAGAATAATAAAGGAGTATTAAAGTATTTGCTATGGAAGGGGTGGATCAGATAAGTTTGGGAAGCAACATGTTAAGAGATATGACATGTTGCTTAAAGGCAGGAGGTTCAGAGTACATAGGTCTGAACTCAAGGCCATTCCTGAATGTACCCGCATGCAAATCATTTAACTTCTCTAAGCATTACTTTGCTCACCTGCAAAATGGGAACATTGATTATTATGTTAGTTATTTTGAGGGCTAAATGATGTACTTGGATTTCTAGCTGGGTGCCTAGCCCTTAATAAGCAATAGATAAATTATGACTCCTATTTCAAAGTAATTATTACTAAGGAAGCTTAAAACTCAACATAAAATATATACAACTCAGAGTCTCAGAAACTTGAAGATCTTACCTGGTCATGGGTGGCTTCTTTTTTTCTATTTTCTTTGGGTGGAATGGGGATCTATTTCTTCCAATTCTAGCTCAGCCCTGTCAAGTCAGCCGTGGAAAGTACAAATTTTGGTGTATATATAGAACCCTTGGATTTCTTTGTTAGTATCTCTCTGCCTCCTTTTTCCTTTTAAAAAACAGTCACCTTATCTGAGTACATGCTATCAACTAACAATGTACAGTCTACCCACGTAGTTTGCCAGCTGGGTGGATATGAAGGGGACTCTATTGTTACCTGCTTCCAAAGCATGCTCCTGGAAAACAGGCAGCTCTGTTCTCCAGGCTGGAAACAGTGCTGCTCCTCCTTGGATTTCAGGTCAGCATAGCCGGGTTGTTATGACCCCATCAGCAAAATATGCTTCAACTGCTCATCTAAACTGAAATTGTGCAACAACTTTCCTCTTCTTCCTAAGTTTAGTTCCAAAGAGTGGTAGCTAATTGTACAAAAAAGGCATTTCAGCTTCTACCCTGGACTCATGCAGACTTGAGACATCCCACCTGGACTCATTTTCCCCCTCTGGTCACTCAAAAAACAAAGTGTGATGCCAAAGAAAATACACCAAAGCTCAAGTTTCTAATCAATGTTGGTGTTAGATTTAAAGTAATTTTCATGTCATTGAAATAGCTTGTTAACTTCATATTTTTTTCCTCCAAAGATGACCAGAATATTCAAGGGTTAAAAACAGAAAAAGAAAGGAGGAAGAGGATTTTCCAAGAGAATTTGGAGCCCATTTTTCTTTTTACCTGAAAGCTGTTCTGTGAACTCCCAGAAGATTGAAGTCTGGAATTGTCTAAGATTCATACTCTTGAGCACTCACATTAACCAATTTTAAGAAAATTGCTGCACTTTACAAGCAATACCATAATTTAGCCATCTTTTCTCCGGATAATTAGCAGTGAGTGATCCTCCACCCTAAGAAGCAGGCACGAAGACATGATTGAGCCCACAGAGAGGCTCCCAGTAATTATGAATTTCTCTATGCTTTGGAAAAAACTTGGGGAGAGAGGCACTGAGGCTTCTTCACTGTCCATTCTGAGCTACAAGTGGGTCTTTTCTGAAGAAACCACATATTCACTCAACAAATAGATATTGAACTCCTGCTGTGTAACCAGTGCTTTTCTCAGCATTGGAGAGAAACTGTGGTGGAAAACAGAACAATTTTCCCACCTTGGGAGACTTTAGTCTTATAGTAGAAGATAGTTAGAAACCTAAATACATAAGTACATTTTATATTCTATTAGAAGGTGATAAATCATAATAGAAGGATGGAGAAGAAATTACCAGAAGGCAGGCTGCAGTTTTTATGAGATGGACACGATAGGCCTTCCTGGGCAGATGACATTTGACATTTGACTCAAGGAGCTGAGGAAGTGCAACATGGAGATCTCTGGGGATGAGCTTCCAAGCAAGAGGAAGCTTCCATGGAAAGTTCTGCTTACAGAACCACACAGAGTCCACTGTGGCTAACTGAGTCAAGCCAGGGTTGACAAAGGTGAGGCCAGGCAGATCAAGGAATCAGATAGATCTCAAGATGGCTTTTACTCTGAGGAAGACAGGGAGTCATTGCAGGATTCTGAGTAGAGGAGAGACACAATCTGAATTAAGTTTTAGAAGGATCACTCTGAATTGAGAGTGGCCTGCATGGGGACAAGAGTGGGAACAGGAAGCCGCATCAGAGGTCCTACAATAACCCATGTGGGAGGTGCTGATGGCTTGGACCAATATACAAACAGGGGAAGAGAAGAAAAATGGTGGGATTCTGCATGGTTTTTTAAATAACAGAGCCAGCAAGATTTCCTATAGAGCAGAAATGGGGTATGAAAGGAAAAGAAGCCAGGATGATTCCACAGTTTTAGGCCTGTGGTTCTGAATCATTTACATGAGTTGAGAGAATGAATGGTCTCAGATTCATGTAGATGTGCATTCTTTTCTCAGAATGCATTTGGCTCTGTAAATAAAGTTTGAGACTATCCCTTCATCCCCAGAGTCTTCCACTTCCCCTTGAACACTCTCTGAGCTCAAAGCCAGCACCACACAATATAGGATGAGGCTGTTTGAATTCCACTGGTTTTCCTGCTGAGACAGATAGGGTCTCCCCTCAGAAGCCTTTGATGTGCTTATAACTACACCCTAAGGAGACATTTGAGTTCAGATGTTGTTTTTATGAAAAATATAAATGAAGCAATTTTGTTATTCCGTGAAGAATGCAAGGGAAAACATTTTCCCTTCATCACTGCTATGGGGAAAATTAATGCAGTTCTTGCCCTGCCAGAATCTAGGAAGAATTTAGAGCCTTGCTTATGCCCTCATGGAGTGATGCACATGGTAAGGACAGCCTTGCAGCCACCTGTGTTAGATTCCTTTAGTGGCCTTGGCCAAGGCAAGGCTCCCTGGTCCCATGTTACAATGACCAGCAGTTAGATCATCAGAGAATCTCTTTGTCAGCAACAGGTAAGGAAAGCAAAAATTACCATTTTTAGAAGCTGTGCTTTAAAGTACTGCTACTGATTTTCATAAATCATGTGAGATGGGAGACCTCTTAGCTTGGATACAAAATAGAGAATATCTCTTAAGAATTTCACTAATAAAACCATTACATATAATGAGCAGAAACTCTCTTGTGGTCACTCTTAGGTCCCCAGCGTCTTTCAGTGTCTTGAATATAGTATATTTGAATATTTGCTTACTGATCAAGTGCAACATTTCTCCCTAATTTTAATAATTTACTATAGTAAAGTATTATAATACAGGAAAAGGAAATGTGCTAAGGATTACAGTGAGAAAAAAAGAAGCAAGCTAATGTTTTTAAAATACCTATGATGTGCCAGAGACCCACAAAAAACATTGCAGCTATTATTTCATTTAATCCTCTATGGAATTCTAATCAAAATGTTCCCACATGTGAAACAATTACTGAACAATACGGGATTATATTATTTAAGCCCAAACAATTTTCTTTTGGGTGGTGCTTGGGGTCAAACCCAAGGCCTTGCACATGTTAGGCAAGCACTCTGCCACTGAGCCACACTCCCAGCATCTTCCACAAATCATTTTCCTTCTTAGGTAGCATCTCCAACTGCAAGCAATGAAAAGAAGAGAATGATAAAATAGAGATAACAGAAACTTCTCACTCATAAAAAGAAGGCACATGGTAAAGACCAAAACTGAGGACATGGTCACCACTCTACTTGTCCATGAGGCAGAACACTGGTCAGAGCTTCCAGAAGAAGCTGACAGTCATTCTTCTTAATGTAACAAAGGGTAAAATTTCAGTTTTCCTAAATAAAATGCATTACTTTCCTCTGGGAAAGTCATGCTCAATTTTTAAGAGTCCCTGAGACACTGTAGATTTGGAGGCAATGACCACTTGCTCTAGAAACTAGCTTTCTGAATGAGGAAGCAACTGAGGTCTATGTTTAAGATAAGTGAAGGACACTGATTTGTCACAACAGCATTGTTGACATGCCCAAGTAAGTGTTGCATAAAGCCTCAAATCCAGGGAGACAAAGGACAATGTAGTCAAGGGTGATAGGAGTAATTTGGGAAGGCATCCAGAAGAAGTGAAATCTTGGCTCATCAAAATGGGAAAATCCATGTATCGAAGTTGTTTCTGGCTCAACTGGATCTGGGGGCTCAAATGATGTCATCACACTGACTTTCCCCTCCATTCTCTGCTCTTGCTCATCCTTGCATGGTTTTATTCATTAGCTAATATCTGTAGTGTATAGGGGCAAGATTGCTACCAGTTGCAGGAGATTGCAATCTAGTAGAGTGTTTTTCTTTCCCAATGACAGTATATTAATCTGGGAAAGGACTCAAATTTGTTGTATGCTTCAGTCACATATCCATTCCCGAACTAATCAATTTTCCTGCATAATAATGGAATACATGATCAGCCATGTCTGGGTAATGAATGAGCCCTCCTAGAAGTACATGGGATTAGTAAAGGAAAGTTCTCCAAAGGAAAACATAACAGAGAAAAACAAGTTATGCCTAACATATTAATTATTTTAAATTTAAAAATCCCTGAAGGGTGTAGAGAGCAGAAACAGACACCTGTGCATCAAATCTTAGAATATAAGAAATGAGGGTAGGGCATTTTTTAGTAAATTGTTTTGAGAAAATAAAGACAAATATTAACAATAGCTTCAGGTTTTGATTTTTTAAAACATTTATATTATTAGAAACAAGCTTCCCCCTCCCCTTAAAAGGTATCATCTTATGTAGAATCCTAACAGATAAAAGTAGAACAACTATGAAAGAAGTAGAGAGGGTGAGAGGCTGGAAATTGTACCCACATAGTCTCCTATGACACTGTATTGACCATAAGTCACTTCAGAGAAAAGTGTAGTATATTATGGGAAGCTTGAAGAATTTGTTAATATAGAGACCAGTATAAACTGAAAATATAAATGACTTCAAGAAGGGTTTAGAAAACCTACTGGGAAAATCTACAAGTCTCTACTGGATTATCTAATGGTTTCTCTTATTCTAGGTGGAAGCTTTAGAGTTTCATAGGACTAGATTCAAGTTCTTCTCCCTAACTTACCTGCTGTTATGTCCTTGGGCAAGCTACTGACTTTTCTGAATTTGTTTCCTCATGTATAAAACAGGGTTTATTTATCCACCAGTCATTATGCAGGTTAAAAAGAGCTAATACTAACCAGGCATGTCCCAGGGGTCTGTCATGCAGCGGGCTTTTAGTAGAATAATATCTACATTTCCTCTTCATCAGTGTTATCAAGAAACTTAGGGGTGCTATTGAAACCAGAGTTTGTGAAAGAACTTGACTCTCCACTTCTGTTGGCAGGTGTGTCCTGTGCAAGCTCATGCCTTTGTGGCTGAGAAAGACCATCTTAGTGTTAGCAGCTACTCACAGCAGGAGATGCACACCAGGGTCCACTCTGAGGATCTCAGCCAGCAAAACCCATTTCTTCTCCACTAGTATAAAGTGGCATGTTGCAACTGTCATTGTTGCAGCTCCAATTGGCAGGTTACGCCCTCCAGTGTTGCACCAGACCCCAGCAGCTCACCACCAACTTCTTTCCAGGTTCTTCTCTCAAAAATCCAAAGAATGAAATTTACAGGACAACAGAAGTCAAGAGTGAAAAGAGTAGGATTTATTCAAGTGTGAAGAAATGACACAGAATTCTTATAGGGGCAAGAGGGGACCTGAGAGGGGTTGCTGCTTAATTGTGTTAGTCTTGGGGTTTATGTAGCCCTTGGGTGAATGTTCTTGGTCCAAATTTGTGCTAATAAGGGTTTTTTAATTTGTTCTTTTTGGTTATATATAACAGTAGAATGCATTTTGATGTATTGTACATACATGGAGTACAATTTCCCATTCTTGTGGCTGTACATGATGTAGAGTTTCATTGGTAGTGTATTCATATATGACCATAGGAAAATAATGCTGATTTATTCTACTGTCTTTCCTGTTCCTATCCTTCCTCCCTTTCTTTCATTCTCTTTTGTCTAATTCACTGAACTTCTATTCTTCCCTGTCCACTCCCCCTGCTTATTCTGTGTTAGCATCTGCATATCAGAGAGAATATTTGGTCTTTGGTTTGGGGGGATTGGCTTATTTCACTTAGCATGATAGTCCCCAGGTCCAACCATTTACTGGCAAATGCCATAATTTCATTCTTCTTGGGTAATAGTCCATGTGTATATATACCACATTTTCTTTGTCCATTCATGGAGGACACCTAGGTTGCTTTCATAGATATTGTGATTTGAGTTGCTATAAACATTGATGTGGCTGCATCCCTATAGTATGTGATTTTAAGTTCCTTGGGTATAAATTGAGGAATATGATAACTGGGTCAAATGGTGATTCCATTCCAAGTTTTCTGAGGAATCTCTATACTGCTTTCCATGGCAGTTACACCAATTTGCAGTCCCACCAGCAATTTATGAATGTACCTTTTTTTCCACATCCTCATCAACATTTACTGTTACTTGTATTCTTGAATTGCCACTCTGACTGGAGTGAGATGAAATCTCAGTATAGTTTTTATTTGTATTTCTCTAATTGTTAGAGATGTTAAACATTTTTTCATATATTTGTTAACCGATCATATTTCTTCTGTGAAGTGTCTGTTCAGTTCCTTTGCCCATTTATTGATTGGGTTATTTGATTCTTTTAGTGTTAAGATTTTTTAGTTCTTTATAGATCCTGAAGATTAATGCAAAAGGTGGCAAAGACTTTCTTCCATTCTGAAGGCTTTCTCTTCATGTTATTGATTGTTTCCTTTGCTGTAAAGAAGCTTTTTAGTTTGATACCATCCTGTACAGAGACAAACCCACATAAATATAGTCATACTAGACAAACATGCCATAAACACACACTGGAAAAAAGATAGCCTCTTCAACAAATGGTGCTCGGAAAACTGGAAATCCATATGTAGCAAAATGAAACTAAACTCCTATTTCTCACCCTTCACAAAACTCAACTCAAAGTGGATCAAGGACGTAGGCACTAGAACAGAAACCCTAAGTTTAACAGAAGAAAAAGTAGGCCCAAATCTCCATCATGTCAGCTTAGGAGCCAAATTCCCCTACAAGACTCCTAAAGCACAAGAAGTAGAATCAAGAACCAATAAATGGGATGATAGCAAGCTAATAGTACTAATGTTATTGGTCCAAATATGCTTATCAGGGCTTGGGAAAGTATGCTATTGGTTAGCTCTGCAATCCTATTCAGGTCTTTCCCACTTTTGTTTCCCAGCCATTTATTAGGAAGCAAGAGGTTGATGAGATAGTAGATGCTCAGGGGTGCCCCCACTGCAGATGTGTGGAGTCCAGGCTGAGCCGCTGCAGTACAACAAGACAGGTCTGAGCACTTTGGCTTGCTTTGACCCTGGCTTGCTACACCCTGGGCCTGCACCAGCATTTCAGGCTCTATGCAGCTACAGCCTATGCTCACCACCCATGCACCAGCCTGCACAATCCATCATTCTGCAACTCCATGACAAGGACTAGGCTTCACTACCAAACTGCCAGATAAAGAGCCCCTTCTGATTAGTATAAACTCCAGCAGTGTAGGTCTCAATATTATTAAGGGCTTCAGAAATACTAATATTAATACTGAGTCTAATGCTGAAAGCAATGCGGACCATATGCCACTTTGTATACTTACAGGTCTCATCTCATTTAGTCCCTAAAATAAAGCTCATCTTATTATTGCTTCCATTTTACAAATGAAAAGACAAACCCTTTCAAAGGTTAGTTAGCCTCCCACACATTCACAGTTGTGTGTTGACACCCCAGCCAATAAGTGGCCTAGCTAAGAAATGTGTGGTTTGAGGTAATGGAGAATTTTCCAGTAGTGAGGGTTGTTTGGCAATGGATCTGGCTACAGCTCCAGAGATCCTTAAACATAAGCACTATTATCCTTGAACTGACTCCTGGAAATACTGGATTCCATAATTCCTTGACTTGGCTCTAGGAAGAATATTCATGGAACGAGAAAAAGGGAGAGAGTCCCAGCATTTGAGCCCTTGCAGCTCCCTCCTCCTCCTTGTCCCTCCAGGGTCAACCTGTCGGATCTTGTAGTGCTCCACGAAGGCCACTGAAATATCCCTTCAGCCCCACCCCCACCCTTTGCTTCAAATCTTCTTTTCTCATTTAGTTTCTCTGGAGCCCGTGTATTTAATTGTCCCTCTTGACCCTGTCTTTTGTGATTAGTGACTCCTTTAGATGATCTCTCTGACTTCTCCTTCTGTTTCTCCCCAAGGCACCTCTTTCTATATACCTCACAGCCCCTGGCAATGTGATGTCTGACCTACAGCCTGACCCAGAGGGCCAGATCTCATACCTTAAGTGGCACCACTTTCTCAGAGGGAAGTCAGAGAATCTGGGTTGTTCATCACTTGATTTCACGTATTCTGAAGCTTGAAAAGCTCAATACTTAATAGTCATATTTTTCTATTCTTCTAATTCTCCTCATCCCCCCAAAGCCCTAAGGTGTTTTGGGTGAGACGGCTTAAAGAAGAGGCCAAATTACTGTTGCTGAGACTTATAAACTCAAAACAAATGAAGCATCAAGTTTTGAGGTCCCCTAAAACATCAAGTAACACCAGAGGATCCAGGCTGGCAGTTACAGGTGCTTATCTCTAAATCCTTGCTTCTGAAAATTCAATTATTATAATAACAGTGCATGCACAATCCTACTCATCTCACTCAGCCCACGTCATCTTGGTGTCAGCTCTTCAGACACGCTGTCACATTTAAAATAATATATTGAATTTTGACTAAAATGGAGCCCACATCCCACCTTGTCTTTTTCATCCCTCTGCTTATTTAATCTATTTAAAAACAGTTGGAATGGGTAGGAGACACACAGAAATGGGTCTTTTTCATTTTTATCCATGCTTCTTGAAAAGCTTCATGATTAGTTTTAGTCTGTTGTGTTACTCTATGGAAAATCCCTGAGGCAGGAAAACTTCATAAAGAAGAGAGGTTTATTTAGCTCATGGTTCTGGAGGTTTGAGGGGAGGTCACCAGCATCAACTCTGCCCCAGTGAGCACCTCATAGCATCATGGCAGGAGTGTGTGTAACAGGGAGAAGTCACATTGCCAGACAGGAAGCCAGAGCTTCACAGTTCCTTCTCAGGGCTGTGCCCCCAGTTAACTAGAGGACCTCCCACTAGGCCCCATCTCTTAAAGGTCCCACCTCCCAACATCACCACACTGAGGTACCAGCACTCTGAGGGACACACTCACAATTATATCCCAACCTTAGCAATTAGCTCTCACCCAACTTGGCTAACAAGTTTCCTGCAGTTTTCCCTTAGCCTTTGTAACATGTAGCTGCCAATGCTGGACCCAGGGGTCAGTGTAAAATCACAAAGAGGCCTCACCTGCTTCTGTACCTTGCGCCCCTAGATAGGTTTCCAATGGTTTAATTCAATTAAATTAATTTGTTTATTGCCTGCCTGAGCCTCCTGAGTAACTGGGATTACAGGTGTGAACCACTGTGCCCAGCTCTAGCGATTTTTAAAACACATATAACAGCTTTTCTAAGAGATATATGATTCACGCTCCATACAATTCATCCAATTAAAGGGCACAATTTAATGAGTTTTAGTATAATCACAAGGTGGTCCCATCAACACCATAATCAATTATACAATGTTTTCCTCACCCTCAAAAACATCTATCCCCATTAAGAGTCCCTTCTCTCCCTCTCCCCAGTGATCCCTCACTTATCACAAAAAAGCAACAGAGATTAGAGAAATGGTGTCCTACCTTTGATTAGCTCCTGATTCAGATTTCAATCTCAGTCATGACCAGCCTGGAGGGTGGTGCATTCTCTGGGTGGGGGGTGGGGCTCAAGAGGCATTTTGTGTTTTTTTGTTATTGCTGTTGTTGTTGTTGTTGTTTTTAGTTTTTTAATTGATTTTTAAAAAATAAATAACAATGGAATACATCACAATTCTTACCACACATATACACCACAATTTTTTATATCTCTGGTTGTATATAAAGTATGTTCACACCAATTTTTGTCTTCATACATGTACTTTGGATAATGATGCCCATCATATTCCACTATCCTTACTAACCTCCTGCCCCCTCCCTTTTCCTCCAACCCTTCTATCCTATCTAGAGTTCGTCTGTTCCTCCCATCCTCCCGCTCCCTACTCCACTATGAGTCAACCTCCTTATATTAGAGAAAACATTCAGCATTTGTTTTTGGGGGGATTGGCTAACTTCACTTAGCATTATCTTCTCCAGCGCCATCCATTTACCTGCAAATGTCATGATTTTATTCTCTTTTATTGCTGACTAATATTCTATTATGTATATATGCCATTTTTTTTATCCATTCATCTACTGAAGGGTATCTTGATTGGTTCCACAATTAGGTCTTGTGAATTGTGCTGCTATAAACATTGATGTGGCTGTGTCCCTGTAGTATGCTATTTTTAAGTCCTTTGAGTATAGACGGAAGAGAGGGATAGTGGGTCAAACGGTGGTTCCATTCCCATTTTTCCAAGGAATCTCCATACTGCTTTCCATATTGGCTGCACCAATTTGCAGTCCCACCAGCAATGTATGAGTGTACCTTTTTCCCCACATCCTCACCAACACTTATTGTTGTTTGACTTCATAATAGCTGCCATTCTGACTGGAGTGAGATGATGTCTTAGTTTTGATTTGCATTTCTCTAATTGCCAGAGATGATGAACGTTTTTTCATATATTTGTTGATTGATTGTATACTCTCTTCTGCAAAGTATCTGTTTAGGTCCTTAGCCCATTTATTGATTGGGTTTTTTTTTGGTGCTTAGCTTTTTGAGTTCTTTACATACCCTAGAGATTAGTGCTCTATCTGATATGTGAGGGGCAAAAATTTGATCCCAAGATGTAGGCTCTCTATTTTGTTAGAAGAAATTTCAGTGCAAATCCCTAAGAATGATATCTTAGTACATACAATCAAGGTTCATGACCAAAATTTTGTCTCTAAGGAGCAAAATTCATGAAAATAAAAGTGTCTTAAATGTTCCTTTTAAAAATTCCTGAATAGGAAAAGTGATTTTTAAAAACTCTTTGCAAAAATTCAAAGTTATTTTCCCCTGTCCCTGTGGTCCACCCTCGGCCCCACCTCCATACCCCTCATTAGTACTCTTAAAACTCTGGGTCCTCTCTGGGCCAGGGTCCCCAACTTCAGTGCACCACCAGACTCAGACATAATATCACACTTCCACTATATTCTCTCTTCTGGTCCATTCCTGTGACAACCAAAGCTTAATTGCCCATATTTACTCCCTCTGAGCATTAGTTTTGTGCTTTGCCCTAGGAGGTAGCCAGGTTACTGCAACCTCTTCCTATTTAATAAAGATGTTACCTAGTGTGTAGAAATTAATCTGAAAACAATTGTTATATTTAAACATGAGCAGCAGTGTTCTGGGTAATCATATGGAGGAATGTGAGTGGGTAGAGGCAGGGGGCAGAAGGGAGGTATGATTCTTGTAGGAATGAAATGCACAGAGATCTGTATGAGGGGCCAAACTATAAATTTGATGAAATAGCAATGGGTGAATCAGGTCCCACATCAAGAAGTAAATTGTCCTTTGAATGTGTCCCCAAAGTTGATGTGTTAGAAACTTAATCCCCAAAGCAGAGGTTTTGGAGGTGGGGCCTTTGGGGCATGTTTGAGTTATGAAGAGTCTGCTCTTTATGAATGATTAGTGTCATTGTCATGGCAGTGGGTTTCTTGTCATGGGAATGTGAGCCTTATAAAAGGACAAGTTTGCCCCCTTTCCTCTCTCTCAAACTCCCTGTTCTCTTACCCTGCTGCCTTCTGCCATAGGATGATGCAGCAAGAAGGGCCTCACAGATGCTGATCCTTCAGTTTGGACTTCCAAGCTTCCAGAATCAAGAGTCAATATATTCCTGTTCATTATAAATTTCCTTATATGTGGTACAGCAGCACAAAACAGACTAAGAGTGTTAGTTCTCTGTATATACACTATCATTGTTTTATTCATATCTTAATTTGAAAATTATTTTTTTAATTTTAAAATTCTAATGTAACCTGCCAAAAGCAATTTTACTTTTATTTTCACTCTTTCTTATTGATGCATTATAATCACAGATAATAGCGGGATTCATTGTTACATATTTGTACGTGCACATAATGTAATTTGGAAAATTTCATTCCCCAGTATCTCCAAAAATAATTTTACATGCAAATTCATGTTCCTATTCAATACTGTTGAGGGTGTTTTTGGTGATGTTAAGTGTGAAGTCAGATGTTGGAATGGGGCTTCTCAATCTTCAATATGCAAATGAATCATAGGGGATTTAATTAAAATTCTGCATCCTGGGGCCCAGCTCCAGAACTTCAGTAGGTCTGAGGCAAATTTAGTATTATATGCAGGCTCATGGTGGTTCACAGAACACACTTTGAGAAACAGTTTTCCAGAGAAATCTCAAATAGGATTAATAGGAGTGTGTCACAAACTGGGAACTTAGAGATGACATGAGCTCCCTCTTGTCTTTCTCCTCTCTGCTTGGCATGGGGAGGATAAAAATATATGTAGGGGTGTGTGCCAGGAAATGTTGTCAGAAAGTTTACAGAGGGAGATAAACATTTCAAAGACTTAGTGAAAAATACCCGAAAAAAAATTTAAACTTCAACTCATGGAAGAGATGGTACAACAGTGTATCCCACACTAGGTTCACCAGCTGTTAGCGTCTTATTACATTTGCTCCATCTTTCCCACTGTATATAGACACACTTATCATTTGCCAAACCTTCCAAAAATACACAATAGACTTCATGGTAGCACAGTCCTCAGTTCTCCATTTTGAAGCTTTCATGAACAAGGTCATTATCCTGCACAACTGCATCACATGGCCACATCTAAAAGAACCAACATCAATTCACTAGCATCATGTAACACAGTTGTGCTGTACCTTCTGCTAAATGGCCTTGTGTCCACTACCTGAGATCCAGTCATGATTCATACATTGTATTTGGTTGTTATGTCTCCGCAGTCTCCACAATCTGAAATCATCTGTGATGATTGACTGGGCCATAGCTGTCTTCATTAAACATTTCTAGACATGTCCACCACAGTGTTTCTGAATGAAATTAGCATTTGAACTGGTGGTCTCAGTAGATATCACTCCCCAAAGTGGGATCACCTAATCTGCTAAAAGTCTTGCTGTAGTTTGAATACTTGTGTCCAAAACCAGGTTGAAACTTAATCCCAAAAGCAACAGTATGAAGAGGTGGAGCCTCTAGGAGATGATTAGGCCATGATGGCTCCACCCCATGAATGGGTTAGTGCCTTATAAGAGGGTGTGATGAGGATGAGTTTGTCCCTTTTGACCCTTCCTCCATGCAGGGACACAGCATTTCTCCAAAAGACACAGCAACAAGACACCACCCTGAAGCAGAGAATGCAGCCCTCACCAGACACCATCCTTGGACTTTCCAGCCTCTAGAACGGTGAGAAATAAATCCCTACTATTTGTAAACTACCCAGTCTATGTTATTTTGTTACAGCAACACAAATAAATTAAGACAGTCCTGAATCAGGCATGGGGGCACACACCTGTAATCTCAGTGACTCAGGAGGCTGAGGCAGGATGATCACAAGTTCAAAGCCAGCCTCAGCAACTTAGCAAGACCCTGTCTCAAAATAAAAAACAGGGCTGGAGACATGGCTCAGTGGTAAAGCTCTTCTGGGTTTAAATCCCAGTACAAAGAAAAAAAAATGTAAGGCCTAAGTACAACTAAAGGCAAAGGAAAGAGGTATTCATCTGCTTCCTTTTTTTTTTTTTGCCTCCTACTTGAGATAGGACATCTCATCTTCTTCTCTCCTTAGACTGTTATATACACCACCAATTTCTCTGGTTCTCAGGCTTCAGATATATTTATTTATATAATATATATATATATACATATATATAACAAAATATGTAATTATATAATTTATGTAGCATATATATGATTTATGTATAATTCCAGATAGTCGGTAAACATTATTTTTTTTGTTATATACGTGAGGATGTTCCTGGAAAAGGTTAGCATTTGAATTGGTAGCCTGAGTAAAGAAAATCTGTTCTCACAATATGAGCAGGCATCCTCCAATTCATTGGGGACTTAAATAGAACAAAAAGGCAGGGAAGGATGACTTGCTCTTTCCTTGACTTGGTTTGTCCATTTTCTCTGCCCTCAGGGTAGGAAGGTTCTGGTTCTTGGGCCTTCAGACCCTGGGCATCAGCCCCTGGTCCAGCCCCTCTGTTCTCCCACGATGATACCATGGCTCCCCCAGTTCTCAGGCCTTCTGTCTTTGACTGGGATTTATAACAGTGGCCCACCGTCCTTGGTTCTCAGGCCTTTAGATTCAGACTGAATTACACCATGGGCTTTCAGCTTTCAGATGGCAAATTGTTCGACTTCTTGGCCTCGATAATCTCTTGAGTCAGTTCCCATAATAAATATCTTTTTGTGTAACTTCATGTGTCCTACTGATTCTGTTTCACTGGAGAACACTGACTGAATATATCACCTTAAATTCTTTCTAGAACAACATAAAATTCTTATGTCAGTAAAATTTAATTCATTAAAATTAATTTATAGAGGGCCTCAGTGGTAGCGCACTTGCCTGGCACATGTGAGGCACTGGGTTTGATTCTTAGCACTGCATATAAATAAATCAAATAAAGGTCTATCAACAACAAAAAAAAATTTTAGAAAATTAATTTATAAATACCAAATGTTCCTTTAATTAAAGGCATCTCTCATGCAAACTTTCAGAGTCGGGAAACCATTAAATTGAAAGACATTAGAGATCTATTCCTTAAACCTCCTCACTTTATAGTGACGAAGCTGCAATCTAAGGTACTTGCTTCAGGGTCATGCTACCAGTCAAAGGCAGATCCTAAAAAACTCTTAAAGGCAGGAGAAAAGACAGGAAATATAAGAACCTGACAAGGACATATATCTGATAAGACAGGTCTTGGAGTTCCTCAAATTAAATCTTACAGTCAGAGGTAGAACTCTATAAATAAAACTGGCTCTGCCTTTTGTATATCTTTACTTTAGGGATGAGGTTATGTTGTGCTTTTTGTCTAAGATTACATCTCATGTCTCACTGTCCAGGTTCCTTCTCAGGACTCTCTCTCCCTTAAATAGATCACTTTATAGGCATGATTTACTTTTTTAAATTCATTCACGTATACCATGGCAGACTCCTTTATTGGGCCCAAAATAGAAACACTGCTTCTTGAGGCATTTAAATCAAGTGACCCCATTAAGCCCAGCCAGTCCTTGCTTGTATTATATATCATGTTCGCTGCATTGTGGAACATCATTGAGATTGTAAGCAAAAATTCTCAGTTATAGCCATTAACAGAATCTGCATTTCTTTCTTTCTGTTGTTTATCCCTTGGCTTGAAAAATTCCTTATGTTTTCCATCTTTTAAACCAGCACATCAATCCATTTCTGGCTACCAGCCCAGGAGAGATGTGCCTGAACCCATTAGGCTGAGAGGGTTTTGTTGTGTCACTGCGCTGCAAGATTAAGTGGCCAGGATGACTTCATATGAAAGTACTGGAATAAGAACTAACACCCTCCCTGACACAGCAACTAACGTGAAGCAAGATAGTGGTTTTTTTGTTTTTGACCTAGACATTCTCCTTCCCTGAAGGAAAGAAAATAGGGATGCATTTGCAGGGAACCAGGGTCAAAAATCTCTTCTACTTTTTCAAGCAAAACCTTCAGAAGACATTACACTTAAGCAAGTGGATTATGAGGAGAGACCTCCTGAGCGACAGTGTCCTCTTGTAACTGTATGGCAGCACCTTCATCCTCTAGGTCAGTGTCATCTCATGGGAGTCATTTTTCTTACCCAGGTGAATGTGCCGTCTGCCTGATTCCTGGCAGTTCTCACGCTGCGCAGCATGGTGTCATCAAAATATGATTGCACAAGCTGAGACCGTGCAAAATGATCTTACTACAAATGGAAAATATTACCAATTTTCCTGTGACCTTTACAAATTTTGGTTGATGTTTTAGTCAGCTTTTTTTTTTTTTTTTTTTTTTTTTGCTGCTATGACTAAAGGAACCCAACCAGAACAGTTTTAGAGGAGGAAAATTTTATTCAGGGACTCACAGTTTCAGAAATCTCTGTCCATAGAAGGCTGGCTCCATTCTTTGGGGCTAGAGGCCGAACACTATGGCAGAAGAGTGTGGCATAGGAAAACAGCTCACATGACAAGGAGGAAGCAGAAAGGGAGGTTTCCACTTGCCAGATACAAATATATACCTCAAAGTCACACCCCAATTCCTACCTCCTCCAGCTACACCCTACCACTTCAGTTACCACTTAGTTAATCTCTATCAGAGGATTAATTCTCTGATTAATTAATTGAGTTAAGACTCTTACAACCTAATCATTTCTCCTCTGAACCTTCCTTCATTGTCTCACACATGAGCTTTTGGGAGACAGCTCACACCCAAACCATAATAGTTGAAATGTTAAAAACTCTCCAATTGTTGATGATAAATACATAGGAACATAAACCAATAGCAAAATTCTTATATATTCGGCATACTGTAATTTAAAAACATTTAAATTACATTGAGAATTCAGTTATTTTTAATTTTTTTTTGTCAATGGACCTTCATTTATTTATATGCAGCACTGAGAATCAAAGTCAGTGCCTTATACATGCTAGGCAAGCATTTTACTACTGAGCTACAACCCCAGCCTCAGTTCTTTACTTCTTTTTCTCTAAAGTACCCTATTTTTCAAGAAAACTTTGTAATTTATGACACAAATGAGCATCTTTTTCATGCCTTGGCAAATTTTCATACTTTTAAGTTTAGATCTGCTTCCAGTGTTTTATTCTTTGCACTCTCAAAGTTGTGAATTGTCCCAGAGTTCCTTTAATGTGAAGATTTTGCCAGTATTATTTCCTCTGGGACATCTTCATTCTTTGTGTCACCACCACATCTCAGAGTTTATGTTGATAAGTCTGATCCTCCATCTGCAGCTCTCTTGAACAGTGGTGGTGTTAACATTCTCCTGGTCACTTTTTCTCCTATAATTCCATTTCTATTCAACTCAAATTTCACCTTCAAAATTGTTCCTTCTCGTTTCTTTTTTGCACTTTTACTTTTGCTGGCCAGTTCCCTCTTTTGATTATTAATTTTTATAAAACTTCACATAGGTCTATCATTGAGAGACAAAGAGGCAACATAACTATACACTTGGCTGTCTATGGATGAACTGAATAACTGACACAGTGACCAATAACTGATCAACACTGAGGGAAGACCCATGACTGGCCACTGATCTATTTATTAATCTGTTACTTACATAGTGATTTGTAGACAAAAGACATAGCAGTAAAAAACATGTACTTTATACAATTACTCATAGTTAATAAACTGTGGTCAATAAAATTTGAACAATTTGTTGGGAACTGAGTATTATTAAGTAAACTGTGGTGACTGAAATTTATACATATCAAAAACCACACAAAGCAATAGATGCAGAAAAAGCATTTGACAAAATGGGATAGGGATAGGGAGCATGGGAAGAATAGATGAACTCTAGATAGGGCAGAGGGGTGGGAGGGAAAGAGGGGGTCATGGGGTTAGCAAGAATGGTGGAATGTGATGATCATTATTATCCAAAGTACATGTATGAAGACACGAATTGGTGTGGAATATACTTTGTACACAATCAGAGACATGAAAAATTGTGTTCTATATGTGTAATAAGAATTGTAATGCATTCTGCTGTCATATATAAATAAAAAAAAAGATAGACTAAAAAAAGGAATAAAGAAAGGAAGACCTTTTCCCTCCATTTGTTGTTATTTTATTGCCTTCTGCTCAAAAAATAATTTGTGGTATGTGTGTATGTGTGAAAACTGGGGAACACTATTAAGGAAATTATACTGTTATATTGTGTGCATGTATGAGTATTTAACAACAAATCCCACTATTATACATAGTTATAAAGTGCCTATAAAATGAGGACAAAGTAATTTTTCTGTCAAAGAGGCATATTTTGGGTCGACACATTCTGTTTCCTTTAAGCCTTTGTTTGGTACTCCCTCAACAGCAAGACCATTCGATCTGCCCTGATCCACCTATATGGAAAAATGAAACATGGGAACCAATACTTAAGTCTAGACTTTTACTTACACTCTTGTTATAAGTGATGAAAGTCTTGACTGCTACTTTCATTTGACTTATTCATTTTAATTGACAAAAGCACTTAAAAGTTCGGGTGTCCCTCAATGATATTTATATTTTTCCTTTTTGCAGATGCCTCTGGTGCCATCCTGAGTTATGCTCCTGACAATTTATATTTCTGAGAAATAATTCCAAAGAAATACCATGATAATGTGCAAAGTGATATATGAAGATGTTCAACACAGCAATATTTAAAAGAGGGGGAGACTTTACAAGGCCTAATCAATCATCAGTAGGAGTCTGGTAAAAGGACTTATATACATACCGGAAAGCCAACAACCAACACAAGTTGCAATACTGATTTATATTTGTTGATATGGAAACATGCCTCTGACATAATATTAGAAAAAATCACAGTGTGACATATATGGTGATGTCCTATCTCAATTTTTATATGTGTACATGCCTACCTGTGCACATGTATATATGCATGCACACATACACATGGGCTCACAGGTGAAAATATGGAAGGATGCACTAGCCACATTTAACATGTGCTTACTAGGTATAAAGAACTATTCCAAAATGTTCTATATATATTGTCTAATGCAATTCTCAGAAGGTAGGTGCTATTGTTATAATCATTTTACAAGTCAGAGATGTGATACATGGAATATTTGAATAATGTGCCTGAGGTCTTAGCTAATGAGTAATGGAACTAGGGTTCCAACATAAACAACCTGATCCTAGTACCAACCCATTCTGAGTATTCTAAGACATTCACCAGGCCAAATTGGTGGTGGTCACTAGTAGTTAGATTGCATTAGTTGTTGCTTCATTTTTATGTTCTTCCAATTTTGTCTGAATATATGTAAAAAAAATACTTTTGTCTTTTAAAATAACAAAACTATTTTTATTATGAAAATAGCCAGCATGAAATATTCCGTTAGAACTCAATATTTTTCACTTTTGATCTGAGATGCCTTCAACTGTAATTAACAGAATCTCTGTTTAACATTAAACATATAGGGGTTCAGTTCTCTTTACTCAAAAAGCAATATAGGCATATGTAGTCTAGTGTTGGTTTTTCTGTTCAAAGATGCATTAAGGCATATAAGATATTTCTTTCTACTCTTTCATCTTTACTGGTTTGATTTTTGGATCCATGGTTATAAGATAGATGCTGTGACTTTATTACATCTGAGTTACAGAAAGAACAAAGGGGGATATTGATGGAACAATCAAGAAAGCATCTTTTTAGGCACCCTTAGCAGACTTCTTTATTCATATCATAAGCCCAAATTATATTACCTAGTTACCTCTGTCTGGAAGACCATTAAGATGAACTAGGAAAGTTGATTTGTGGTAGGCTCAATAATAGCCTTCCATAGATAACCGGGTCCTAATCTCCAGACCATGTGAATAGTACCTTGTATGGCAAAGGTTTTACCTTATTTGCAAGATAACAAATTAGTCTGTCACAGTTTCATGGATGGGGGCAGAAGACATGAGACTTCTGGGTCCAGAATGAGAGACCTAATTACTCACAACATAGCAAAAAAGATGAGGCCTATGTTTGCATTGATGTCCCTTGTTCCTCTCCATTCCCCAAGTCCTATGGGGGAAATGCAAAGGCAGTTCCTTTGATGCTGAGAACATGATGGGTTTGTGTCACAAACTAGAAACCCTGAGATTTGTAAACCCTCATTTTTTAAAAGATGTTTCTAGAAAACCTGCCCAGCCTGTGCTCTAGAGGAAAACATTACCTTTATTATCATGGATAGCAAACATAGCTGTCTTCCACCTCAGAGGGGGATACTATCTTTATCTGCCAAAGTCTTCTCTATAC
Organism: Ictidomys tridecemlineatus; assembly: GCF_052094955.1. Lineage (NCBI taxonomy): Eukaryota > Metazoa > Chordata > Mammalia > Rodentia > Sciuridae > Ictidomys > Ictidomys tridecemlineatus. The sequence continues at coordinate 83,278,308 of NC_135477.1, forward strand.
AAGCATCTTTGAAAAGACAATCCAAAACAAATACAGTCATAAAGAAATATACGAGGCCCACAGAGAATAGTCTCCCAAAAAAGGTCATCTCCAGTTTGGAAGAAGGAGGTTACATATGGAAGATGTGTTGGCCAACAACCGTGTTTGTCACTTGCCTTTCAAATGCTGTCCTATCACTATCACTGAGCCTAGAGCACATAACTACCAATTATGTCCTCTGATGAGATAATAGTTTCCTGTTGCTGCTGTGACAAATTAACACAAACTTAGTGGCTCAAAATAGCAAGTTTAATCCCTTACAGTTCTGGAGGGAAGATATTCAAAATCAGTTTCACTGAGCTGATGTCAAAGTATTGGCAGGGCTGATTCCTTCTGAAGAATCTGAGGAGATGCTCCGTTTCCTTGCCTTTTCCAGGTTTGGTGGCCATATGCATTCCTTCACTTTCTCTATCTTCAAAGCACATTGTTCTGATCTCCTCTTCCAGCTTTGATCCCTCTTGAATTCCTTCTATGAAGATGGTTGTGTTTTCAAGGGGCCCACCTGTGTGATTCAGTCTGTTCTCCCCACCTGAGATCCTTAGCTGATCACATTCTCAACCCTCAATCCTCAACCCCTCAATATTACCATGATAGGTAATATTCAAATGTTCTGGGGATTAGGACCTGGGTATCTTTAGAAGGCCATTATTGAGCCTACCACAATCAACTTCAGTAAGTAAAATATTAGAGTTATGTTATAATATTAAATGTTATATTGCAAAAATTCATTTATTATAATCATTTCAAAAAGAACTATAGATTAATATAAATTAAATTTTATTTACCTAAGTAAATTTTACCTAAGTATTTACCTAAGTAATTTTATGATTACTCAGGTGGGTTTTTTAATAACATTGCAAAGATGTTTTCAAATAAAACAATAAACTGTTTTTAAGCAGCTTTATTAAATGCTATCAATGTGCCTACTTCACACATTGCCCTTTACAAGTTATTCTTTCTATACTAATGTGGGCTCCCTAAAGACCTCTACTAAGCAAATCTTAGTGTTGTTGAACCAAAGGACTCTTGAATTTCAGCTCCAGAATGGACTTCAATCTAACCTCCATCCTGAGAAAGAATACCTTTCCCCATTTCTGAGAAATGGTTAGGCAGCTTATTTTTTTCAAATAGTGAGAACCTAATTTGAAGAGGCAGACCCTTATTAGACTATTGGGTGAGATGATATCCTGGAGAGAGCAATGGCTTTGGCATAATCTTGATCTGGCTTTTCCAGACTCAGTTCTGCCTCTTAAAGATGATAGGACTATGAGTGTGATAGTCAATTTTTTGTACCAACCTGGCTAGACTGTAGTTTCCAGTTGGCCAATCAGGCGCTAATCTGGGTGTTGCTGTGAAGGTATTTTGTGGATGTGATTAAAGTCTGTAATCTGTTTAAGTAAGGAAGATTATCCTAGATAATCTGGGTAGGCTTGATTCATTCTGTTGAAAGGCCAGAGGAGCAGAACTAAGACTTCCTGGAGGGAAAAATCCTGCCTATGGATTGTAGCATCAACTCATGTTTGATAGTTCCAGCTCACCCTTCCTGACAGCCTGCCCTATGAATTTCCAAGTTGTAAACCCAGTCCTCACAATTGCATAAACCAACTCCTTGTGGTGGGGGAGAGGGATGGGAGGAGGAGGGAAAGATAGATAGAGAAATTCTCTTTTTGGTAGGAATTAATACCACACCCTAATATGGTTTTAGGTAGGGAATACTCCCTCTCTGATTTTTAATTTCTTCATCAGTAAAATGGGCAAGATAATAACCTCTCAGACTTGCTGCAATATTTATATTTGATCATTTGATAATTGAAGTAATGTACCTGATATAACAACTTTCATGTCATATAGGAGTCCCTTAAATTATTATCATTTATTATTATTATTATTATTATTATTATTATTATTATTATTATTATTAAAAGAAGATTCCATGTATATTCTTTCCTTCAACTTCTTAGATGAATCTCCCTCAGCTGGAATTCAAATCTGTTTTTTCAGTAGGTTACATCCATGGATCCTAATTCTACCACTGCATCAAAGCAGTATCTTTACTCCATTGCTCACACAATGCCCACTAGAGTGTTTGAGCCTAGCCATTTTGGAGTTACTTAGCTCTATACAGGTAGGCAATCAAGGAGGGGTTCAAGTCGACATTCTGATATTGGTAAGTTTCTCTCACATGGTTGTGGGTTGATATCTTTACTCCATTGCTCACACAATGCCCATTAGAGTGTTTGAGCCTAGCCATTTTGGAGTTACTTAGCTCTATACAGGTAGGCAATCAAGGAGGGGTTCAAGTCGACATTCTGATATTGGTAAGTTTCTCTCACATGGTTGTGGGTTGATATCTTTACTCCATTGCTCACACAATGCCCATTAGAGTGTTTGAGCCTAGCCATTTTGGAGTTACTTAGCTCTATACAGGTAGGCAATCAAGGAGGGGTTCAAGTCGACATTCTGATATTGGTAAGTTTCTCTCACATGGTTGTGGGTTGATTTGAAGACAGTCTCAGGTGGAACAGCTTGAGCTGGCTGAGGTGCTGCAGCAGCTAAGCATTCTAGCTCTCCTCTATCTGCCTCATATCTTTCCCTCCAAAGAACCCAACAATGTAGTGGATTAGACTGAGTAAGTCACTCATTCAAGAAGGAAAGCCAAAATCATATATTTTTTTTCAATCCTGTCCTTGGATCACATTTGTTAACATTCTGTTGACCAAAATCAGTCACAAGACAAAACTTAGAGGCAGGAAGGGAACTATTTATTCACGTACACAGTGTAGGGCATGGAAACCAGGAAGCCAATAAAAGGGGCTATTAATGAACTACCAGAGTCTGCCCTCCTGCTGCCATTATACATGTGCTTCCTGAGTGCAAAATGTGTTCACTTCCTGGAAAGGCCACCAAAATCATGATCTTGCAATCTACATTAGGTTTAGATTTGACTCCTCTTTATTATGAAGACCTGTGAACAACAAAATAAGATATGTGCACCACAATGATTATTCTCTGTCCTCAAGAAGATTGGTGATTGTGATATTTCTTAAGAATGGCACCACTGTTACCAGAACTTTATTCCAAGCCTCAAATATCCACTCTGCAATTTTTGATGCTGTTTTTCTAAATTCATACTTTCCTTCCTTGATTGAGTCACATGATGTTGAAAGTTCAGCAATTATGTTCAAATTTTCTGAAAAACTGATGTTTGACCACCTAATGATAGTCCATTGTGACAGAAGATTAGTGAAATCAGACTTTCTGTACTTGAAATGTCTTTCATCTTTTCCGGGTACTTGGCAATTTTCCTCCATTCAACTGCATTGTTTAGTATGTGGCTTCAGCCCATATAATAGCAACTATTCCCATAATTCAGCTAAATTATTGATAAGATAAATAATCATATTTATATTTTTATAAATATATAATTATATATTTGTGCAGGAAAGTACAAAATATTTTATGACTCCTGTCTGGATGACAAGGTGACACAATTGTATGACAAAACCCAATTTTAGATATAATAAAATGTGATAAAAAGTATATTTTAGAAGTTCTGGAATATGGGATATTTGAAAGTGATCAGCATATAGAAAATATTTGATGCCATATGAATATTATCTAGGCAGTGTGTGTATGTGGAAAAAAGGCCTTATAACTGATTCCTGAGACACTTCAATATTTAGAGAATGTAAACATTGCAGGCCATATTCTAGTTCTACTGGCTGGGGTTGTGGCTCAGTGGTTGTGCTCACCTATCACTCATGAGGCACTGGGTTCTATCCTCAGCACCACATAAAAATAAAATAAAGGTACTATGTCCACCTACAACTAAGAAATATGTTTTTAAAAAGTATTCTAGTTCTAAAGTTTTAAGTTGGAAACAGAATTGTTATCAAATTATTTCTGGGTATCAATTATTCCAACAAAGAGCTACAAATTATAGCTAGCGAGATAGAAGGAGAACCAGGAGAAATGGTGTTGCCTTGCTTACGTGAAAGAAATATTCAAGATCAGGGAGCATCCAGCTGAGTCTGATACGGTTGACAGAGAGAGAAGTGAGAACTGACCCCTGGTATGCTGCAGTGAGGGTTGGTGTTGGTGACCTTGGCAAGAGCTATTTCAGTGAAGTAGAAGAGACAAAACTTGACAGGTATGGGTTCAAGAAAGCATGGGAGGTCAAGAAGTGCAAATGGTAAGTAAGGACAACTTTTTAAAGAAATATTACTGAAAAGGGAGGGTGGGGGTCAATGCTAAGCAATAGAGCAGAAGCTAGAAGGTAAAGTCAGGACACAATATGGCTTTTAAAGATAGAAGATGTCCCCAGGGTGATTGTTTGCTAATGATCTGGTAGAGAGGACAAATTTCACAATGTCAAAGAGGGGAGACAAGTGCAAGAGTGTGGTCCTTGAATAGGTCAGACGTGAGAAGGGTCAGAGCAAAAGAAAGGGATTGGCCATGTTTAAAAGCAAGTGCAGCACACCCATTAAGCAGGCATGGGAGTTAAGCATGGGTTGGTAGATGTGCTGCTGGGGCAGTGTGGAATTTCACTTTTGCTGGTTTCTGTGATGTGGGGCTTTTCTTTGACAGGAACAGAAGATATTGACCAGAGACTCTGTCTTGGTAGTTTTAAAAATCAAAATTTTCAACAAGCTTAATGGAAACATCTCAGTTTTTAATAGTGATTTATGAATTAGCAGCATCTTATTCACAAATTAGAGGGAGATACAGGGAGGCAAGCAGAAGAGGCAGGATTTGTAAACAGAAAAGAGCTAAAGAAAGCAGAAACACATAAGAATAAACAAATTGGTTGTTAAAAAGTTACTTTCTCATAGGGTTTAAACAGAGGGGCTTCCTTATCATGCCAACTCAGGTAAACTGGACCCTTCTGATAGGTCCCTGAGAGATTTTTGTTTAGGGATAACTGGTCTGTTTTAGAGTTCAGTTTGATAAAGTGACTCCATTCTGTTCTGGTCTGGTCTGTTGGGCATAGTGCAAGAAAGAGCTCAGTTCAAAACAATGGCCACCCCAAATTTTTATTTTATAATAGATTTGGAGGTTGGTAAATATTCTATCCTTGTTATTTATAAAAAATATGTTTAGAGTATAATAATAATTCTCTTTTCTATTCCAATACCAATTCCTGTCATTTCTGTTCCAATTGTAGTTCACTATCCAGAACTGCTAAGATAAAGCTCAATGATGATGATGTACGTGAGATTCCTGAATTTATTCCCACAACTAACTAGAAGTGCTTCTATTTCTCCACTGAGTAGGCTTTAGCTGCTATTTTGGAACAGAACTGCTTTTTGACTTAAGAAAATATTCTAGTTCCACTGGCTGGGGTTGTGGCTCAGTGGTAGTGCTCATCTATCACACGTGAGACACTGGATTCTATCCTCAGCACCACATAAAAATAAAATAAAGGTACTATGTCCACCTACAACTAAGAAATATATTTTTTAAAAGTATTCTAGTTCTAAAGTTTTAAGTTGGAAACAAAATTTCTATCAAATAATTTCTGGGTATCAATTATTCATGCAATTTTTTTAACTTTCTGGTACATTCTATGAATAGATTTTTTATTCCATAAAGATTATCTAAAATATTAAGAAATGTTTACATGGAGTTGTTGCTTTTATAAATGGAATCTGGGGAATGGTTTTTGAAGTCTAAGAAAAAGCATGGTGTTCTCTCGTTGGCCATATTGTTTTGGTTGTCTGAGCTCTCTAGGAAGATCCCAGAGGACAGAATAGGACCCCTGAGACTGGAGTGGTCTGAAAGGCTGTTGTTACGGAGGCTGCATCCCCTCTGCACAGCTCATTCCAATCTCATTAGAAAATTATGAATTAACAACAGTTGATGAAGAGTTTGAATTCTGTTTTTTCCTCTTCCAGCTCTAAGGCATGAAAAAAAAAAAAAAAGCTCTATAGGTCTTTCTCTGTGTTCAGTAAAATGATCACATTTCTAGTCTTATGACCAGCCTTGTTCCTTCCAGAGGGCAAAAAGAACTGAAAACATCTCTTTAAAGTGAAAATGGTATTAGAGAGCAGAAATGAAGAGCAAATAGATATTGGTCCACTATTTTTAAACAAGTCATTACTATACAAGCATATCAATCTCATTTTTCTTTTTCTACATATCATAATCAGGTGACACTTGCCATTCAGAGATTGCTTTCAAATGAACCTTTGCACAATTATTCCAGCACTGTTTTCATAGGCACATTTGCATCCTAGCTTTGTTGCCGTGTTAATTTAAGTTTAATGACTTGAGATTACAACTTGTAAACTCTTCACTTGTGGTCAGGAAAGCATGAGTTCAACATCTCCTCTCTGTCCATAAGAGAAGACAGCACAAGGCAGAGCTATAAGGAATGGAGTGACTGATGCCGCTTGAGCCCTGGTGCTCTTTTGAGTTCACTGTGCCACTGTGTTGACAGTTGCACTCTGAGGCTTTCTCTAGAATCTCAAATCCAATTCTATCTCATTTCACAGTGCCTGGAATGCATGCATCACAACCATAATTAAAACAGGCATGACTTCTAGAAACCAGAATGTGCTTAAATTGTAGTTCTTAGAACCAGAGGGAGAAGTTTCAGGATGCTAATATCTCTCCAAAGTGTCTATCCTGCTACACAGAACTCAGTGTGCACAATGTTATCATATACAGCATGAGAAACAGAAAAAGGTTAAGATTAAGTTTGGGCACCCTGTAAATTTTAAATAAATTCTTACATGAGTCAGAAATCAAATATGTCTGTAGCTATGAAGCAAAGATTTTTGACAGATGAAAGGTAGTCATTTAGATCTAAGTTCACCAGTTCACTTGATTAATGCACAAGTCCACCCTTTCGTTTTAGACACACATCAAATTGACTTGAAGAATGACAGTTGCTGCCATCATTCAATAAATACCCCAAACTGCCAAATGCATACAAGGCACATTCCTGTGATCTTTCCTTAATTCATTTGAAAATAAGCAATGCTACAATACTGTGGAAGGGCTGTGTGGTTTTTTTGTTTATTTGGTTTGGTTTTCTTTTGTTTGTTTGTTTTGTTTTTTTGTTTGTTGGTTGGTTTGGTTTGGTTTGGTTTGGTTCTTGAGTGGCACTGCCTCTGGGCTATATGCTTTGTAGTGGAATGGCCCTTGAGACAGCTGCTGAAAACAACAGATTCAACCACCACAGGCAATTCCATTGGTTCACTGGTATCAGCATGTTCTAATGATGGAGAGCAGAGGCTATCTAGCTTGAATTCCATCTTTGTTGCTTACCAGCTATGACTTGGGCAACTTTTTTGAAAGCCTTTCTTTTATCTTTAAAAATGGCAGTAATGATAGTACCTGCTTCATAGAGCCATGAGAAATAATCGTTGGTGTCTAACACAAAGTGAACAGTCAATAAATGTGAGTCACATAAATACTGAATTGTGTCATCCAGATTTACTTCCATGCCTTATACATCACAGGTATATTTGGCTTAGTAGAAAGCTAAGATGAAAAACTGAGAATTTATAAAATACAAAAAGTGACCACATATAGAGATTTATCTCCCCCACCACCCCATTTTGCAGGAAGCACAGCTCTTCTTATGGGAGGGAACAAGACCACTCCTACTGTTCCAACCTGCTATCACTCTTTCTATTACTCAAATAAAATAAAAGGATCCCAAATAGTGTGGGGAGCATTCCCTGAATATGGGAGTCACTCTCATTCAGGGTCAAAGAGGAGAAAACTGGAAATTCCATTTGATACGTTTTTTTTTTTTTTAAGTGAAAATAGCTTGGAAGAATCTAACTTGCTTTCCTGACATTACCCTTAGCTTTCTAAGATGTGCTCTCTTGTTATTTAGAAAATTAAAAATTGCCATGGGCTGACGTTGTAGCTCAGCAGTAGAGCGCTTGCCTAGCACATGCAAGGTGCTGGGTTCGATCCTCAGCACCACATAAAAATAAAAAAGTATTGTGTCAACTAAAAATATTTTTTAAAAATTGCCATTATACTTATTTGAACTCTTACTCTGAACTAGGCCATTTGCTAAATCAGTTTCAAGAGTTCTATTTAAAATATTGGCAAGTAAAATTGCTGACCAAATATGGGTTGCTGCCTTGAAAGTCAAGGGTATAAAAATTTGAACATGTATGTAGAAATTCAAAAACCTCATAATTATGATCATTATCACTTCAATAAAGGCATAACTTATTAAAATAAGTAACAATAATAAATAATGACAATATAATACAAAAAGTGAGTTTATAAGTTGATCTTCCCCATGGATAATAGCTAAATTTTGATTCATACCTCTTTCATTCATGGTTCTCAATCCCTTTAATAAGGCTATATTCTCATCTTCCACAAAAATATTCAAAGTAAAAATAACACAAATGAAAAAAAATGAATAATTCCAGAGATTTCATTGGCATAATTTATGAATGTTCAAAATTTCATATGAACTGAAATCATAAAGTCAATCTATTCATTGTCACTGAATATTTTGAGAGTTCACACCATCTTAGACAGCATTAATCATTCATTCAAGTGAAATGTAGTTATTCTGTCAACAAGTACTTATTGAATGTAGACTCAGTGCCTCCCTTGGTAAAGACAGTGTGAAAATCTTCTGCTTTGAAGTACTGTCCCATATAGTTTTTCATAATTCTGATTGACATGAAAAACAGAAGAGGGTTAAGAATAGGTTTGAGGAAGCTTTTAAGTTTTAAATAAATTCTAAATATCAACTAAATCAACAAGACAACATATTTATCACATCACTCAATCAAAATGTTATATGTGTGTCAAACTCCTCACATTCTTATTTAATTTCTAGGCTGACCCTCTTGGAAAACACATTTTGGTGGCTACCCTGCCAGAAAGCCTTTTCTGGATCTCTGCTTATTTATCTAAACACACTATCTGATTCTTCCCTGGATGGACTCTTGAAATATGTATAAATTTGAGTACTTAGTACTATATGATATAAAAGAATTTTTAAAAACCCTTAAATCTCAGTGGCTATGCCTAACACACACCTCTTTCTTACTCATGTCATGGACTAATATAGAAATGCTCCATCTCTATTCTGTGGCTTTGCCATCTGGGACATGTGGCTTTCTTATCTTGACAAGAGAAAAGAGGGCATAGAGAAGTCTTACCCATTTTGGACTGGAAGGCATACATCATTTTGTTCACATTCCTTTAACAAGAATTTATCTTTTCCACTTTAACCATAGGGGAGATGAGGTGAGTATTGTCTTCACCACAGAATTATTTATATGCATATACATTTCTGCTTAGAAAATGATTTTTAAAAAGAGTATCTATCCTTGGGATTGACACACTTTCTTCTCTAACCTCAAAGTGGTAGCCTGTCTCATTCATTCATTTGGTCAATCATTCATTCAGAATGCCTACCAGACAGCACCATGGAGGGATTAGAGCTGTTTCCACCAGGTTGCAAACCTCGAGATACCTGAGATGACAGATGTTTCAGCCTGTGCCTCATTTGCCTATTCTCATTCTTAAAAACACATGTAGATTACTGAAGCTCATCTCTGTGATGAGTCAGTATGATTTCATAGACCAGGGAGTTTATTTTTTCATTATTTTAAACCATTAGATTTATTCCTAAAGAGTTAACTTAGTACTTACTATAAGAACCTGGGTAAATAACTTTTCCGCTAGTTCACACCAAATCATCAGAAATGGTAGCATTCAAACCTAGTTCATTTCTAGACAATAAAAACATATTTACAAGTCTGGTGCTTGTTTTTTTTTTTTTTTAAGGCTACAGAATAATTCTCAAAATGTGCTCAAGGTCAAACACCTCCTTGCATGTTTTTTATATTGCATTCCCTGTTTTGGTTGTGAACAGAACACAACCAAATTGGCTTCACTGTTTTAAATTTCAATATCAACAGCCATAGCCCCTTCATCCTCACTGTCACTCAGGCCATGCCTGTGTATCCCAGCCATACTCATGAGGAGTGGGAAGGTGAGGGAACTGGACCTAGTAGTAAAAGGACATTTTAGAGAACATTCAAGATATACACACCCCATTGCTTCTCCTTCTCTTCAAGTCAGTGCTGTTGCCAAGGACAGATGAAGCACTTACACTGTAGGATTTGCTGGAGTAGGAAATCCAAATCTCCGTGGAATTATGCTGCTCAAGTGTATTTGCTTTTATGTAGACAAATGGGAAAAGGGATCTCTCTTAAGGCCTCTTCTCCATCATAACCATCTTAGGGGAAAAAAAAGATAATCTGGCCCCATGATTCATTCCTCCTCCCTACCTAAATTTACCTTCTCCACCTATACTCCCAAACTCTGTTCTCTGAATTACCAGTTAGAGGTAGTTTGTAGTTAGTCTATTCATTTATCCACCTGAACAAATTTTTATTTTAAACCCAGAAGGGGACATGTTGAAGAGATTAGAAGACCAGTTCTAAAACCAGCAGATTGTCCTTATATCCCAATTCTGACACTTAATAACTGAGTGATTCAGGGAAAGTTGGCTAACCTTTCTGGGTCTCAAAAACTTCTATGTAAAATATAACAGTTTCTGCTTTTGAACCAGCACTTCACTCTTCCTAGAATGCTCCTGCTCCAGGAATCTCATGGCTGAGTTACCTCCTTCAAGACTTTGATCAACTTTCATTTCAAAATTCAGGTGTTCAGCCTGACACCTGATTTAAACTTTCAATCACCTTTTAGCTCTATCCCCAAATCCTTGATCCTTCTTACCCTGAATTTTTCCTTTTCCATATAGCATTTATGACATTTGAACATGAGTGTAGTCACTTATTATTTTCAGCTTATTGTTTATTACCTCCTGCTAGATTGTATGTGCAAAGGCAGAGATTTTTATTATGTATCTTAAGTGTCTAGAACCATTCCTGGCACATAGCTAATGTTCTATTAGCAAATTTTAATGTGAGAATGATCCATCATCTTGAGAAGGGATGCATCAAAAGATGGGTCTATCTGCAGAAACATGAACTTTGGGTCATTTGAATAATAAAAAGACTCACCAAAAGGGAGAAGCTTTTTTAAAAAAATTAGTATTCACAGTGTATATACCTCCTGAATAATCCTGTGGATAAGATAGATAGATAGATAGATAGATAGATAGATAGATAGATAGACAGACAGGAAATATCTGCTTAAAAGTTTGTTAACTTGCTAAAAAAAAAAAAAAAGTCATGTTAGTATCAAAGCCCAGGGTCCAAATCTGGGTCTTCAGACTTTGTATTTTTTTTCTACCATGTGATGCTAACAGTATGACAGAAAAAAAATCCTTTGGGATATGGCCATCTTCATTTTTTGACTGCTGAAAGCATGTTTCTTTCCCACTTTCAATGAATATATTAGATTTGATGAAATATTCAAAAGTATCATAACTAACCTAGAAAGAACTTAAAATTGGATCTTATAAAACTCCCAATAGTTAGCTCAGTTAGTTATAGACTAGAAAAGTTTCCTTCTTTTCAATACTTTTCTCTACAATTTGTTTTAAGGCAGGAAATCAATAATGTTGAAAACACTTGGCTTTGGGAAGCTGGATTGAATGCAATTGTAAGTCTTTGCTTCCTTAGCTGCACATTACTTTGTGCAAAAGCTCAACATAGTGACAATTTTAGCCTCTTCTCTTACTCCTCCTCAAAGCTGACAATCTGGAGAGGATTTGTATGTGAGCATTTTTGATAGTCAAGCATAGATAGGATAAGTAATTGATGTCTATTGTTTCCTCTGGAAAATTGGAGATAATCTTCTAGCACTTGAGAAGCTTTGGAACCTGTTCTTCCTGAGTCCCTAGCAACAACACAATAATATGTAGTATCCAAAATCCACGAATAAATAAATGTGTCATAATTATAACCAAGAGGAAAGGAAGCAATGTGCTCTTATTTCTTATTTCATAATTCTCTGAGTCCATTTGGGCTGCTATAATGAAATACCACACATTGGCTTATTTGCAATAGAAATTTATTTCTTGTGATTCTGAAGGCTGGGAAGCAAAAAAATGAAGGTGCTGAGAGATTTGGTGTCCTGTGAAGGCCACCAAATAATAATGGAGACAGATCAGGCTCAAAAATATCCTATGTGCATCTCTGATTCAGAGATGGTTTCTTTTCACTGTGTCCTTATATAGCAGACAGGGCAAACTAGTTCCCTCAGGTCTCTTTCATAAGAACACTAATCCTATTCATTTAATAATAGCCTCAAAGCACAAAAGTAGTGAGGCTGGCCATTTTATTCTAGTTATTGTTATAGTTTTGCTATTTTATTATTATCTATTATTGCTAACATTTTACTATGCCTAATTTATAAATTAAACTTTAGACAATCACAGCCTCTGGGACAGGAGTCCCACGTGCTTCTCCTTTGCTAGCAAAGCAATAAACCTTTGTTTTCCTTTTTCTCAAAACTCAGTATTATATTGGGATCAGGGAAAAGGATTGAGATTTTTGCAACAAATTTTTTACCCCAGGTAGGACCCCAAAGCAGCCCCCACTTCAGCTTCCTTGGGCAGGTCTGGCTCTCCAAAGGAACCCCACTTCCATGCTGAGGATGCAAGGTGGCTGGTGGACTTGTTGAGACCCAACTACAGGAGAGTTATGTGACAGGTGAGTTTGCCTTGGGTCGAAACAGAGAAGCTATCTGTGTGAGTAAACGGAGGGACTGAGGGACCATCCCAGCAGCTGCTGAAACTCGTTTTGTTTTGGGGAACTCGCTCCTTCTCTCCTTGAAAGGTTCAGGTTACTCCATTGTGGTCCACTTTGAGAAAAAAAAAAAAAAAACTGAACTCAGGAAAATCACCACAACTTTGGCCATCTGATAAGTCCCCCGGTGTGCATGCCAAGACCCTTGATTCCACATATCTGGTTCCTTTATGTGGGAACATCTGGTCCCTCTTTGTGGGGACATCTGTGGCACCAATGGTATAGGAGTCATGGTTAAGCAGGATTCAAGAGCCTAGGGATACTTCTATTCTAGACTCTCATCTGTTTGTTTGCCTTGAGTTTGGGAATTCCCTCTGGTTGTCTGTTTTTGTTTTGTTTGTATCTGTTACTGCCCCCTTTAAGACATGGCAAATATTGCATTGATCCTCTAGGTAGTCTCTTGGAAAAGATCTTGGTTGCTCAATTTATAGGTTCCCATCTTTGCCATGGGGGCTCCTTTCTGGTTGTCTTTCTCTGTGTTTCTTTTCAAACCCAGTGTTGACACTCCCAGCATTGTTTCTCAGCCTGGCCCCAGGCAGCTGCAGATCATCTCATCATGGTCAAGGACACTAGACTTAAACTGGAAAAAAAAATCCCAGGGAGGTTGCCTGGGCTGTTGGCAAAGAGCCTGGCCTCTGCCCTGCCTTCCAACCCCTTTTGTCCATGAAAGGTGGAAGCTGCTAGCCACAAAGGATGTGGCAGTAGGTTCTAGCACTGTCAGTTTATTCCTGGGGAGAGGAATAGTCTTCCCTTTTAAGATCTCCATTTGGCCAGGAGATATTCATCACTTGGGTAAAGCAATTCTTGCTATAACAGTATCCCATCAAATTAAATGCGTGGGGAGATGGCAGAATAAACAACAGCACCCAGAAAAAATAGATACAGAAACAAAGGCCAACTTGTGTTTTGTAGGGAGCCTCTGCAAAAGGATATTCAACGAAGCCTAAAGGATGGAAAGGGCCTCCTCTGTTGCTTATAAATATGCCCAGTATAAGAATAAAGCTCAAAAGGAGCCTCACAATTGACAGTAGGGAACTCATATAAAGTTGATGGAATTGGGATAATGATAATGGAGACAGGTCAGGCTCAAAAATATCCTGTGTACAACCTCTTGAATGCAACCCGGGAGAAAATAAAGATTAAGACATAGTTTTTGTATATGCTGGATTGTCCAACCCTCTCATGGGATGAAATGTGTTGCGTGAATTTTATGCACAGATAACATTCATAAGGATTGTTTCAGAATATGAATTTAAGAAAGGGTCTGAAGCTAGAAAAGATAAAAGAAAGTTATAGGTATGGAAATATTTTAATATGTAAAAGTAGAAGGTAAAAGAAATATTCTGGATAAGAAAGTATTTTGTCTGGTAAAGTAATATCCTTGTGCTGAAGTCCAAGATAAAAGAGAACAAAACAAAAATGTAAACGAGTTGTGAATGTTTAAGTCACAGAAGGTTTGATGAAGTTAAATCTCAAGAAGCTTGTGTTTGTGATTAAATTGGTTGTAATTAGCAAAGTTATTTGAACTTTAAGGTACTAATGCAAAGTAAAGTCTGAAACGTTGATCTGCTCTTATCTATCAAGATAATTTTCTTATATCTGTTAGGTTTTATTACTTTGGGAAACTAAGTCTTAGGGGAATTAGAGTTTGTATCTGTTTCAAGTCTTAAATGATTACTTGTACCTGGTTAAACAACCGTTATTTAGGTTATAACAATATAGTCAACACCCTAAATATATGTGAGGAGGTATAGGTGTGAAAGTTTATAAAATGAAAGTTTATGTCAATTTACTGGCAAGATTACCAATAGTGCTCTCTTTTATACATTATATCTGACATAGAAGAGCCACACTCATTTGAAGAACTGTATTAAATCTGTTTGCTTTCACTAAGTCCATTTCTGATCATTACACTGTTTTCTAAGTATTTAAGTGATTTAAAGCTATCCTTTGCTTTTTGCTAACCCAGCAGACTTGTGATTATTGTTATCATACACTCTAGATTCTAAATTGTACTTTAAAATTTAAACTTAATTAAATGTAAAGTTTAGGCAAGTACTTTGCCAAGTTGGTATTCTCTAAACTAAAATTACCTGTAGCAATAGTCTCAGATTTGTATAGAATTAACAAATTTGGTTGGTATTTATTCATGTCAATTTATTTTTTATAGCTGGATAAAGTAACCTCTTGTCAATAAGTTACATAGACAATTTTCAGTTACTTTTCATGCTGGAATTGGAATTTAAATGTATTTTTGGAAAGTAATAAGGAAGGACTAATCTGTTTAAAGATGACATTGTAAAACATGAAGAAAGCATTTTGTCACAAAAAGAAAGTTAAAGCCTTTGTTTGATTCATGTTTTAGATGTAATGTTATATTGTGTTATTTGTCAAGAGCTCCATCTCACCTGTGGTAAGGCTCTGCCTCTAATCTTACTCCAAAATAGGCTAGATTCCAGGTCATTTAAAGTTGTGTTTAAAATATTGATTTTTCTTGTAAAGATTACTATGATCCCAAAGTAAACAGGGGATACAATGTATAACTAAGTAAAGTTTTAAGATTATAAAAATCATTTTTCTTGGTTTATAGCTATTACAAAATTGAATATTTTTTGCTCTGTTAATTTAATTTTGTATTTTCCTTGCAAACTGTATACCTGTTGCCTATTAGTGTTTTCCAGATGTACTGCCGCTAATAAAACAACTTGAGTTAATTTGAGATAATAAGCTATCAAGACTGATAGTATTGACTTTCAGTACTAAGAGTGACCACAATTAAATGAAAGGGGTAGTATAAAATTATAGATTTTGGAGTTACAACCTATTACTCCTACTTAAAGATGTGAAACTGGCTTGCTGGGTGTTTTAAACCAAAAACTTGGAGACCAAAGCCAAGGAAGTAAAAAAGAAAAAACAGTCAACATTTTGCCCCTTGCCCTCTAAGGTCAGCCAGAACCCAAAGAATGATGGGATGCCTATCTGAGCCCTACAACTCTGGTGAGTCACTCGATCTGCCAATCAGGGAGATCAAGAGCACTCTAGAGAATAGGTAGCCAAACAGTGCAAATTCTGCAAAAAGAAGAGTCATTGGAGAGGGAAATATCCCTCATGCTTCTAAGAGAAGCCACATATGATCAACAAGACCCTGTTTACTTTTACTAAGTCCATTTCTGACCATTGACACTGTTTTCTAAATGTATAAGTGATTTAAGGCTATCCTTTGATTTAAGGCTATCCCTGACCCATCCTGGTAGATGGCACTACTGATAGAAGAAAGCTGAAGGAGCCAAGAGGCTTCATACATGTCCTCAAGAGTGATCTCTGAGGAATTGCAGCTTACTCTTAAGAGTAGATAGGAACAAGTTCAGTTTTGACCAACTTGGTCTTAACCTGGCAGGAGAGTATAGCCTAAGCACAGTCCTACAGGGATATTTAAAAGTAAAGACAATGGTTTTTTTTCTCTTTTTTCTTTTTTTAAAGATAAGATGTACACTTGTATCAGCCCTACCAAAAGTAAGTGAAGCTAGTTATAAAGGAAGGTTCTTGTGTGGGAGTGACTAATAATAATTACAAAGGACTCTAGAGTCCTTGATCTCTTTTTCATTGATGTGATTATGAGTTTCTGTCTTTATGGTTTTCAGAGACTGGCTGAAATACTCATTGCTTATGTGCTAATTGCTTACAAAAAAAGTAAAGTTTTGTCATCTTGTTTATTGTTGTCTTAGCATGATCCCTTCCCTGTGTATGCCTTGTGTAGTCACCAACTATCTGTCACCGTGGACCTCTGAACTGCTCTGATGCTGAACACCCTTAATTGTCCACACCCCTTCTGAAGAGAACAAGAACTTAGAGTTACTTCCCCCAACTTTGCCCTCTTTCAGCAGGAAGCAGCTTGGAGATTTTTTTGCACATTTTTCAATAGAAATGTGTGTGTGTGTGTGTGTGTGTGTGTGTGTGTGTGTGTGTGTGTGTGTGTGTGCTGGAGATTGAACATGTACATGTGAGGCAAGCATTCTACCAACAGATCTATATCCTCAGCCCTGCAACTTATTTTTTAAATGAACACTTTTCTTCTTTCCCTGCTCCTCTCTAATCTCTACTCTTCCCTAATCTTAGGGAAAACAAGATTAACCATCTTCCACATTTTTAGGCAGATTTATCTGTCCTTGAGCATATATCCACAATAGGAAAAAGTAATCCAGAGTTTGGGTACAGTACCAGAAAATCCCAGAAATGACTATCTTCCAAATTAACAAGTGAATTACAACTCCAACAAAGAACATGTGGAATGTAGCCTTTAAATTACTTCTTTAAAAGCTCCCTATTCCTGCTGATGGCAGAATCACAGCCTCTGGGACAGGAATCCCCTGTGCTTCTAAAACCTTTTACTTCACCTCTCTGCCCCCCACCAAAAAAACACTTTCTTATGTATAAAGTCTATAAAAATAGCACTGATGGGGCTGGGGATGTGGCTCAAGCGGTAGTGCTCTCGCCTGGTATGCGTGCGACCCGGGTTCGATCCTCAGCACCATATACCAACAAAGATGTTGTGTCCGCCGAGAACTGAAAAATAGATATTAAAAATTCTCTCTCCTCACTCTCTCTCTTAAAAAAAAATTAGCACTGATGGGCCTCAGAACTATCCACAATTTCACTAGGGGTCTTGGAACATATTCTCTGAAAACAGAGACAGACAACTATATTTAGTCTAATTTATAACAAGAATTAAGAATAACTACAAAAAGAAAAATTCAGAGCATTTCATTCAGTTTGTAGAATTAATAAGAATTTGCAAATATTGAAAAATATTCATTGTCTGCCTATCTGGCCTTCCTCCCCATCCCTGTCTTACTTGTTAGAGATGTATGTTCTCTCCTCTCTTCACATCTCTTGGTACAAATATTTTATGATAGGTCATATCACAGTGAACTCATAGTTGTTTTCATGTTTCCCCTTACTTGATGATGATATGGGCGGGTGTGTGTGTGTGTATGTGTGTGTGTGTGTGTGTGTGTGTGTGTATTTCACAAACATTTATTGAGCACTTTTGAGTAGATGGCTCTTGTTTTGCTTGCCTAGCATTTTTCCCCATTATTCCCTTGGAAACCACTCCCTTCCCACTCTCAGTCTACATAGTTCATATGGTATTGACCTCAGAAGTCTTGACTTTGAGGCGTGGGTTGGTCATGTAACTCAGAATTCATTTATGAAAAAAACACACCCCATGTCCAGGATAAATGATGCTGGGGATAAGCACATGATCCAAGTCACTCAGATCACAGCCAGGGAACATTTGCCCTGAGACTCCCTTGCTCTTAGAGTTGCTAACATTATAAGAAGAATGTAAGTCTGAAGGATATAAGCTAATAGGAAAAAAAAAATGAAGTCAGAACAGAAGAAAGCAAACAGAGTGACAGTATCCTGACAATGTCGTTTAAAGCTCTGAATATAGTTCTACTTGAATATTTACTCCTAGACTTTTCAATTATCTAAGCCAATAAATTTCCTCACTCTAAGTCAGTTTGAATTGCACCAAAATGAGTACTAATATTTTTATTTTTTCATGACAGGGATTCTGAAAGGCTCTGTGTATATGAAGATGCCACCACCCTTGCATCTAGATAACAGAACATCTTGCCCTGGCCTGTGTGGTACAGAGGGAATCACATATCAGCAACACACACAAAAAAAGGCATATTCAAGGACACTGAAGAATACATGGGTATTTCTTTCACTCAAGACCTGGATCTTAGCATTGACTCAGAGTGACCTGTAACTCTAAATATTTACTCTTGTGACTACATTCTTTATGTCTCAGGGAAATACATTTTCCATTTCCTGTGTAATGTCTCCAAAACAAAAGGTGACTGTGTCTAGTGCTAAGTAGGTATATGAGTCAGCTTTTCGTCACTATGACCCAAAAACCTGACATAATAACTTAAAGGAGGAAAAGTTAGTTTGGGTTTACAGTTTCAACCCATTATCAGCCAGCTCCATTGCTTTGGGCCTGAGGCAAGTCAAAATATCATGATGGAAGAGCCTGGTACAGAAAAGCTGTTCAGCTCATGGCAGCTGGGAAACACAGAGAGACAGAGGCTAGGAATAAGAAATGCCCTTCCAGGGAACCTATTTCCTCTTAACCATGACCCATTACCTACAGTTTCCACAACCTCCCAGTAGTTCATTCAGCTAACCAAGGACTAATCCACTGATGAGATCAGTCTTCATGATCCAATCCTTTCCCCAAAGTCTCACCTCTGCATATTGCTGCCTTCAACACATAAGCCTTTGGGGAACATTCTAATCTAAACTATAACAGTAGGATTCTAGTTATGTTGTACTAATGTAAGAGAGGGACAGGGCTTTGGGAACAGGGAAGATCCATTCAGCAAAAACATTTAAAACTTAGCCTGTTGATTCCTTTCTCCCAGATGGCATGAATGCAACAGGTTTTTATATTCCAGTAGTACTAGAGTGTTCATTGCTTGCTTCTCTATGCATTTAAATATATGGTTTCATAATTATAATAAACTAAATATAATATGCATTAAGAATTATATTACTTCTTTACCTTGTAGCTGAATGGATCTTAGACTCTAAATTTACATATGGTTAATTTAAAATATTTAATGCTATATAACTAAAATATCAAAAGAAATTAAATTTCAAGTCTTAAAATTTATATTTAAAATTTTGCATTATTTAATCATATTTTATAATTTTGAATATAATATTTATAAAATAAAATAAGTTGATGTTTCTATTTTGTATTTTCATAATTTACATTTTTATAAAAATAGGCTAATTATTTTTTACATGTATCTTTTATATTTATTCTTTTAGATCATTATCCTTAATAGAACACAAAATGTATAATAATCTTGCTTCCAACACCATAATCAATGATTTTGCTAGAATAAAAGCAAAAAAAATTTAATAAAATAAACAAACAATAATTTATAAGCACGTCTTTGTTACTTATTTGAACTACCAGTACAACAGAAAACCTAGACATATGCAAAATATAATTAAAGTCAGTCATATCTGATATCTTTTGTCTTTTAGTCTTATAGAAACCATTGCTTAACATATTTTAATTATTTGTATTATTACAAAAGTACATTTTCAAGGTAGGAGGAGAAGCATTTATATGTAAAGACATTATAGCTTATTGTTCAACATTTAAATATTTAGATGCATGGTATATGAGCTCTGATTTTGACTATTGCTCTGGATCACAAATATTAGTGGTAAAGAAGTCATAAGACAAAGTCCCTGGAAGGCAAATAAATCCACTTGCACTGTCCATCGAATTGGGCTATACTAGAAGTATGTACAAAGTGGTGTTAGGGCCCAAGGAAGAACAAAGACCACATTCTGCTTACCTTTGTATCTCTAATACAAATACTAAGTAGAGTCTGGGGAATGGATAAATAAATGTATGCATGAATGCATCAGGTATTTATAAACAAAAATACAATAAATATCTGAGCAATAATTATCAGAAAGAGATTGCAAGTCATAAAAGTTGGGAGAAATGGTGTCAGGCACTTGCATTAACATAATTATAATAAAAAACAGTCATGAGGGCTGGGATTGTGGTTCAGTGGTATAGTGCTTGCCTAGTACATATGAGAGGCACTGGGTTCAATCCTCAGCACCACATAAAAATAAATAAATAAAGGTATTGTGTCCATCTATAACTAAAAAGTATTTTTAAAAAATTCATGAGTTTCCAGAACTTATTCATTAACAACTCATTTGACCTTCAAGGTCAAAGCAAAATAGCATCAGGAAGAATTAGAATTATGTAGGGGCATGCTAGTTAAGAGATTCTATAATCCTGTGAAACCATTCTTAAGCAAGTCCCATACCTTAAGTTTGAATATCATTTTTCATAATAGTCTTTTCAGCAAATTCACTTTCCTCAAGTGAAATAGAAACATCACTGCAAATTTTGTCTGAGAAGCAATAATGGTGCTCCAGGTCTTTAAAAGACTATTGATTTTTAGTACAATTTCTCATTTCATTTTGAATAGGACTGACCTTATATTTCCTTTTTTTCTCTACAAGAAGGCTCAACATTTGCAAATTCAGGTATTTCTGTCTTTTAACTGACCAAAGATAAATGTAGAGTAAATATGTGAACAATGGACCCCACAAACTATGAAGTAATATTGTCTGAAGGGTACTTGATGGCATCTCTGTGGGTTTACATAAATTGACATATCTTCCAATTATTATTGAAGCTAGATCAGATTCTTGAGCATAAGTCTGATTTGTAGGATGTATGTGTGCATATGTGTGTGTGTGTGTGTGTGTGTGTGTTTAAATAAACCTCAACCCTGGCTGCATTTTAGATTCACCTATGAATCATTTAATAAATATTAATGATGTTATATCCACAATTCCAAACAGTAAGAGAGATGAGAACTATGGTTTTAGATACGCAGGAATTATCAGCCTAACTATTTAACATTCACTTGAGACTATACACAAGATAAGTGTCAAGGCAATTGATGCCTCCAGATTGTATCTGGGACTTCCTTAGGAGGAACACAGAACAAAGGGCAGAAACTCTAAAGAAGACATATTGTGCAGGCAGCAAGCAAAGAGAACGGTCTCCTTTTAGGACAGGCCCCACCCTGTCCTCAAAGTATATTTTGTTTCCCTCATGGCTTCTTCAGATAAGAAACCCTGTCTTCTTTGTCCCTGTGATCATGAGGAGCTGCCATGATGCCAAGAGCAGGCATTACGTTAGAAAAATATGGTGAAAAAATATGTGCACAAGTGAATAAAAACTGGTGTTTCTGGGTGTTAATACGGGATTTGTCCTGCCACAGATTTTACATGATGCTCAAAAGATGAGAGGACACAAACATATGTAGAAATGTGCCCACATTTGTCCAAGGGAACTGCAAGATCCCATATGCAGACTTGCCATGGAAGTGTTTTGGAATTCTTATACCAAGGGGCACTTAAAAGAGTATCAAAGGTTTGAGATTGAAGAAGTCAGAGGATTTCCTTGAAGGGAAATGTTAGTATGTTGTGAACACCCTTTCTCTTGCTACAGGAAGAAAGAGCTTTTTTTACTTCAAGATAGAGCTTTAAGGAGAATCTTAGAGAATATAGTATGTGTTCTGAGCTGAAGAAACAAGTATAAATTTAAATCTGAGAAATCTCCAAGGCTAGACCAGTGACTAGAAATTGGTTAGGCTTCAGGATTTAGATAAATGTCCATGTTAGAAATGGTCTACACTCCCAAGGCAAAGGATGCAAAAACATCTTCTGGGAAGTAGCTGTGGTACAGTTGGGGTTACCCTCAAAGAATGTGCCCAAGGAGGGCTTCCTGCCAAGGGCAATGTTGCCTCAAGGAAGCAGGGGAAAAATACCAGAAGACACAGAAGTTAAGAAGGGGAAATAGCCAGTATAGAGAAAGAACAGTTTCCCCACATTTAGGGTATTTCATACAAGAAAAGTGGCAGCTTTGGAGGTCTCATCTAGAAATACTTTCATAGATACAACCAGTTATAACAAATATCTGGGCACCCATGACCCAGTCAAGTTGACACAAAAAATTAACCATCACAATGAGCATCTCTAGTCACATAATCACCTTATCTCTCATGGTCATACATTTAGTAGCCATTAAAGCCCAATATTGTGCCAGGAACTTATTTTGGAATGTTGACTAATTTTTCAATGCAGATAGCGTGGCTCCAAATGCAAAGATTTTGTGTTACAAATATCCTATTGGGGATTTCCAGAGATTCTACACTGTGTTCCATCAAGTTTACCTGTATCACATGGCATGTTCTCAAGAGACAATTTAAGCCTGGAGTCCCTTTCTTTAAGAGAACTCACTCAAAATTAGTAGCCTTCTTAGTTATCCAACAAATGGATTGG
Source organism: Ictidomys tridecemlineatus (assembly GCF_052094955.1). Lineage (NCBI taxonomy): Eukaryota > Metazoa > Chordata > Mammalia > Rodentia > Sciuridae > Ictidomys > Ictidomys tridecemlineatus. The sequence goes on from NC_135477.1 coordinate 83,300,969, forward strand.
AGCAGTATTCTCAGGAAGGTATATTCTGTACCCCAAATCCAAGAGGTCTACCAGGAACAAGATGCAATAACTTGCCTTTTACTTGAGAAGGAATACCTGGTGTGTTCCATTTTGTTGGGCCCTTAGAAACTTTGTTAGTATTGCAGGTCCCTGGGATTTATTTCCTACAATATGCCACACAATGTGTCATTCCAGGGCAACCAGAGGACTTGCCATATGCTAATTTCAGGTTTAATTAACATAATGTCAACAATACAGTTGATTAGTGTGATGCTATATGGAATGTCCAGCTAATCAAAGAAACTTTGGATTTATAGTGTGATAAGAGCATAACAATTAATCTAGCCCTGGGGCAAGAATCTGAATCCTTCCTCCCAATGCATATTGAAGACAAGACATTCACCAGATTAATAGTTTCATATCAAGAGGTTGTGTCAATCTGTTCTAGGAATCTAGAAGCTACCACTGGTAAAGTTTATAGTTGTTCATAGTCTATAGATCTATATATTATTTCAAGGACTACAATGGTGGATTAAATAAAGGTATACTGGGAAACACACCTATGCATCCTTTATGTCTTAGAATGTTTTACTAATTCTATCATTCCAGTCTGAATGTGACCTTATTCCTGCTTTACTATGTTTAAGGTGGAGGAAATTTCGGGTGCTTCTAGGCTTTTCTCATCATCATTGCTCTTCCTCAATAAGTCAGTGAATCAATAAAAAGGTTCTGTCAGCTGCTAAGTATATCCTTTTTGATTATGCACTCAGGGAATGGGAAATGATGATGGAGTGTGTCCATTAATCCATTGCAATTACGTGATATGAACTTGAGCCAGGACTCCATCTATCACTTCACCCTGTACACTCCTATTCTAATGGGGAAGAGAAAGCAGATGTTCTAGAGGTCACAATGGAAGGTATTAACTTGAGACATATCTACTTCATGAGAAGATTCTGCAGGCAGAGACTGCTGTCCTCTAACAGTGGACAATAGGATAATTTACAGGTCCCAAGAATTCCCAGAGAACTTGGTTCTAGGTGTATCTGCATGAATATCAACAATCCCACTTGCAGGGTGACACTTCTTTTTTTAACACCTGGTATAGAAGACTTAATGGAACTGTGAATTTAACTTTATTGGTAGTTTTGCTACTCTCATGATCAGATCCTGATCCCAATTGTCAACCTGAACTACCCTCAATCTATAAGAGAGGATGGGTACTTTAAATCCTACCTCATAGTCTTTTTAGTTCCCATCTCACCCTAAAGTAATTTAGCTTTCCATTTTCTTCTTTCAGCTCATCAAAGCACTTAAGAATAAACAGAGTAGCTCCACAGTCCTTATATTAACATTAACACATATCTCTCAAATGTTAGAGAGAATGTATAAGACAGTGCATCCTCTTTGACTGCATCCCATCCCTATCCTGTCATTGATGTGAATCTTAGTAAATGTTGTGCTCAGCATTCCAGGATTTACCATTATCTCACTTTCAGCAATAAGTTCCTTATCATCCAGGGAGTAATCCAATTACAAAACTCTATCCTAAGAAATGTACTCCCTAGAATTGCATTTAGCATCAGCTGTCATGGTTTGAATGTCCCCAGAAGTAGACTCTAAAATAAAGATTCAAGACCAAAACAAATAGTTGGTTTGAGGTACAAAGTACACTGGTATCATAATGGGGAAATTATATGGAAAAAGGAAAACAGTCCAAGAAATTGTGTATTTTGTAAACAACTTCTCTCATGGGAAAATGGAGCTTAATCTCATGAAGGGAGTGGGTGGGAAGAGAGGGCAGATAAATCCAGAAAATGGTGCAAAACTCAGACCTCAGATTTATCCTACTTTTGGAATAAGGGACCTATTATGGTTTGAATCTGGAATGTCCCACCAAAAGTTTGTGTCAAAAGCATGTTCCCCCATGCAGTAAAGTTCAGAAGTATAGCTTTTTAGGCAATGATTGATTGGATCATGAGGACTTTAAAATTATCAGCATATTGCTCCATTGGTAGCTGAAACCTGCTAGGAAATAGAACCTACCTAAAGGTTACTGGTGTGATAAACTCTGGAAGGATTTATATTCTCTTTGTCCTCCTCTACTCCCTAGTTGCCATGAGCAGGTTTTCTCAGCCTTGCTTTTCCATCTTGATGTTTCTAAAATGAAGCCAGCTGATCATGGACTAAGACCTCTGAAACTGTGAGTAAAAACACAAACAAAAAAAACTTTCCTCCTCAAATTTGTTCTTGTTAGTCATTTTGGTCATAGCAACAAAGAGCAGACTAACAAAAATTGGTACTAAGAAGTGGAGTTGATGCTGTGACTACAGCTGACCATGTGGTTCAGAACACCTTGAAAATGCTTTGCCAAAAGAATTTGGAAAAGTTAGAGGTACAGGCTAAAGAAGTCTTATTATATTGTACATAAAATTTAATTGTCAATTCTGGTATGAGGTCAGAAGACCAGAATGCTGGTACAAATGCAGACATTAAAGACTGTGCTTATGAGATTATAGATGGGATGAGGACTCTATAGGGAACTGGACTAGAACCATTCATGTTCTAGGAAAGAACTTGTGTAAATTTTGTCTATGAGCTGAGCCTTTGTATAATGCTAAATTTAAAAGTGATGGACTAGTTAAACTGGCAAAGGAAATTTCAAGGCAGTACAGCATTAGGCAGTGGCAAGGGTATTGATGGCAGTTTTTAGCCAGGTTTACTGTGAGAATAAGGACAAAAATGCAGAGCAGAAAGATTTGAAAAACTTGCAGTTTAGCCAGAGAAGCATGTGTGCAATTTGGGGCCAAGGAAGTTGGAGTTATTGAAGAGAACTGTGTCATTAAAAAGAAACAAAGTACTTTGCACAGAAACAATAGGAAAGATGCCTAAGGGCATCTCAGGGGTCAATAGGACCCCACCCATGGCAGGCACAAAGTGTAAAAGTGAAAATATTTTGAAATATTTAAGAAGAGACCTTGAATGCACCTTGCTTGCATGGGGATGCCTAGGAAGCTGTTTCCCCAGGATTTATTCCATCATACCCAGCTGCCCAGGCACAGCTACTAAATTTAGCTGATGGCAAACCCTGGCATCATCCACAAGGTGCTGGTCCAGCAGTCATGCAGGACACTTGAGTTAGGGGGTCATGAAGGCTTTCACTGATATTTTAAAGGAAGGCCAAGGAGGTCAAGCAATATGTAGCATGGTTGAAATCACTGAATAAGAGGGAATACATGAAGTTGTCAAAGTGAGCTGAAGTTTCATTGTAAACCTCAGAAATTTAGAGATGCCATGAATGTGAGCTAACTACCAAGGAAAGCTGCAGGCATGGAGCAGAGCTGGCACAAGAGAGAGCCCCATGGGCTGCAACTGACAAGAAACAAAAGGGTGGGGCTGCCCAAGCCCTTTGAGGCTCACATCTCACCACCACATGCCCTAGATGCCAGATGTGGAGCTACAAGGACCTGTTTCACTGCTGTTTTTCTCTTACTCTTGTCCTCTTCTTTCTATGCCTCGATTCCTCCCTTTTGGAATTGGAATATTTACTTTGTGTCATTGAATATTGGGTGTATGCAACTTGCTTTTGATTTTTACAAGGGCTCATAGCTAAGAGTTTGCATGGAGTCTCAAAGGAAACTTTGGATTGGACATTTGAGCAATGCTGGAAATGTTAGAACTATGGGGCCTCTTGGAGATATTCTGAATGCATTTTGCATTGTGAGATGGGAATGAGCTTTGAGGGCCAGGAGCTAAATGTTGTGATTTGGATCTGAAATGTCCTCCCAAATGCTCATATCTTGAACCCTGCTCCCAATGCAGCAAGGCTCACAGACAAGGCTTTTAGACAATGATTGGATCGCTCTGTCCTCATCACTAGATTAATCCATTTGATGAATTAATAATTTTAATAGGCTTACCAGGAGGTGATGAAAACTACATGCAGGTGGGACATAGATGAAGGAAGTAGGTCCCTTGGGTGTAGCCTTGAATCCCTGGACCCTTCTTCTCCCCATCTCTTTGCTTCCCAGCTGCCATGAGCTGAGAAGCTTTCCTCTGTCATGTCCTTTCACCATGATGTTCTTCCCTGAGCCAGTCAACCAAGGACTGAATCCTCTGAAACCGTGAGCCAAAATAAATGCTTTTTCCTCTAATTTGTTCTTGCCAGGTGTTTTGGTCACAGCAATGAAAAGTTGACTAACACAGAACCTGAGGCATTTTTATAAAAACTACCATCGGGTACTGGCTCAGATTGTCTGCTCTGGCACTTGTGGTTTGGTAACATAAGAGAAAAAAAACATTTTTTAGTTTTTGGAGAAAGTATCCAAGCAGGGAGGTATAGATACTAGAAGTCTGATGTTGATTTAAGCACATTAGATTAGTAAACTTAAGAAACATAGGCACGTCACTGAAACATCTACTATATATGGTGAGACTGAGCATGAATACTCAAGCAAGATACAAATATTATGAGGAAAAAAAGAAATATTTTCTATATGTTAAGTTCGAGGTACCTCTGGGATATACAAGGGGATCTATCTAGAAAAACTTGAGCATTTGTGCTTAGAACTTAAGAGGGAGAAGTAAACTTTGAAGAGCAGTATAGAAATTTAAGAGGTATTATAATAAGAGTTGCTTGGAACCATGATAATAAAAGAGATCAATGAGTTTGAAAAGCGAATAAGGTATAATTTTGAAGAACTTGTGTTTACAGGTAGTTGCAGGAGAAACCAGGGGAAGGAAAGAATGAAGAAAAGAGGGAAGAAATGAAGGAAGAGAGTGAGGGAAGGGAATTGTGGGAGTCAAAGGATGTGAAGTTCAAATTCAACAATGTTATAACATTTTGACCAGGGTTGTTTAATTTTTCTATATTTAAGACCATTAGAAGAAAGTTGTAGTATCATTTTTCTTCCATTTTCACTGACTATATTTAATTAGCCCTTTATAATAAAGACTTCTAAATATCATTATTTATTATTTTTACTGCTACTCACCATCACTTGAAAAGATTTCTTTACTTAAGCAGGGAAAATGGGGGATATGATTAGCCCTTTATATACATCCTTACTTCCTTTACTATAAGTTCCTTGGTGAAAAGAAGTGTTGTGTGGGACACTGTAATAATGAATGAGGTTTTCTCTAAACCCACGAAGAGTGTTGTTGAAAGAAGCATAGTGAGCAGAGAGGACAAATCTATAACCATACCCAGAATGAGTGTCTCCTTCAGAAATAATAATCACAGCCCACTCCTTGGCGGAAATACCCAATACAATCATTTTACACTTCTATTGAAGAAACAGGCAAGATAGAGCTTAAAGGGTTTTCTGTTTCACAGAATTACTTCTGTGTGAATTATCTCTAGATGTTCAGGTAAATCCCTGGATACAGACAGCTGTATTTAATTGGAATCTCCTTTATTATTTCTTGGCTTGGCCAAAGCATCTCCATGAAGCATGGGTTGGAGTTCCTTTGCATGGGAAATAACCCAGGAAGACTCTTCATCCTTGAAAAATTTGGAAACCTTGGATCTGAGAGAGACTTGCTGAGATGAAATAATTTTTCCATTCAGCTTATGAAGACTTGGCAGTTCCCATTTCCCAGCAGGCAAAAGCAGAGTGATCAATTCTGAACAGAATCTCTACTGAGAGCATTTTAATCAACCAGAATGAGTACAGAGCAGCTGGCTCACCATCAAAAATTCACAGACATGTTTGCATCCAATTAGAAAACAGTAAACATCAGGCACAAGGCCAGGTCCATTTGGTATATTAATTTCATAGTCTAAATAGATCTTAGAGACAAACTCTTTTTTTAAACCCTCATCTCATTTTAAGGCCATAAAATTATTATCCTTTTCTTCCTGCCATCTAGATTATCAGGAGAGAATTAGCTCTAACCCTGTTTATAATAATCAAGATAGTTTTAACATTCTATGGCATGTTGTATCCCAAACTACAGAGAGAGGGGGGGGAGGGGATGGGTGGTAGGAATTAGATTGGGGGAATCTAATTTTATCTCTTTACCTCTTTTCCTTTATTTTAAAGATAAATTTAAATTGGGTGTGGTGGAGCATGCCTTTAATCCCAACGGAGGCTGAGGCAGGAGGATCACAAGTTCAAAGCCAACCTCAGCAACTTAGTAAGGCCCTAAGCAACTTAGAAAGACCCTAAATAAAATATAAAAAAGGGCTGGGGATGTGGTTAATTGGTTGAGCTCCCCTGAGTTCAATACTGGGTACTAAAACAAAAAGGATAATTAGAATAATTATTTTATTTCAAGCATGTGGCTATAACATAAAGAGACTTCATCAGGAATGCACTTATATTTAAAGACAGATGACCTTTCCACTCTATTTCCTTACCCCACTTTGTTTCTCTTCATGGCACCCATTGCCACCCAACAGATCATAGGTTTATTTGTGTCTTTATTTATTGTCTCTCTGTTCACAACAATGTAAACCCCATGAAAGCAGGTCTTTTTCTTATTGCTTTTAACTGAATTCACAATGTCCAGAATGGTGGCTGAAAAAGGATGTACTGAGTAAATACTTGTTGGATAAATAAATGTTTTGAAAGTTTCTGAGAGATCTGGTAGTAATGAAACCTGTTGAATTATCATCCCCAAATATGTATATTTGCAAGGCAGCATATATATATATATATATATATATATATATATATATATATATATATATATATATATACTATAATACCAGTAGCACCTTATTTAACATGTTTTGGTATTACAAGAGTGTAAAGTACAGCCCTGCCTTACATAGTCTAGTGTAACACAGACAGATAATTTGATGAAATGTGGTAAGGGTTAAATTAGGTGTAGAAGAAGGATGCAAAGAGAACACAAGATAAATTATTTCATCTCTACAGGGTCAACTGAGAAGACTGCTTTCAGAAAGAAATTGTTGATTGTACTATACAAAAATTTACTTTATTCCATTAGACAAACTTGTCAGTCATTGTCAATTAATATTAACTGACATTTTATGGGATGGAATAAGACACCTAATTCTTGATATAAATTTGGAGAATATAAAAAAATAACATTGGGTCCCTTTTACTATAAATAAGTTCAAGGTGGAATCAAATGCTATTAATCCATAATGCCCCAGATGATAATTTTGTAAGGAGACATTTCAAAGAAATGTTAATAAGGGGTAATGTTTTCTCATTTGAGATGTGATGTTTTTGTTACCAGGAAAAAATTACATTTGCTATAGTGAGGTACACTTGCCCTTGAGTAGCTCAGAAAGAAATGAGCTGTGGCTGCCTCTGGTGGAAGCAGGACATCCATTATCTTCATTTCACTCCACAAACCAACGCACAAGCCCTCACCTACCCCTCCCATGCCCACATCCAGAAAAGCCTGGGCAGAAGAAAGAAATCCTACAGCATTCAAGTATAAAGCACAAGAATTTTCAAGAGAAAAAAAGAATGCTAGGACCACGATATCATCCTAACGTGGAAGGAGAGAGATATTCCAAGGAAGGCGATAGGGAAAATAGAGTCGGGGTGGCTCTTGAATTGAGGCTGCAGGAAGGAAAAGAAAGAAAAATTGAAATAAAGAGGGATGTAGAGCCAGTGATCATAGAACAAGCTCCAAAGATAAAAGTTGGGGGACTTCTCTCTTTCTCAGCACCACTCAATGGGATTAAATTAGTTGGATCAAGACGCAACTACTAGTCCTCATGCTCTGTCCTGATTAAATAATCTAATGGATATTTAATTGTGTATTCTAACCAGCATCTTCATGTTCTTCCTATTTTGTGATACCTCCCAGTTGCATGAGACTTTGTTGGAGTACAGTTGAAGAAGCTAAGAACAACCAAGACCATTTCTCCCTACCTCTGGAAATTAAGGCTTGATCATGGATCCAACTCATCCAATCAGAGTCTTACACTTGGATTGTTCCATCTTCAGCAAGAAGTGCAAAGATCATAGTCAGACCTGGTGGTACACACCTATAATCCCAGAGACTTGGGAGGCTAAACAAGAGGATTACAAATTCCAGTCAGCCTCTGCACTTCAGTGAGACTCTAAGCAACTTAGCCAGACCCCGTCTCAAAGTTTAAAAAAACTACAAAAAAGAAAAAAGTAATGCAAAGATAAAAGGGCAATAATAAATACTGATTTTTAATTTTGTTTTTAACTGATACATGGTAAATTTCATTTTATTATAATTTCTTTTAGCTATTAATAAATGGACAGTCATGTAATTATGATCACAAATAAAATACAGAACATTTCCTCCAACCCCCAAAACTCTTTTGTGTTGTCCATTTATAGTCACTCTCCCTGTGGCAACCACTGGTATGTATTTTGTTGCTATAATTTTACTTTTCCAAAATGTCATATAAATGGAAAATTAGTCTTTCTTGATTCACCTAGGATGATACATTTGATATTTATCTATTTTGTTAGGAGTCAGTAGTATACTTTTATTATTATATCATGTTTTGTTGTTAATCATGTGGTAATGCAAGGACCTAGAATAGTTAGAACAATTTCAGACAAGGAGAAGAAAGTTAGAAGCCTCACATAACCGAATTTCAAGACTTACTACAATATGAAATTGGTAAAAAGCCACGTAAGTCTGTAGAATTGATTAAGAGTTCAGAAATTAATAAACATAAGTATGTTCAATCAAATTTTGATCAATATGCAAAGACAATACAATAAGAAAACCAGTCTTTTCAATAAATAGTGCTAAAATAATTGACTATCTAGATGCAAAAACTTGAAACCCTTACCTGTACTGCACACTTTGTTCTTTTAATATCTGCAAGGTCTAAGTATTGCCTCCTCTTTCATTCTTTATTTTGACAATGTGTCTTCTCTACTTTTTTCTGGCTCAATCCGAACAGAGGTTTATCCATTTTTTAATCTTGATAAAGATCCAATTTTAGTTTCATTGATTTTATTCTTCACAGTTTTTATTTATGTGCTTCATTTCCATTTTTCTGCCTGCTCCAGATTTCATTTTTATCATCTTAATGTAGAAACTTTGGATATTCATTTGAGACCTGTCTTTCTTTCTAACATAAGCACTTAATGCTACAAATTTAATTGTAAGTGCTGCCTTGCCTTATCCCATAAATTTTGATGTTTGGTTGTCTTTTTTACTTTACTCAACATGTTAATTTCTCCTATTACATCCTTATTGACCCATTAATTATTTAAAAGTCTGTTATTTAATTTCTAAATATTCTATCTGATGCTTTTCTAGATATCGTTTCACTATTGATTTGTTATAAATTTTCATTATGGCTAAAGAACACACTTAGTATGATTTTGATTCTTTAGTTCATTCCTGTGGATCAAAATATGATCTACCTTAGTGAATATTTCATGCGCATTTAATTACAATGTGCATATTATGATTATTTCCTAAAATATTTCATAAATTTCCATCTTGTCAAATTGATCGATAGTCTTTTTCAGATCTTCAGATATGTATTTTTTAATCTTAATTTTCCATTTATTTCTTTTTTGTAACTTCTACTTCTCAATGGAGAACTTCTATCTAAATTTTAAGAGGATTTACCATTGCTTAATGAAGTATGTTTATTACAGCTACTTTAAGTCTTTTTCTGATTATTCTAACACCTGGGTCACCTCAATGTTGCCTGCTATTAATACTGTTGATTATTGGTTCCTGGATTTTTTTTTTCATTTTTTACCTATTGGTTATATTTTTCTGATTCCCTAATACTATTTGGACAATAAGGAACCCTTTTCCCCAGTTCTGACTCCTCACACACACACCCTTGATACTGGATTGAACACAGGGGCACTATACCCCTATACTCCCAGCCCTTTTTATTTTGAGACAGGGTCTTAATACAATATTATTTATATATATATTCCAAATTGGCCAGCACAGGAATTTCAGGAAGAAACACTTATTGCACAATCAACAAAGAATAATTTAGTTAGCCCATTAACACACACACACACACACACACACACACATACATATAATTAAGAAATTAGTGACGACTTGATTATTGATTATTGGACTATATTCAATAATACAGTCCAAAAAAGACGACTTGAATTAAGTTATACTTCACTCGGAAAGTCACAAAGGGGGATGTGAGCAAACCACTAAAGTAAGTGGCAAGCAGTTTCCAAGTTCTGAGTCAACATGATAGAATGGCTTCTCTTGTGGTTCATTTATTTGCTGGTTTTGCAATAATTCATGTCCTGCATCTTGATTTACATATATAAAATGCTGATACACTTCCGCTCAAATAAATTAATTCTCCCATATCCACAGACTCTTTGGCACCTCTGAGAAGTCCTCTTGCCAGAACAAATAGTGAAGGGTGAGGGTTCACATAAAGGCAGAGGTAGAGAAGGCACTTAACATATTTCCAGAGGAATACTGGCACCGCCAAATGGGTTACAAACACAAACATAAAATGGATCCACGGATATGCTTGTAGAGAGAAAAATAACTGGAGATGGCTTGTTTCCATACTTTAGACAATAAAATCAAAGTCAAGAGAAGTGAAGTGTTGAATTGGTTATGTAGCTCAGTGGTACAGCACTTGCCATGCATGAGCCAGGCCCTGGGTTCAATCCCTAGTATCATAGAGACAGAGAAAGAGGTGCAATATTCTGTTCAAGGTAAATACCTATCTCCTTATTGTTCCCATTTTAATATTGAGCATAGCAGTTACAGATAGGACAGTCCATTGTGAGAAACATAACTTTGTGGTTTGGGACCTCATAGATTATCAATCTTCTGCAATGTAAGGTAAGCAGGCTGGAGAAATCAGACATGGAAAATAGTTGTGAGTAAAGGGAAAAACGAATGAAGGAGAGAATACAGCACCTTGAGAAAAATGAGGAGGCAGAGAAAGAGGAAAATCAGAAAAGATTTGCCCTCACGAAAGCTTTTTTTTTTTTTAAGTTCAATTGTAACTTTAGTGAGGATTTTTTTTCCATCCAAGAGAAAAAAATCCCATAAAAATAATATTCACCAACAGTTGTATCCACTTAGAAATCACTTGCTAATTATAAAGTATTTAATATATTTCTCTTTTAAACAACAGCCTGAGCTCTACACTGCTTTACCTCCCTCTCCATGAATTGGTAATTAGACCCTGTCCTAAAGGACTTTACTCTTTGTTACCTTTCACTTTAGAATGTGATCTTGGTCATGAAAAGAATTCTAGAGCTGTGCTAATGAGCACTTCTAGAGCCAGCCCTATGCAGAGGTAGAAAAGTTCTCTGTCCTAAGTCACATTTTTAAATTAGAATAATAAAGCACCACATTTAACCATTGAATCTCCCTTTAATCCAGAACTCTGGAAACAAGAGAATAAAGAAAAGTAAATCCATAAACTAACACGTTAAGAAGTTACTGACCAAAGGACTTTATTTGCTATGTCTCCTTTTTCAGAATAAATTAAATTTTAACAAGGTACTCTAGGAATAATTTATGAATGGTGGAAATTTTTGCATACTGTATAATACATAGGATATATGTTAAAAGTTCACCCATGGAAAAGGTAAAAGAAACAATAGCTTATACAATATAGAAATTAATTTCTATGTCATGTAACTGACTCAGGGAGAGAACTTAGGGTGAGGGAAGTACTTATGTTGCTAGAGATCCTTGTCCTATCCTGTGTCTCCACTATTTCCAGCACACAGCTTCTAGCTCATTATCTAAAATGGCTGCTCCAGCTATGGCCATTATATCTGAATTCCATTTGTGAGTAGAGGAGAGGAAAAGGCGAGATCATGTTTCTTTTCTTTTAAAGGAATGTTATGGTTTGGAAATGAGGTGTTCCCCAAAAGCTCATGTGTGCAGCAATGCAGGAAAGTTCAGAGATGAAATGATTAGATGATAAGGACGATAATCTAGTCAGTGTATTACTGTGGTGGATTAATTGGAATGGATTAATGGACAGCAACTATAGGCAAGGAGGGTGCGGCTGGAGGAAGTAGGTCACTGGGAATGTGCCTTTGGGGTTTAAATTGTATCCCTGGTGAGTGGAGTTCTCTCTGGGCTTCCAGAAGATCAAAAACTGAGCAGCTTTCCTCAGCATGTCATTGTGCCATGTTGTTCTGCCTCCCCTCAGGCCTGGAGCTATGGTGTCAGCTGACCATGGACTGAACCTCTGAAACTGTGAGCCAAAACAAAATTTTCCTTTCTAAGCTATTATTCTCAGGCCTTTTGGTCACAGTGACACAAAGACAACTAAATCAAAAAGTAACACAAAAGTTGCACATATCACTTAGGTTCATATCCACTCACTACACTGTGGTCATAGGAACTGTAATGAAAACTTATAAATGGCACTTTTCCCTGGAGAGTCAAACAGCTACCTTAAATTTCAATTGCTAGAGGAAAAATAACAGCCATAAGACACAAACTGGGAGACTGCCATAGCAATTTTGGTAGGGGGATTTTTTTTTTAGCATCCTTTAAGCAACATCATTTCTCCTCAAATAAATCGGGTAGGCATTTGATAGCAAACACTTATTGAAGGGCAAGGCACTGGATTTTATATTACAATGCAGATATTGGCTTTAAAACATGATATAAATACATTATATATTAATTAGTAAATATAATATGTAACAATCATAAACAATAATAAATGTTAATAAGATAACATTTTAAAGCCAATATCTGTTTTAAAAGATGCACAGAAATCAAACTTTAGATTAAGAATTCTATTTTTTTCAGATGTTCTAGTTTCCTTTATTGAACAGATATTACATAGCAATATTCCAAGCTAACTTATACTATCCTTATTATTAAAACCACCATTGTTCTTTGTTTTATAAGACAGACATAGTAAAATAATGTCATTAAGCTGTCAATGTTATGAGGATAAAAGCATTATTTATCCCTATTTAGATACTAACTTACTAAAACCATCTTTGCCTCACCTAAATTGTCCATGTGATTTTTTACAGAGCACATTGGTTTTAGCCATTTCAAAAAAAAAATGGTTGACCAATTTGTTAAGAGGAAAATATAAAAGTAGTTGGACCATTTTTTTTAATCTTAAATCATGAAATGATAGTATTCTCAGTTTATTAAAGATTTAAGTAAGCAGTGAATAGTGGTGCAAGAGGAGGTGGTATCTTTATTCTAGATTTTCTCTCATAAACCTGAGGCTGAGCTGGGCACAGTGGTTCGTGCCTATAATCCCAGCAGCTCAGGAGGCAGATGCAGGAAGATCACAGGTTCAAAGCCAGCCTCAGCAATAGTGGGGAGCTAAACAACTCAGTGAGACCCTGTCTCTAATAAAATACAAAATAGGGCTTGGGATGTGGTTCAGTGGTCAAGTTCCCTTGAGTTCAAACCACGGTACCCATCCCTGCTAAATAATAATAATAATAATACTGAGGCTGGCTGGTGTTAGACACCCTGGGAAAGATCTCTGGGTTCAGAGCTGACTGCAGCATCACAGAGTCGTCATTCAAAAAGAAATAGGCATGATGTATGAAATTCCAATAAATAGCTACTGTAGTGATTGGTTTATAATAAACTTTGGTTGCTAATACCCTATAAACCTGCTAAACAATAAATAATTTTCCTAGCTTACCAAACTCTTAAATTAATTTGAATTTTACATTTGGTTAGATAATCATAGTATAAAAAGCTATAGAGCCTTAAGAAGTAAAGAAGCAAAGAAAAATTACATTTTAAAAATGGTAATTCTTATGACCTAGTAGTTATCCACCTCATTTAAAAAGTAACCAAAGTTTAAGAATCTCTTGTACTTTAAATCCATCTAGCCCTGGACCTTTTTCTTTGGTTTTCCATGAAATAGTGTTGTAACTGCTATTAGGATTATTTGCCCTTTCCCCCTAATCCTCTTTTATTGATTTAGTACAAGGCAGCTCTGATAGTCAAGAGGGCAGTCACACTTTAAAAACACACTTATTAAGAAGTAAATCAAGTGTGACAGAGACTCCTGTTTACAGGTTATTAAAGTCTATGTATTGTGCTTGGCCTTCAAAGTTTATTGTGAACCAAAAAGACCCTTAATCATTAAGAAACAATTTTGGTTCCATCAAAGCAGAGCTATCAGATATTAAGAAAAAACCTGAAAGTGCAGATAAGTGAAGGCACCAATTATCACTTCAATTATGCTTGCTAAATAAACACTTAGAGAATGCCTATCATATACTAAGCCCAGGACTGGCCTCAGGGTTACACATATGAAAAAAAAGCAAGATTTCTTGATTCAGGAAACTTACAGGCCTGAAATGGAGACCCTGCACATGTAATTTCAACATGGAATGATAACTGTAAGAGTAAATTTCATTCCCAAGGACAGTGGGAGGAGACCTGGGGTGGAAGTGAAGTCAGGGGCAAGGGAACCATTTGTTGAAAGAGAAGGGGCTGAACTGGGGGTTGGTCTAACCAAGGAGGGAAGCCAGACAGAGGAAAGGTGGGAGACCTTCTAGGTAGAAAGAACTGAGGAGTGAAGGCACAGGGACTGGGATACACATGGCTGTGTGGGCTTGCCAGGGCAGAGCAGAGGTCGGGGTGGGAAAGGACAGACATAGGAGTCAGGTGTGTTCTAACTAGTGTAATGCTTCTGCCTCTTGTTTTACCTGACCTAAAGTTACTGTACAATTATGAGAAGAGATGGGAAATGGGAAGGGTGATTGCATAGTAAGGTGAGGAAATACGAAATCTTCATTTCCTCAGTTGAAAGTCATTAGACAATGGCTATGAGTTCGGGGGACTGCGTTATACTCCCCATCAAAAAATTGTCCATATGTTTAAGTGCTAACCCTGTCTGTGCTGATATGTGGAGACAGGGTCTCTGAGAGGAAATTACGTTTAGACTAAGTCATGAGAGTGGGCCCCTGCTCTAATGGCATTAGTGCCCTTATATGAGCAGACATCACAGAGTTTCCTTTGTCTCTCCTTTGCCTTCTCCCTACCCATGTGAAGACACAGCAAGAAAGTGGCCATCTGTAAGCCAGAGAGAGGGCACCCAACAGGAACCAAACTGATACCTTAAATTTGGAATTTCCAGCTTCCAGACTGAGAATTAAATATCTGTTCTCATTTCTCTTCACGCAAAGTCTTGGTTACATCTGTTTATGAGTTCACATACAGTTCTACCTCACTCACAGAATCTACTCTAATGCATATTAAAATAGTGAATCTAACATAAACTTCAGGTTTGTAGTTATTGTTAGAAACATGTTACTTTTTTGGTAGAAGTTGTATTGATATATAACACACATAGAAAAGAAAACCGGTCCTAAATGTGCAAATTGTTGAATTATCACAAACTAAAATGTTTGTGTAAGCAGAATTCAAATCAAGAAACAGAACATTATAAACACCCCAAAGACCCCTTGCACTCCCTCTGGTCACTACCTCTGCCAAAGAATTAGTATACTGTAGATTAATTTTTCCTGTTTTTTGAAATTTATATAAATGCAACCATATTGTGTGTGTGTGTGTGTTTGTGTGTGTGTGTGTGTGTGTATATATATATATATATATATATATTTATTTATTTATTTATATAAAATTTTAGGGTTTTTTTAGCTCAACATTTTTGTGAGATTCATCCATAATATTTCATGTAGTTAAATTTGTTCAACCTACTGCTATAATGTATTTCAGTTGATGACTAAATCACAATTTATCCATTCTACCTCTGATGGGCATTTGGATTCTTTCCAATTTGTCAGCATTATGAATGGACCTATTACAAACATTCTTATGCATGCCTTTTTGTTATTTGTTCTAATTAGTTACACATGACAGTAGAATATATTTTGACACATCATACATAAATGGAGTATAACTTCTCATTCTTCTGGTTGTACATGTAGAGTTACACAAGTCATTTAATCATATATGCACATAAGATAATAATTTCTGATTCATTCCACTACTTTTCTTCCCTATACCCCTCCCCTCCCTTCACTCCCCTCTCTCTAATCCAGACTATCTCTATTCTTCCCTAGCCACTCATTAATGTGAATTGGCAACCATGAATCAGAGAAAACATTCATTCAGCCTTTGGTTCTTTGAGATTGGATTATTTTGCTTAGCATGATATTCTCCAGCTCCATCCATTTACCTGCAAATGCCATATTTCATTCTTCCTTAAGGCCAAGTAATATTCCATTGGTATATATACCACATTCTCTTTATCCATTCATCTGTTGAAGGGCATCTAGGTTGGTCCCATAGTTTGACTACTATTTAGCTGCTATAAACTTGATGTGGCTGTGTCACTGTAGTAGGATGACTTTAAGTTCTTTGGGTAAAAACTGAGGAGTGGGAAAACTGGGTCAAATGGTGGTTCTATTCCAAGTTTTCTGAGGAATCTCCAGACTGCTTTCCATAGTGGTTGCACCAATTTGCAGCCCCATCAGCAATGTAAGAATGTACCTTTTTCCCCTCATCCTCACCAACATTGTTTTTATGCATGTCTTTTTGTAAATAGATTTATACATTTCTGTTGACAATAAATAGGCAGTTGTCACTTTGCATGACACCAACATGCACACATTTCAGTTACCACAGAGTAGTTAAATAATACTAGTCCACCAACAACACAGTTCAGTTATCACTATTTATTAACTAGGAGCAATTGCATAAAGTACAATTTGCTACTATCTCTTCAAATTTTCAAATAATTGTGTAAATAATAGATGGGCATCATATTTAGATACCAGTAATCTCCCTTTTTGCAAAGTCTTGATTACTGCACATCTGTTAATCAGTTTACACACAGAGCAATATACTTCAATGATTTGTACATCAATTGCTTTGTATATGACTATGTATTTCTGGAAAGTAAACCCCTAGAAATGGAATTGATGAGTCACTTTAAGAGATAATTTTAAATTATCTTCA